>NC_050578.1:240486588-240797838 GCF_011100635.1 Trichosurus vulpecula
TGCTCAGGTTCACACAGGCAGTAACTGATGTGGAGTTAGAACTCAAGACATTCTGATTCCACATCCATGTCATATGAGGATCAGTTGAAAAAAACTGGGGAATGTTTAGCCTGGAGAATAAAAGACAAAAGGGAGACAGAATAGCATTTTTCAAGTACCTGAAGGCTTATCATATGGAAAAGGAAGTGCACTTATTCTGTTCACCTTTTTGAGAGTGGTTCAAAAATAATAGTTACAAAGAGGTCCATGTTAACAATATCTTCCTAATTAGTATAACTCGACAGGGAATGGGATGGGCAACCCTAGGAGGTGGCATTTGCCCCATCATTGGAGGTCTTCAAAGCTGGCAACTTCTTGGGTATGTTGTGATGGGGTTTCCTTTCTGGCTATGAGTTGGATTAGTTGGGCATTGGCTTCCTTTTCAGAAATTCTCTGATTCTGTGATCTAGTCTGACTTCCTTCAGCGTATGAGGAAGTTGAGTCCGAAAAAGGTTAAGTTAATCAAATATACATGAGTTAGTTGAAAAGTCTGCATTAGAACCCAGGTCTTTAGACTTCAATCCAGGGAGTTTGGCCTCTGCTCCAAGGTTAGATCATAGCTATGCTGAACAAAGAATAAGACATGGTCCAGTCTTTTGGGAAGATGACTATAAGGTTGTCTCACCTAAATACTATATTCTATGACCTCCTCATATTTCATCTTCCTGAGGGCAAGGAACTGTTCCTTTTTTGTCTTTGTATCCTCATAGCCTAGCACAATGTCTGGCACATAGTAGGCACTTAAAAATGCTTGTTGATTGACTTATCTCTAGGGGACAGTGTGGTATCGTGGGATGACTGCTGAATTTGTAGCCAAAGGATCTGTATTCAAATCTCAGGTCAGCTATTTATTATGTATATGACTATGAACAATTCACTGAACCTCCTAAGGCCTCATTTTCTCATCAGTAAAATTAAGGAGTTACATTCGATGATTCAATGAAAAGAACACTGGACCCAGAATCAGGAAGACGTGAACTCAAATCCAGTCTCAGACATTTACTAGCTGTGTGACCCTGGATAAGTCATTTAACCTGTTTGCCTTGGAGACAGGTAGATCAGTGGATAGAATGCTGGGTCAGGGGTTAGGAGACCTGATTGCAAATCTGGCTTCAGACACTTAGCAGCTATGTGACCCTGGCCAAGTCACTTAAACCTGTTTGCCTTAATCCACTGGAGAAGTAAATGGCTTCTCTGCCAAGAAAACTTCATGAATACTATGAGCATGGTATGGTCAATACTATGCAGACATAAAGTCAGAGATGACTGAACATCAACCACAACAATGTCATTTCCAGCTATATATCCCTGTTTTACCTGTACTCATTTGCGGGGATCAGGACACTAAGACATTTTCCTAGTGAAAACCTGTTATAGTCACATCTCAGATGTTTTGAAATGCCTTCTAAGATATCTTAGAAACTGCCATCTATTGCTCCATCACCTGGGGGAGGCAGGGCATTAAAGATAGCAAAATACTTATCATATTGAGGGGAGAGAAAGATTTTCTCTCTCCAAATAATTAGAAAAGGATAGCTAGTAGCTTTAGCTTGTAAAAAATAGTATCCCAAATTCTGGGAGAGTCATAAGGTCATTAAACATGGAATAAAGGAAAGAAGGTGGAGTCAGAGGTTAGGAGATATGGGTTAAAGTCCCAGCTCTGATGCTTCATTAACTTTGCGCCCATAAGTGTTAGGACCATCGACTAGTCACATGGAGTTTCAGTTTCAGCATTTTAAAATGGAATTTATACTTGCTTGCACAACCCACCTCACAGGGCTGGGTAAAGAAAGACTACAATAATAAATTGCTTAGCAAATGGGAGCTATTATTAATGCTAATAATAAGAAGTTAATATGTAAAGCAGGATGAAGAGCACTGATGACAGAAAGCTGTTCATTTTTTTATTGTCAGATTTTCCTTTGGCCTTGGTCTTTTATTTCTTTGTTGAACGAATGCACTCATTAGGTGAATTACCTCCACTAGAAGTGATGCGCAATTTCAAGGTTAAGTTATAATCTTTGAGAGATTCTTGGGTCACTGAAAAGCCCATTGACTTGCCCATGGTCACATAGCCAGTGGGAGTGGGATCATTACTGAAACCTAAGACTTACATTGAATACTGATTTCATGTTACTCCTTTCCAGACAGTGATTTCACATTCCTTCTTAGCCAAAACGACTTTGATTCTGGGCTTGGTACATTCTAGCCGTAGACCCTATCACTTTGTGTAGGCTTCCCATTTATGCCAAGACATTATCCCTCCTCACTAGCACCTGCTGAAATCCCAAGATCCCTTCAAGATTCAACTCAAGTGGCACTTTCTACTGAAAGCCGTTCCTGGTTCCCCTATTTGTTGACGTTACCCTGATCCCAAATTGCTTTGCACTTAGTGTAAATATGAATCTCTCTCTCTCTGTGTGTGTGTGTGTGTGTGTGTGTGTGTGTGTGTGTGCGTGAGAGAGAGAGAGAGAGAGAGAGAGAGAGAGAGAGAGAACATAACATATGTAGGGCAGAGGGTATGGACTGCACCTGTGATATAATTGAAATAGAGAGGACTCAGAAAGTAAACCCTCTGCTAATGGAAGATGGCTCACTCTATTCAACATATGGTCATAGAGAGGTTCTTAGAGCACTGATTGGTTAACTGATCTGCCCAGGGTCACACAGTCAGCATGTGTTAAGATTTGAACCCAGTTCTTCTTGGCTAAGAAATTAGTTATCTATCCATGCTCCCCTCTCTCTTTCCCTCTCCCCCTTCTCTTTCCCTTCTCTCTGTTTTTCTCTCTCAGTCACTGCCTTTCCCCTCTGTCTCCCTCCCTCTTTATCTTTCATATGTCTCATATGTAATATCTATGCATATAAGCATAGAGGTTCTTTTGCTTTGTGAATTATATTCCCAATGCCTACAATACCTAGCATGATGGCAAACTCTTAGTAGGCTCTTAATAAATACTTATTTATTTATAAATGTTGTCTATATTGTTATATCTATTACATAATTTACTTTCAACTGGGAGGCATACACACATGAAAACACACACAGACACACACACACATATATACATAAATGAATATATTTCTATATATACATACATACATGTAACATGTATGTATTTATGCATTATGTAGTTTCCTTTCAGTTGAAAGTAAATCCCTGGAGTCAGGGACATTTATTTCATTATTTTCTTTATATCTCTTGCATCTAGCAATAGTGTTTGACATATAATAGAGGCACAATTTAATTCAATTCTAAACTCTGTCTATTACACTGGGTACAGCTCTCAAAGTGCATGTTTTTTGTTTGTTTGTTTATAAAAAAGACAGATAGACACCCAAAGGGACAGAGGAAATATACAGGTATACTCTGGTGAGCAAGATGAATCATGGGTTGGCAAGGCACTGAACAAGGGCTCTGTTTCCCCACTTCAGAGCTGGACAAAACCCCAAGGTAATTTCCTGAACAGATCAAATTACCTGGAAGCTGCTTCACCATGCTTGATCTCTTCATGCTTTTGTGGCTTACAGGTGTTTATTAAGATATCAACCATCCTTCTCTAACTCTCTCCTCTCTCACCCTCCCTCCCTTCTCATATCAGTTTACCTTACAAGCCATATTTGAATTGATTAATTGCATAATCTACCAGGATAGGCTCTAACATATAAATCATATACATGTTCTTTCTTTTTTGGTTGGATTTTTCACTCTCCAAATTTAAGCATCCAGACTGACTGTATTGAGGGTCCTCCATCAGTGTAACTGAAAGGGCTACTTTACTTCCATGTGCCAAACATTGATTAGGAAGACTGACCCTTGGGAAGCCATGTCTTGAACAAATGACAAAATTCATTGAGTTCTGACATCTTCTCTGGAAAGCAAAACTTTTCAATAATGATGAATTCTGGATTGTGATTGACACTTTTCATACCCACATGCCAAAAAGTGTGAGTATATATACAATTTTATGGAGGGTGGGTGACCTCTATACAATTTTACATTGGAGAGATTGCTGGAAGAAACATCAATGGATTGACTTCATTCTCTGTGCCCTGTCAATATAGGACCAGTGTATCCAATTGAAAAACAAACAAAGGGAAAAAAAACACCCTCTGCCACAAGATAGATTGTGTGGCAGATGCAATGACAGATAGGTGACTTAATTCATTTGTCATTGACCTTGGATTTGCTTTCCTATCATGTAATTACTACATGAATTTGGTGTGGAGAGGAATGGTGGAAATTATCTTTGCCCATTGTCTTATTTTTATTTCATTTGTGAGTGAACAGTGCTTCCTATTAGTGCTTTAGAGGCTAAGTTGACCTCTGCGGACCATCCTAGGGAACCTGTTCTCAGAGTTCTGTTGGAAACATCTGGGGACTTGAAGAACATGGTGATTTTTAGCATTTGGGCACATAGATCATACAGTCCCTGGTTTCTTCTGGCCATCTGGTAACACAATGCTTAAGAATGTGGGTGCTTTGACTAGGTTAGGGAGAGGTAGGGGCATGGCTACCCCCTCCCAAGTGGTCTTTAATTGGCTATTGGAGAATCTACATTTAAAGTAAGAATTAATTAACCTGGGTTCTGTGACTTTGGATTTTTCAAAATATTTTCTTAATTGTATTTTAACATGATTGATTTTCATTATAACCCTATGTACTTTATTTTATACATTTAAAATATTCTAAAAAGGGATTCATAGGTTTCAGCAGACTGCCAGAGGAATACAAGACATGTACATAAAAAGTTAACAACTCCTGCTTTAAAAGGAGAGCCAGTCTCTAGCTAGGTCTCTTTGCTTTGACTCATGTGACAAGTAGAACGGCTCTGTTTCTAGACAATCTGTGGGTCCTTGGGTGCCTTTTGTGCTTTGAGTTTTGTTTCCTAAGCAGGTGATTGAATGTTAATCTTGAAGCAAATATGCCTAGGCTTGGAGGAAACATTCCAGCAGTCTTGCAGTTGCCCACCAGCAGAAGGATTGGTGCCACTCTGACCTGTCTTACCAGAAGATGGCCAGAAACAGCTAGGCAGGTGTAGGAACAGTCTCACTCATATGACTCTCATAGGCCAACTCAAACTAAAACAAAAACATATTTATGTAGCAACTTACAGCTTAGAGGTAATTTTCTCAAATTCATGTGATTTAAGCATTTGGAATTTTGTTATTTCCATTTTATTTATAGGAAAGCTGAAACCCAGAGAGGTAAAGAGGCTTCCTATGGTCACGTGCTAGTAAGGAATACAACAGGAGAGGAGTTTTGGATGAGTTGGATAGATTTGGAGGGTTGATAAATGAGCATCGCAACAATTCTTGACTTTGGTGGGCCTGCTACACATTAAGTAGAAAGCCAGAATATCCTGTTCAACAGGAAGGAGCATATTCCATTCTTTATGGGCTCTGCTTTCTTTTTCTGCTGCTTTTGTCATCCCAGAATTCTTCTGGTATGATCCCAATCCATTACTCAACATTGACCAGTGAAACTTTGAATGCACTCAGCTTCAAGATGTTATGGTTTTAACTTTTAGTATTAAGTTCTAGAACTTCTTGTATGTAGCGAATGAATATTTCCTTCTATTTTTTTGTGGGAAGAGGTATACTAAAAGGAGAAAAGGCAGGAATATGTAGGTCTGGAACTAGGCAGTAACAAATCTTCCTCAAGGTAAGGGGTTTCTGGTTAATCTGAGTCCAACTTCATTAACTCAGTGAAAACAAAGGCTAGAATAGATGTGGGCGTCACTCTACAGGTTTTCTGAATTTCAAATCCATGCTTTTTCCATTGCAGAATGATGTTTGCTATGCCCTAAGAGTTTACAATCAGGTTACAAACCAATCAGTTTGATAATCAAGGTCATATATGATTGAATGCCCAAATTCAATAGACTATAATTCTACAAACATTTACTATGCATTTATGAGGTGTAAGATTTGTTGGATACAAAAACAAAAATAAAAGTGCTTCTCTCAAGGAGCTCCCATGCTATTGATGGGACAGGGTGAGGACAAAACTACGCACGCACAGGATAATCTCACAAAATCAAAAAAGCTGAGAGTTGGAAGTTACCTCAATCAACCAGTCCAATGGACTAGTCCAACCTGTACATGAATAGAATACTCACTATGACATACCTAATGAATGTTTTCTCTTTGGGGAAAAGAAATATAGTTATTAGATTGAGTGACTGCTAACTAGCCCTGTTTAATGAGGGAGAGAGAAAGAAAAACTGATTCTGATGAATAAGATTTCATGGTTCTAGATATTTCACATTACTTCCCTTCATGTACTCCATCTTATAGTGAAACCAATCTACTTGATATCTTCTATACCAGATGATTCTGTTGTTGTTCAGTTGTTTCAGTAGTATCTGACTCTGTTTGGGGTCTTCTTGGCACAGATACTAGACTGCTTTGCCATTTCCTTCTCTAGTGCTGGATGTTGCATCTGCTGTATGCGTGTACACACATGCATATGCATATACACTTGTTTTTATTAACAAAAAATGTGTTTTCTTTCTATTTTCCACATCTCTATTTTGCCCCTATGACTGAAAAAATGAAAATAAAACCAAAATCTTGTAACAAATATATGTAATCATGAAAGGCGAATGACATTGACTGTATTCAACTCCCATTCCTAGAATTTGCTCTCTCCTCTTCCACCTCTTGGAATACCTAGCCCTATTCAAGACTCAACTTAAGGGTTACTTTTTACACAAAGCCTATCCTTGTTTCTCCATTAGTTCAAATCCCTCAAATTATTTTGTGTATTTTTGTGATAATGATTATGTATTATTTTCCCATGCATTTTGAGGAAAGGTGGTTCACAAGTTCACAGATACAGAAGAGTTGATGAGAAATTTGGTCATTAATATTGCAGTGAACTTGATGAGTAATTGCAAAAAGACCAGTAAAAATAGTTGCAGCTTGTAAAGTAACATATATTGCAGAAGATGAAGAGTTATAGAAAAATCTATGAAGAACTCAATCAGATTCTTGAAAGGAAATCAGCATATGCCTTGACTTGATGACTTTAATGGAAGGATGTGAAAAAACTTATTGGAAAATGTGAATCCATGATAACAAATGAGAGATGCTAAAGACTTGTAGTCTCTAGAATCCTCATGCCTATACGTTGTGAATTCTCTCTTCAAGGGAAGAATTGCTAGGCTATTACACATGGAAAGCAGCATAAAACATCGCACACGCAGAAACAAATTTGATTATATTTTAACAGACAGGAAATGACTCGCTATTGATGTGGGAGTCTTCCCTTAATCAGCCATCTGTGTACAGTCAGACCACTGACTCGTTAGACCAAAGTGTACCCTTGAGTTTGGGAAAACAAGATTTCACAGGGTTCAGAGGAAGGATAGGTTAGGTGACATGGACTAAACTTCCACAGGGGAAGTCAGTCCAGGAAGGATGGGAAATTGTTCAAAATGAAATTGTAAAGATACAAAGGGAAATCATTCGTGTTAGAAGGGAAAATGGAGATTGTTTGATGAGAACAACATAGATGCAACAGGACCTCACTAATTAAAAAAATAGATGTACACAGAAAGGGGAAATAAGAGCAAGTGACAAAGAATAGACTGAATTGAAAAGCATGATGCTGTCCTTCAAAAATAGTATCAAAAGGACTAAAACTCAGAATGAGCTAAGATTGGCAAGTAATACCAAAAACACAGAATGATTTTTAGAGCTATTTTAGATAAAAGAAGGGGATAAAAAAAGAGATGAGACCAGTGTTTGGGGTGGATGGCATGATGATAACTGACAACAGAGAGGAACATTGCTCAATTCCTATTTTATTTCTGTTTCCTCAGTCAAAGAGAATGACTTTCACTTTCAAAATAGAGAAACTGTGGCTAACAGAAAGTCGTTTTTAAGTAAGAACATAATAAAAAGACAGCAAGTCAGTCTTAAAGAATTCATCTCCTGAACCAGATAAACTACATTCTCAGTATCTAAAGAATGGGCTGATGTGATCCTCTTGTCAGTGACATTTGAAAATTTATGGAAACCAAGATATAAGACAGGACTTAAGAAGGACAAATGTCACAATATTTTAATGGATGACTACAGAGTCTACAGATTATAAGACAATGAGCTTAACCCCAATTCCTGGCAAAACTGTAGGAAGGATTGTTAAAGAGATTTTTAGTGAAGATATGAAAAAGAAAGCTGATTATAATAAATGAGAATGGCTTTATCAAATATAAGACATACCAGATAAGTATTATTTCTTTTTTGAGGAAATAAGTTTACTAAATATATAGACAGGGTATAAACAAAGTCATACCAGGTAAGTATTATTTCTTTTTTGAGGAAATAGGGTTACTAAATATATAGACAGGGAACAGGCATATACATATATAATATATTTGTAAAATATTTCATTCTTTTTTTGGAAATTGTGGATTAAGCAAACTAGATTATTTTATAATTAGAAGGTCTCAGAATATATTGAATAGCTGGAATCAAAGAATAGTCAATGATAGCTTAACATCAGCTTTACTGAAGATTTCTAGATGAGAACCCCAAGAATCTGTGTTTGATGTTCATATGATTAACATCTTTATCAAAGATTTTTGTAAAGACATAACTAGGTTGCTTTGCACATGTAGATGATGCAACTGTGATGGATAGTTAATATACAGAATCATAGAATCTGATTGCAGATTTTTTTTACCAGCTAGAAATTAGGCTATATCTAATAACACGAAGCTGTATTTTGCAAGTACAGAATGGTTGGGTGGTGATATCTCTGCAGTAGATCTATTTTTTGTTTGTTTTCTTTTTTTAACGGACTGATAGTTCAACCTGTGTCAGAAGTACAATGCAGCAGCTAAAAATGGTAATGTGATCCTGTACTGAATGACGAGAAGTGTACCTTTCAGGAATAAGATAGTGATAACTTTTTCATATTTTGTCCTAGTCAGGTGGCATCTAGCATGTTGCATTCAGTTTTGATCACCAGATCATCAATAAATTGGAGAGTGTCCAGAGGAAGGCAACCTAGAGGGTGAAAAGCTTAAGCAGTCCATACAATATGAGAATTGGTTGAATGAGCTGAGGATTTTGAGTCTGCAGAAGGGAAGGATTAAGTGGTATAAGGGAAGATGGCAGGATAGTTGTCTTTGAGTATTTAAAAGGCTGCTACGCAAAATAGGGATTAGAATTAGTTTGTCTGGTCTTTCAAAGCAGAATATGGAACACTGGATAGAAATTGAAAAGATGAAGATGTAGGTTTAATAAGGCAGGAAAGTCTTAACAATTAGAATGGACTGTTTTGGGAGGTGATAGGTTATCCTTCAGCAGTGAATTTCAAGTAGAGACTAGGGGAGCTTTTATCAGGTATGTTGTAATGCATATTCTTCTTGAATTTGGCTGGAATTAGAAGGTAATCAACATTCTACCTCTAAAACTTTTTGATCTCATGAGAGTACAAAGTGAAAAAGAATAAAAATAAGGTACAAAGAAATGATATATAACTGTAGTAATCCTAATGTACTTGAACAAATTAATGATGATTAAAAATCAGACATAGATAAAAGGTAGGATGTAAATATAAACTTGTCATTTCATTAAAAAGTTGAACTAATTTAAATCATTTATCATAACAAGGAAATCAAGAAAGGTTAAAAAGTATGTTATTCAAATATTTGACTTGCTTGCCAAAGATATGAAAACCAAAGGTAAGACCGGTTTGTCAAATATGATCAAGTAATTGAAAATTGAAGAGTATTTTTGCATACCACAGAGAGGAGCAGTAGTGATTAAAGCAAATTTAAACAGTTTAGTTAGAGATCCAGAAGTTATATAATGGTGAAAAGGAAGTGACAATAAAGAGAAGAAAAATGGAAAAGATCTGCAAAAAAAAAATTATAACAAACTTGTTTAAAAAGCTATTGATACTAAAATCACCTTAGTTAGACTCAAATGTCACAGTCCTGGATGTGCTCATAAATAACAAAGAAATTGAACTTTTGAGACTGAAGAAAGGAAAAGGAAGAAAAGAAAAACAGAAAAATTAAACCAAATGTACAGTATAGAAGAAGTCTAAAGCAAATGTAACAAAACCATGAATGCGTTAAGGTCTCAACTTATATTGTATACGGAGAAGAAAATATCATACCATGAGAAAAATATTGCACATAATTGAGAAAAAAAGGTGTCAGAGAACATATGAAATACTCTTAAACTATTTGCCTACTTTCAAAAGTTTATAAAATTGCTATGGGGGTCATTTATACACAAAAGACAATCTCAATGAAGGTATTTAGAGATTTTAACAAGTGAGATTACATACCATATTTCTTGACATCACACAATTTATGTGATGACATTCAAATACTTGGAATAGATGATAGATCGGTTAATTTACTACTTGTTCACCTATCAGCCAGGAAAAGCTTCCTGAAAGAGGTCAGAGTTGAAGAAGAACTTGAATGAAGGAGTAGCAGGAAGTAGTAAATAGTGTGCTAAATTTGTATTGAGCAACACCTGAGTTCTTCATTTATATAATGAAAGGGTTGACCTCCTCCATGACTTTCTTTCTATAAATGTGTGACCCTAAGTTTTTTTTGAGAAACAATAGAAAAGGTGTTCCAAGAAAAAAAGTATAGCCTGTGGGAGACCTAGAACTTTACTGTTTTTCTCAATCTGTTCCTTAGTTTCCACTTCTGAAGTCACTTTAGTCTGAGTCCTTCACATATCACAGCTGAACAGTTATGAGAACTTCATAATTGATCTCCATGTCTCCAAACATTCCATTCTCCAGCCTTTTCTACAGAAAACATTGGAATAGTTTTATTTATACCTTTTTCCATCTGATCCAAACTTCTCAATACTTTCTCATTGCCTAACCATAGAGTTTAAACACACCAACTCCCAAATTAACCATCCTTATCAGATATTTTCTACCACTTCATAGGCAGGTAGATGCTACAGTGGATAGACCACCGGCCCCGGAGTCAAGAAGATGCTAATTCAAATCCAGCTTCAGACACTTAATTGCTGTGTGACCCTGGGAAAATAACTTCACCTTTGTCTGCCTGAGTTACCTTTCTTGTAAAATGGAAATAACTGTAAAACCCACCTCCCACGGTTGTACTGAGGACCAAATAAGATCATATTTGCAAAATGATTAGCATAATAACTGGCACATAGCAAGTGCTTTTTATAGGCTTATTCCCTTCCCAATACTTGTGAATATGAATTCTCTTCTGCTGCCAATGTTATCTGTACAATGCCCTCTGTAGGAACCATTTGCATTGTCAATTTTATGGCTTTTCTCACTTTCTTCCTCTTCCAGACTATAGTAGTCCAGGACTCATCCAGGCTATTCTGGTTCAAGATAAAAATGAAAATAAAATCATAAGAGCTAACACTTACACAGTAGCTAAGTTTTGTAAATTGTTTTACATATGCTATTTCATTCGGTCCTCATATCACTACAAGGTAGGGCCTTAGTTACTATAATGGTCTCTCTTCAACTACAGAATGTCATGCAATAAATGTTTGTTTCATCAAAGTCTCTATGCCCTGTGGCAAAGCCCTAGTCATGTACAGAAGCAACAACTCTGCAAAGATCTGAAATCCAGCTTTCCCTTTTCTATGCATACATTAGTCACACAGGTTATACTAGGTCTGGAAGAGGGAAGAAAAGCAAAATGATAAATGAACAAATTCTTTTTGCTCTACGGACTGTTCAAGGATGTATACATATTGGTGGGTTTATAGATCCATTGAAGCACTGAATTGAAATAATATAAAGGACAAAGATATTTCTATGGGGAAGTTAAAAAAAACTGCCAACAAATTGAATCCCATGAGATACTTGCCAAATAGTATGCTCTAGTTATGTTTATTGATGACTCAAAATTGTCTCCTCGGTTAAAAGCCGAGTGTTCAAATAGACCCACTTGCATTTTCCAATGCCTCATGTTACAAAATTAATTGGCTACATAGTATGAAAATGGCATTTAGCAAATGTCATAGACCTCATTTCACACAGAGAGCACCAACATAGTATTTTGTGCTGGATTGGGACTGATTCTGAAAGCAGAGACCTAATTTTTAGTAAATATTAAAAAAATGGAACTACTTCTCTTACTATATCCCTAAACACTATCCACATGATACTGTTATTGGAGAAAGGTAAAGTTAATTGGGATGGCTGCAATTTTTATCAATGTGACCATCAGGCATCTTTTGAAGGATGTAACTGTGATTGGTACTATCCTCAGAAAGAAAGACAACTGAGGGCAGATATCAATTTTAAGGTAATCGAGTGTCTATGATATTTGAGAACCCCAGATTTTCAAATGCCATCTGAAGTGCAAAGCAAGAAAAAATAGCAAATTTTGACTATTTGCAAAATTGGATGCTTCTTAGGATACAAAATGATTGAAGACATCCCTATTAATATAATTAATTCACATCTTCCCACCAAACGGAAGAGCTGAGCTGATAGTAAATGTTCTTGTAAGCACTCCAACTCTTCTCCACAAATGTTGCAATAGAATCATCTTGTTCCATGTGATCGTCTTCCACACGAGCATGCATATGCATAGTCATATGTCTCACACTTGTGTCTCCTTGATGTCATCATTGTGCTCCACACTAACCAAGACAGTCTTTTTCCTCACTTTTACACACATGGACTATATTGGTGCCACACATCTAACCATAATTTTGGGATGTGAGTGTCTCATGCCAGACAGCTGGGCAGAAAATGGGATTGGCCTGGATGGCAGGTGGTTGGCAATTTTTATTTTTTAAGGATTATGTAGCTCTGTTCTCCTTTGACATCATTGTTTTGGAAAGTTAATGATGTTTTCCTAGGGTTTTGTAAAGAGAAATTTGCTTCTAACCTATGATTTTTTTTTGTTCCTACATTGTTTCCTTAGGTTTTCAATAACCATAGCTCCAAAGTGTTTTTTTTTTGTTAGCAACAATGACTGAGTAGCAGATTGGGGAGAATTTTTGTGATTCTAGTACTTTTCCTGAAAGTGGGGGAGACACCACACTCATACACTAGTTGATAAATTTTATCTTACTTATAATCCCTAGTATGAAGTGGCAAGGGAATCCAGTGAAGGGGAGGAAGTTAGATGTGAAAATGTAGAAAGACAAGTTTCCTTGCATCAACAGGGTGACCAAGAGAACACAAAAATAAAAGACATTCACCACTGACTATGAGTTACATTGAATTTATGGCAAAAGTGGTGGTAAGAAACCTTGAGTAAAATATCATGTCAGAAAGGCTCATTAAAGAAAACGAATAGCAAAACTTAACTGAATTCTGAGAAGTAACAACATCTCTTTCATCTGCTTTTTGGTGGAGGCAACTTTAATAACAACATAGCTGATATTTATATAGTGCATAAAGATTTGCAGAGTGCATATTGCCATGTGATCCTCATCACCACTCTGGGAGGCAAGTGTTACTATTATTTTTATTTGACACATGGGGAAACTGAGGCTAAGATAGTTTGAATGATTCACTTGAGATCCTCTAGCTTGTAAGTATCTTATAGGATCATAACATTATAGAGCTATAGATTTGGACTTTAAGAGGTCATCAAGTCTAATCCCCTCATCTTCCAGATGACAAAACTGAGGCTGAGAGATTAAGTGGCATAGTAGATAGAGCATTGGTTTTAGAATGAGGAAGATTCATCCTCATGAGCTCAAATCCAGTGTCTGACACTTATTAACTCTATGACCCTGAGCAAGTCCCTTAACCTGTATGCCTCAGTTTCTCATTTGTAAAATGAGATGGAGAAGGAAATGGCAAACCAGTCCAGTATTTCTGCCAAGCAGACCTCAAATAGGGTCATGAAGAGTCAAAAACAACAGAATTGAGACTCAAACTTGCTACTTTCTGACTCCAAGACCAATACTCTATCCACTGGGCCAAGACTATTACTTTTCTTTTCATTCTTTCTCTCATGTAGTGCTTCTGAAATACTAGAACTCTTCTGGAACAGTTTATGTTCCTCAGGGAGGGGGAGAGAAAACAGCAATGTTCCTGGGAGAGAGTTTGGAGGGATCCAGGAAATGATGGTTGGGGTTTTTTTCAGTCTCTGCTTTGTGATGAAATGATTATGAATCATAGCCAGACAGGGCTCCTGCCAAATGGGGACATTTGCAAAGGGCAAAATCCAACCATTTTAGAAGCAAAGGCTTATGAATGAGCATGCCTATGAGAGGCACCTGAACCCTATATTGAGTTGTGAATGGACTGCTTAAATGTTCATTTGAACTTCATTAAAAATTTTCTGAGAGCTGTCATCAGGACATCAGCCCCACAAGCCTCAAAATAATATTTAAAGATGAGAGATGCTTTTGCCATATGGAACACATGTGGAATAGGAGATATTTGCTGGTAGCGAGCAGGAACCACTGAACTGCATTTCAAAACATGGTCTAGTAAAAAGTAGCTTTACAGGTCAGATGGTCAGAGGAATGTGAAATGGCAATTTACACGGAGAAAAAATGAGACACTCCAATATTTGCATTAGTATGAATTTCTAAGTTGGAGAATTTTAGCTTGATCCCATGACAGTTAACTTATCTATAAGATGAGGAATTTGGACTCAGACGATCCCTGACGTCCATTCTAAGTGTAAAGCCTATGATCCTGTGAATACATGAAACCACACTACTAATAATAACTGGCATTTACATGGAGCTTTCTGAAGTTTAGAAAGTGCTTTGCAGACATTATCTGATTGGATCCTCATGATAAGGTGCTGCTATTATTATCCACACTTTATTTATTGAATATAAAATTTAATTTCAGAGAAGATCATAGGATCATAGATGTAGAGCTGAAAGAGGTCATACAACTCCATATATTTTTCTGCAGATTAGGAAACTGAGGCACAGAGAGGCTGTGATTAGCCCAGAGTCACAAAGCTGATTTGAACTCAGGCCTTCCTGACTCCATGTCCAGTGCCCTGTCCTTGAAGTAGGTCACATGGCTTCAAAGTGCTAGAGGTGGAATTTGAACTCAGGTTATCATGACTCCAAGTCTAGCACTCTATCTACTATGCCACAGATAAGAGCAAAGTGTTTTATGTTTGAAAAGGACAATATTGACAAAATATACATACTGACTACCTGCTTATCAACCATAACATAAATAAATTAATAAAACTATCTTCCCTTTTGGGCTGAGACCTAAGGAATGACTACTTAAATTTCTGGGACTAACCAGCAACTCCAGCATCTTTCTGGATCTTGGCATAGGTTTCTATCCCTATTCCTTTTACTTCATCCAGATGGATGCTATCACTTCAAAGAATCATAGTACATTGGAAAGGGCTATACTGTTAGAGTCAAAAGACTTGGTTTTGAATTCTGCTTCAGACACCGACAAGTTGTAGGATAAAATGGATTCTGACAATGTGACAATTCCTCTTTGCCTTAGTCCTTCATTTGTAAAATGTTGATCAAATTATCTGTACTACCTACCTCTCAGTGCTATCCATAATGAGTGTACTTTATTAAAAGTAAAGCTCTTTATCAATGTGTATCATCTTTATTATTATCATCTCTGGCTTCATCATCACAATTCTTCATGTTGGAAACCCTGGATAAACTCTAGGCCCTTGCTCTAGTGTTCAGTGGCATTTGAGGTACTTCTCGGTAATTTCCATAGAGACTCATCACCAGATGGCTGGACCTCCATAATTCTTGGTCACTGAATTTCATGAAGACCAACTACCAAAATATGACAGGATTGTGATGTGAATTGGTGAGAGAGCATTCAAATCAGTGACATTGTCAATTTCATGGAATTAGAAAAGACTTAGAAGCTACATGATACCTGCCTACAAGATTTTGAGGGGATAATATGCAGAAGAGGGATTAGGACCCAAACATCCAGAATAGTACCAGTCAGGTATGATGTAAGGAAAACGTCATAACTATTCCAGAGTTATTGATAATTGTTTTCATAACTGTTAAACAATAGCTGTAGATCTATCCTCAAAGTGAAATGCCCTTCCTTGGGAGGTTATGGGTTTACACTCCGTACAGGTCTTGAAACAAATGCTGAGTAATTACTCTGTGGGTAAGTTGTAAAGAGGATTCTGGATTATCTTGCTTGTAAGATTTCATCCAATTCTGAGATTGTGGCTCTACGATTTTGTCAAAGTATTAATGAAACACAATTTATACTATGATACCAACACTGGAAAAAATGAATGACTTGGAAAAACATGAGAACTCTTATCAACACAGTGACCAACCATGATTCTAGAGGACTCATTGATGTAGCATGTTACCTACAGCCTGGCAGAAATGTTGTAGACTAAATGGGCACTATGTGATACATATTTTTGGATATGATCAATGTGGCAATATATTTTTCATGACTGTGTATATTTATTTTTTTTCTTTTCAATAAGGGGAAAAATCAGAAAGAGAGAAAAATAAGAGCTTAATCATTTAAAATAGGGGCAGCTAGATAGTGCAGTGGATAGAGTTCTGGGCCTGGAATCAGGAAGACTCCTCTTCGTGAGTTCAAATATGGCCTCAAACACTTCCTAGCTGTATAACTCTGGGCAAATCACTTAACTCTGTTTGCCTCAGTTTCCCCATTTGTAGAAATATCTGGAGAAAGAAATGGCAAACCATTCCAGTATCTGTGCCAGTGTATGTTTAGTCATTTTTCAGTTGTGTCTGACTCTTCATGACCCCATTTGGGGTTTTCTTGGCAAAGCTACTGAATGCATAATTTCTGCCAAGAAAACCCCAAATGGGGTCACAAAAGGTTGGGCACAACAGTAAAAGGACTGAACAACAACTGAAAATAATTAAAATTTATTTGAAAAGGCATCATCACAAAGTCTGTGCTTACTAAATGCATATCAACTACCTTTCTTTTCCCCTTTTCTATCTCATATTCTTTATTTTTATAAATATTATACCCTCGGAAGCTTTGGAAATGTTTTTGCCAAGTGCCAGAAATGAACCAATTAAATTGACCCAAGATTCATTTTCAGGCTTCTATACACTTCAATCTTTTTAAAAATTTTCAATAAAATTCCTAATTTCCCAACCCCTTATGGCTGCTGTGAAAATGTCACTCTTATTACTTTATACCTCCAGGAATAGGCCTTGAATTCGAAGATCTGGTTGGACCAGAACTCTAAATGTACCTCACCACTACTCAGTGAGTGACGTGTTGAAAAATGACCAAAAGAACATGAATGGTAAGCAATAATCTATTTGCCCAGAACCTCCCCTTTGTAAATATGATCCAGGAGTTTCTGCAATCACAATAGATGATGAGCCAGCTTCACTGCAGTAGTGATTCTGCCCATTTGTGAAGCCCTAATGTGCATAGTAATGGTGACAATTAACAGGAACTGTCCATGTATGGCCTTCTTAGTTCCTTGAAAGTAAGAATGACACCATGGTCATCCATTGATCATCTCTGTATCTTGAGATGTTACACATCCAGCAACTAGGAATGACTAGATTGGCATATGTGTTTTTGCTAGTGAAAGCCTATGCCTATGTAGATTCATTCATTAATTCATTCAGCTAACATTTATTAACCACTTTTTCTGTTCCTGGAACTGTGCTTGGTGCTACAGATTCAAAGTCTAAAGGGAAGTCTCTTCTTTTAGGAAGGTTACAGGTTATTACCATCTACGTGCAGATGCAATATGGTCTTTGAAAATTTGGCTTACACATCATTTGACATTTGATTTGTCATTCTGTTGTCCTTCCTTCATTCCTAGGGTCAGTATTTGATAAAAAATGAAGTCTACATCTCACTCTTTATGGAAACTGCCCTCTTTTATAAGTCATCTCTGTACAAATCTCTTGGACACTGGATCTTAGGATAAAAGGTTTCAACATCTCTTGATAGCTAGGAGGCAGCAATTTCTCCTAAACACTCATTTGGTGTTCACTGAGGGTTTTCTATTTACTTGACTTGGTTCACTTATAAGGTAGTGAAATTCTCTAATTTTTGTATGGGTGGAGAAATCCTCAGCACTGGAATTTATGTAAAATTTTGGGATGATAAAGTACAGACTTCTCTTTTTATTTTTACTTTCCAAACTAACTTATTTCAGAACAAACTATTTTTCAAAACTTTTGAGCACTTACAACGAATCAAGATTAATTTGACTTCGATACTCAGAATGAAAATATTTGTTTGTCATGGAATGTTAGTGAATTAGCCCTGGATCATAGCAGCATTACTCTGAGCATCCAACAGGTTGATGCTGATTATAGAAATCTTTGGAAAGGAATTTCTTTTTAAAGTGCTCAATACATCTTATAAGAGGCAGTGAGATGAATAAGTTTAAAATACTTATTCTGAACATTTTCAAATTGATTCACTGCCCAATCCATGAGTGTAAAAATGTGAAATTAATTAAAAGTGATTGTCTCCATTCTGTATTTTCTTACTGTAGTTGGTCTAGACTTCTCCTTGGCATTTACTTCAGTCTTCCTCACACTGTACTTCATTCTCGTTATTTGTGAGAAGCAGATCTGGGTCATAGGAATAGGTAAAGGAATAAGCATTTACACAGCATCTACTATTTGCCAGACATGGTGCTAAGAGATTTTGACTCATATTATCTCATTTGATCCTGAAAATGTACTTTACAAGCTAAGTGTTATTATCATCTCCATTTATACTTGGAGAAACTGAAGCAAACAGGGAAATTGACTTGCGAAGAGTCACAAAGCTATTAAGTGTTTGAGGCTAGATTTGAACTCATTCCCAGAACCCTATCAACTGAGCCACCAGCTGCCTGCATTATATTTCTTTTTCAGTAAGCAGAATATAACATAGTGCTAGTTTGCTGTGAAATAAAAATTTATTGAATTGGATTGACTCCATGCCTCTGGATTTAAAGTATTCCTAGAGAAAATTCAAGCTGAAGAGCCATAAATTGTATCCTAAGTATGATTTCTTTCAAACAGTCAAACACATCTATGCTTTCATGGATGTAGATATTCCCTTCATTGATGAAGATGGTAATCTATTCGTGCCTTTTCTTCCTTGTGATTCTTATCCTCTATCCATCCCATATGTTGGAGAACTTCCTCTTGTTTTCTTAACTTCATGAAGATGTCAATAGAACAACTAATGAAATTAATTAATCATCCCTCATTCTCATGAGGTAATCCACCCATATTTTTCACTCATTTCTTTGATAACATCAACTACACTTGATCTGCATGCCATGAAAATGATTTCTGTTAGAAATTACATGACATGATAAAGTTAAGAATTTTCAGATACTAAATACAATAAGCATACCTTAATTTAGTTAGGATGCCAAAAGGAGAGAGCCATGCTACTACTTTCCCCTACTCCAATCAGAAAAAAAAGAACCAACACAAAGTCATCCGGCTTGATGATGACTGGACTAAGTCCTTGGAACTGTGGTCATACTCTATTGGGATTACAATGCTTAACTACCAGTTCAGCTTTGATTCCCATCATATAACTTGATGTGATTCAGCCCAGTTTGAACTGTGTCTTCTAGTATAGGGATTCACAAACTGTTGTAGGGATTCTTTCCTGCATCTCCCCTTAGTCTGAGGTGGAGATAGTGTTTCATTCTCTCACTTCTATCCTAGTCAATGAAAGCACCCCAAGGCATGCCATCACTGCCCTTTTATGGGCCCCACATATTATACAGACTGAGTAATGTCTAGATGTAATCTATCCTCTGGTATCCAAGATCTGTACAATCATCAGTGGGTCTAACACATAAGGAAGATAGAAAAGAAAGTCATGTTGCTTCTAAGTCCTGGACTATACATGTGATCTACTGCTCATCTACACATTGAATTTCTACTTGGGGCTATTTTAATGGCAATTTGTAAAACAAATACAGATGGAAGACGTTGCTATTACAGTGTTTACTTTATTTCTAAATTAACACTGCACGAATGATGCTATTAATACATGTGTGAGCTTTCCTTCTATTTGCAGAATGGCTAAAATAATATAGGCTTTGAAAATAAATGCTGAAACAATTGGAACTACTCAACAGAAACAATTCACACAAGCCCTTAAATTAATCTAGGCTAAAGAGAAGTTCATTTTAGTCCATTCACAAAAATAAGAGATTTGTGTAGAACCAAGGTTTGGGAACCAAAACTGAAAATCCACTCACATAACTCCATAGAAATGGAGAGTAGAATTGAGTTGTGGAAAGAGAATTGGACTGGGAGTCAGAAGATCTGGGTCTGGATGTCACTACAGACACATTCTAGCCATGTGAGCTCAGGTAGGTCACTTACCCATTTGGGACTTTAAGCTCACTTCTGATTTTAATATCCATGATCGTATGATTTTGAATTAACTGTTTTTCCAACCAGTAACAATAATGAAAATCAGGATCAGAATGTTAGATCAGAAAGAAAGCTTAGAAGTCATCTAACTCAACCCTCTCATTTTTATAGATGAAGAAATTGAGGCCCAATACCATACAAGTAGTAAATGATAAAGAATACTGGAACAGCTCCTCTGACCTCATATTCCATGTTCTTTTTACAACACTAAGCTCAGGTCAAGAGTCACCTTATTTATTTATCTGTCCTTAAAATTCACCCTGCATTTTCTGCCTCCTCAACATTCACAAAATATTTGATGCCTTCTGTATTCCCTTTATTCTCTAAGTGTAATTTTATTTATCTTTTCATATATAATGCATATCCTATAGCTTTTGCCCTCTCCAAAGAAATAGAATATAAACTACTTGAGGGTAGGGACATTTTTGTCTTTTATCCACTTTTTCCACCATATGTCTTGTGCATAATATGTGCTGTGTGGATAGTACTTTAAAATGAAGTGAATTGACAGTTCAACAAATAGAGAAGAGGATGGACTTCACCATTAGTGAATTTCACATCTTTATATGGGATTTTTGGAATATCAATATGAAATACCAGCATCCAGCTTTACCCTAAATACATATTAATGAAGCTCTGTGTAAGACCAGCCTTAGCCACAGTTGGTACCATACTGGGATTTTAAAGCTTGATGTTTGTGTTTTAGATTATTCTTGTCCTATTCATCTAAACACATTTCAGTCTTTGCATGTATTTCTACAGTTCTGAAGCCACATACTAGTCTGTCTTCCTTTACCTCATCTTTGTGTACCACATGTGACAACATACTTTACCCTAGTTCTAAGGTGACATCGGTGTCCTCAAAGGCTCTTTCCAGGTCTAAAATCCCCTCCTTCCTTCTCATTTCCTCTTGTCTCATCACTGAGTAATAATACAAATATTAAATGATCCATACAGTTGATTATAAATTATCACTACCCATGGTTAGAAGGTGCCAGCAAGTAGCATTTAAAACAAAGAAAAGGAGTGAGACAGGAGTACAGTGGACCAGCAATTCCTCCAGGTGCTTCCATATTCTTCATTTACATAACTTCTACTTTCTTGTTGCTGACTTCTTAGGTCAACTCCTGGTGACAGATATTCCTCCTTGCAATAACTTTGCTTTTGGATTATGGACTTGGAATATACACTCCCTCTTCCTGGCCTGCTGGTAATTGATTTTTGAACTGACACACATTTGGACTGTGCTACTATCCACTTTTCTCCTTCTGGCTTCTCTGGTGTAACTCCCTGTGGCCACAGTTTGGAATATTTTTTTAATCCATATCAGCACTTTTTATATTGCAACAAAGAATTGGAAACAAAGTTGATGATCAGTGTTTGCAAAATGGATAAACAAATTTGGAACATATAAAATGGAATATTAGTGTGGTATCAAAAATTATGAACTTAATGACTACAGAGAATCATGGAAAGACTCATATGAATTGATGCAAAGTGAAATAAACTGAGCCAGAAAAACAACAAAACAAATACTAAAACATTATAAATAGAAGGAACAATCACAAAACAATCAAAACTGAATGTTGATAAATTATAGTTGCAAAACTTGTCACCAAGAAAGAAATAAGAGAGGACACCTCACCATCCCTTCCTTTAGGGAGAAGGGCTGAGGTGGTTGGGTATTATGTGTTCAAAATATCAAACTGTACTATAAAGTGATCAGAATGAGAATTAGTTTGAGAGTCTCTTAAATATATTGTGGTGACTTCATTATTAACTATCTCTTCATGCACAATGTTAAAGTCTTTTCATGCATATGGTTGTCATACTTCACGTATTTAAATACATCCGTATCAAGGACAATTACGTGTTTGTTTCTGGTAGTATTTGGCATTGCAGGTTGGATTGACAAAGCTCTGGAGAGTTTTCTTTTTCTTCCTTTTTCTCAGACTGACAAGATTTGTATTGTTTCCATGAAGAGAACTGGCCCTTAACAACAAAACTTTCTTTAGCCTCTTGATTGCTAAAACTGGCCATTCAACAATGAGCCTTCCATTAGTGTGTACAGGGTAGAATTTCAAAGATTGGATTTTCTCCTTAAGTTCTGTCACCAGATTTTCTAGAACAAGTTCCTTTCCAAAAAAATGGATAAATCAAGGTGAACAAAAGTACAACAAATGACGTTTTCACTAAAGTGAGTTACAGTAAGGCAAATTGGAAGTAGCCCCTCCCCAGTTAGACAGTGTTTCTCCTTTTTAAGGATGTTCTCCACACCTTTTATTTTCTTGAATGTCACAAATGCAATTCCTTTGAATCTTGTTGGATGTGTTACATTTTCTACTTCTCCATCTCTGATATTAACCTTCTGCAAATAGCTCCATAGAATATATGCCATGGCTTCATCATTAAAATTTCCAATAGGAACATTCGAAACCACTATTGTCTTTTCATATACTTCAGGTTCCTTGACATTTTGAATTAATGCCATGGCTTGAGAAGTGTGCTGATTCTTGAACACTGCAGTTCCATTCTGGAATAAATTTTAATTACAGATACTACTGTAGTTTGAGGACGAATGGTTATTTAAAAGCTTCTTATACAAAACTTTCACAGAATCTGAAATGAAGAACTTCATCATTGGATTAACAGGAATGGGGAACCTGTGGCCTTGAGACCACATGTGGCCCTCTAGTTCCTCGAGTGTGGCCCTTTGACTGAATCCAAACTTGACAGAACAAAAGAGGTGCACTTGAGGACCTAGAGGGCCACACATGGTCTCCAGGCCACAGGTTCCCCACCCCTGGATAGGATGTCAGAGGATAACTCTACCAACAGACAGCTGAACAAGAATCCCCCTCCATAACATACATCCAACAAGTGGTCATTCAGCCCTTGCCTGAAGACTTCCATTACAATGGAATGTAGTACACTTCCTGAGTCAACCCATTTCCTTTTTGGAAGCTTTCATTATTAAGGAATTCCCCCATTATCAAGACAAAATTTGGCCCTTTTCCTCTTTTGATTTTCACTTCTCTTTCAGCCATCTGTGGTTAAGCAGAACTAATCTAATCTGCTTTCCTCATGGTAACCCTACAAATACTTGAAAGCAACTGTCATGACCTATCTGAATCTTTTGTTTTTAAGGACACATGTTGCTAACTCCTTCAATCAAACTTCACATGGCATGGATCTTAAGCACCTGTGCCACGTGGAATGCCATCTTCTGGATACTCTTGATCATCTTCAAAGCTTCAACGATAAATCCAAATCCACTGGAGAGATGACATGTACATTTACCAAGACATAAAACCACATCATCTGAGGCTGCATCCAGACAATGCCTTAGTAAAAACCCCTTTCACAAGATCCTCATCAAATTGAATATTTTCACTGATGTGAAACCCACTGCCCCTTGTAGTAGCCCATTCTACTTTGAGATACACAGAAGCCAAAACCTCAATTTCATGCTTTCAATTTACGATGTCAATGTCAGATTTTCCACATACTTAGCAGGTCCCAGTGGATAGTGGAATACAAACAGTCAAATTGCTTTCAATTTGTAAAATGCCTATTATATAACATGTATTGTTTATGTTCTTGGTTGCATACTATCCTTCTTCTGTAGACTTAGAGCCCCACCCTGCCCTAATATAGTATTGTAGATGAACAATACTCGTCAAGTGAATAAGTACTAATAAATTTTATTGTCTCGTCAGCCACCATCAAGCCATATGATGGCACCATTAGTTGAATGAAGGGAGAGCCTCATCAAAAAACATATCATTGTTCTTCTTCTTGTTTTATATTATTTGCTCCTGAAATCTGGGCTCTCCAGTGGCACACAGCGATAGGAAATAAGGATGGGGAGCTCCTGAATGAGAAAATTCTCTTTCCTAATGTAGGTCTCCACCTACACTGAAACTTATAGTTTGATAGATACCTAAGGCATTGAGAGGTTAAATGATTTGCCAATAGTCACACAGCTAGGATATTCCAGTGGTAGAGTATCATCTTTCTCATATTCCTGATGCTCCATTCCTGATACCACTCTTCCTCTCTTTCTTTAGGTACTGAATCTGAGAATAATAGCTGACCAATTAATAATACAATGGGTGGTTAATGTTGGGGTTAATCTAGAGTTATTCTTTTAAGTGACCCTATTATACTCTAAAGATGCTTGATTTCTCTGGTGGGGGTGGTCCCATATTGACATATTGACCTCCGTCTCTCTATGCTTTAATAGAAGGCTTGGTTAGTGACTATGGCCAAGGAATTTAGTTTCCAGAAAGTCAATCATTGAATGATGAATCCTTTTGCACGAAGTTAGTCTGGCCTGTGACGAGTACACATTCTATGCTTGGGTTTGTACTCAAAGCCTTTTAAACCAGGGAGGACCTTCTAGACAGACATCTATGCCAGCTCTGCAGGCATAGCTATTGAGAGTCCAAGATTGCCCCTACATTTCTTGAGACAGAAGTAGGTAGGCCTTTTGTAAAGCAGTCATATTATTTTGGGAAAATTATTATTTAATCATATTAAAATTAATTTAGTGTTAATCAGCTTCATCCAAATTCTCTCGCTTTTATTTTATGTTTATTATGTCATTCATCTTACAATTGACATAGAAATTGCATTTTTGTCTAATTTTTATTTTACAACTTTTCAAGTCCTTGTTCTATTCTTAACGTAAAAAATGGATCAGTGGCAAAGGACTTTTAAAATATTTTAATCTTAAAATATAAGTCAAAAGCTTCAAAAGGTCTTCTAAATCAAATAACAGAGCAATAATCCTATTTCCAATAAAGTGTTGTGCTATTTTTAAGTTTCTTACAGTTATTTGAATTTATTTTTAATTGTGTCATACTGCCTTGAAAGACCCTCCACATTTTACTACCAAGGAATCCAAGACATGAACATATCACCATATGAGACTCACAGTAATATATATCTACACATTTCTACTGGGACATAGAGGGAATAGAAGACCTAGTGAAACTGGGTGTCCTTGACCTATTGGATTAAAAGTCTTCTGAAGCTTAAGTTGAAATGTGTCCATCCTTACTGAGGTCAGAGAATGGTATTTTAATTCTCTAAATAGGTCAGAATGACATCTTGAATTGTTTGGTCTGTAGGTAAATAAATATCTTTGCTATCAGTCAACCATTCCATAATCTATTGGGCACTTAGCATGTGCCAAGAACTCTTGCAAGGCATAACAGAGTTATTTCTAGAAGATTTTATTTAACACTGCCCCAAAATTTAACAATAACTATAGTTAACATTTATATTCAGCTTTAAGTTTTGCAAAGTGCTTTACATAATTTATCTCATTGGATCTTCACAACACACTATGAATTAAGTGCTTTTACTTTCCTCATTTCACAGATGAGGGAACTGAAACAGACAGAGGTTAAATGACCTGCCTGGCATTGCACTGTAGTGTTTGAGGCTGAATTTGACCTTGGGTGACTCTATTGTATTCCTTTTCTGCAAGTATCACCATATGTTTTTTTTTCATCCTGTACCATTCTTTTTTTCTTGTATTTCTATAAATCCTTCCTAGGGCATCCTCCCAATGCACCTTCTACTAGATTGCTTGGCATTGTGTACATAGATGCTAAATGAGGGAGCTAGGTAATGTTGTGCTTAATAGTAATGGATTTGGAGGTAAGAAGACTCAAATTTGAAAACCTGGACAGAATATTCGCATCTCTGAATTCTTGAAAACAGAACCTACCCTACCTATCTCTATGGGTTGTTTTTGTTGGTAATATCCAAAGTGCATAAAGAAGCATCAGATTCCTTAAATATTATTTAAGAATTGTTTTTCATTTGTTTTATATATGTGTTTCCAGCTTGATTAGCAAGCTATTCGGGGCAAGGCATTCTTTTACATCAATCATAGTATCTGCTGCATGTTGGAAAATGATTATGACGATGATGATGATGATGATGATGATGATGATGATGATGATGATGGTAGCTAACATTTTTATAGAACCTGGTTTGTTCCCAGCAGTGTGCTAAATACTTACAAATATCTCATTTGATTCTCACAATAATGCTGGTAGATAGCTGCTATTTTTATCCCCCTTTTACAAATGAGGTAGCATTTGCCAAGGATCACATAGATAATAAGTGTATGAAGCTAGATTTAAACTCAGATATTCCTTACTCCAGGCCTGGTACGCAATTAAATTTGCTGTCTACGTACTATATACACTTTTGTATTTGCATATGTCCTGACCTATGATTTCATTGATATGGTTCTGACCTCTGCTTTCCCCCAGGGCAAATTTACCCTTTCCCCAATATAGATGGTCAACTTTTAGTAACTTGTATTTCCTGGGAAATTAAGTGACATAGCTGGGTTATGAAGGCATGTGTCAGGAGCAAAATTTAGACCCATGTCTTCCTGGCCACAAAGCTGGCCCTTTATCCACTGCCTCATGTTACCTCCCATTGAACACTTTGGATCAGCTAGTATGAACAATGAATCCTCTGATGTAGTTACATGCATTCACATTTGCATTATTTGAAGTTATAATTATATAAAACATGATAATTGATTTTGACTGGCATAATAGAAATATTGGTACAAATGTAAATTGTGTTGGCACTTCATAAGATTTATTCTCCACACTAATCAGGACAGAGCCATATAAATTATATATTGGTTGAGGTCTCATGTGTTATTCTGGGCAAACCATTTTTGTGCCTCAGTTTCCTTATGTTTTAAATGAAGAAATTGGACTCAAATGGCATCTGAGGTTGTTTGCAGTTCTAAATCTGAGATCCCACAACTTTAGATCATCTTGTCCAATGGCCTCATATAAAAAATGAAGAAATTCTGGAGTGATTTGGGAAGGAACTTATCCAAAGTCCAACCGTACTTTGACTTCAAAGGAAGCCCCCTGAAACCTAAACCAGTGCTTTTTCTACTATATGGCATTATATCTAGGAAAATAACTTTGTTTTTACTGTATTTCTGGACGACTGAAGGTACCTATTTTGATAATTCAACATATGGATGGCTCTGAGATCTCAATGCATGTAATTCCTCAAATAATGCAAATTATAATCCATCAATGTTTACTCAGTCCATGTGACTCTTGTCTGTGTTTTCCTATAAATCTTCTTCAAGGGGTTTTGCCTAGCATTCTGGGGATCTTTCTATTGATCTCTTACCATTGTGTGGATAACCATTGGTTGTCCATCTGAGGCCTCTGGCTGATGTAGTGGATAGAGCAGCAAGCCTGGAGTCAGGAAGACCTGATTTCAAGGCCAGCCTTGGACACTAGCTCTGTGACCCTGAACAAGTCACTGTTTACTTAAGTTTCCTCATCTGGAAATTAAGGATAATAATAGCACCTACGAGGTGGTGCTTTGTGGAAAGACAAATTTTAAAGCCAGGTTTTGTTCTACTAAACCATTTTGTTAAAAATTGCAAATTGCATGTTTACAAGTTGGCGTCTGGTAAGCAGGGAATAGTCTGAGCTCCGTACTGAGACACTCCACAAACTTATAAAAAATGGCTCTGAACCAATTCTAGAGCAGCAGAACCCACAAAACAGCAGAGGGAAGCAGGGCTCCAGCCCAGGACAGCCCGGATGGTCTCTGGGTGAGGTCTATCCCACACAGATCTCAGAGCTGGGAGCTGGGAACTGGGAAAGGAGTGGAGCAGAGCCCAGCCTGAGCAGCGTAGACCATCCAGACCAGAAGCCGGGCAGAGGGGGCCCTAGCGCCCTGATTCAGTGAGCTGCATCAGTTACGAGACTTCTCAACCCACAAACACCAAAGACTGTGGAGAAGGTTAGTGGGGAAAAGCTGCGGGAGTGGAAGAAGTTCGCGGTTCGGCTTCCAGCCCCGGGGCAGCGGAGGTTGGGCAGCTACAGCTGTTGTTACTTCCAGGTCCAGGCCCACCTGGTGGGAGGAATTAAGTGGTGGATCAGAGCAGGGGTGCACAGCCTGCCGAAGATCTAAGCCCAGTTCGGGTTGAGGGTCCTTGGGGAAGGAGCAGTGCTGGTGGGGCAGAGCTGGCACCTCCCCCCCAAACGTGGAACATAGAACTCTGTAATCTACAAGCAGTCATACCCCACTGAAAAACTCAAGGGTCAAGTTAGTTGGCTGGGAATATGGCCAGGCAGCGAAAACCCACCCAGATTCAGTCTCAGACTTTGCATTCTTTCTTTGCTGACAAAGAAGACCAAAACATACAGACAGAAGAAATTACTAAAGTCAAACAGCCTACAACAGAAACCTCCAAGAAAACCAGGAACTGGTCACAGGCCATGGAAGAGCTCAAAAAGGATTTGGAAAAGCAAGTTAGAGAAGTAGAGGAAAAATTGGGAAGAGAAATGAGAAGGATGTGAGAAAACCATGAAAAATAAGTCAATGACTTGCTAAAGGAGACCCAAAAAATACTGAAAAATACACTGAAGAAAACAACACCTTAAAAAACAGACTAACTCAAATGGCAAAAGAGCTCCAAAAAGCCAATGAGGAGAAGAATGCCTTGAAAGGCAGAATTAGCCAAATGGAAAAGGAGGTCCAAAAGACCACTGAAGAAAATACTACGCTAAAAATTAGATTGGAGCAAGTGGAAGCTAGTGACTTTATGAGAAATCAGGATATTATAAAACAGAACCAAAGGAATGAAAAAATGGAAGACAATGTGAAATATCTCCTTGGAAAAACCACTGACCTGGAAAATAGATCCAGGAGAGATAATTTAAAAATTATTGGACTACCTGAAAGCCATGATCAAAAAAAGAGCCTAGATACCATCTTTCAAGAAATTATCAAGGAGAACTGCCCTGATATTCTAGAGCCACAGGGCAAAATAGAAATTGAAAGAATCCATCGATCACCTCCTCAAATAGATCCCAAAAAGAAATCTCCTAGGAATATTGTCGCCAAATTCCAGAGCTCCCAGATCAAGGAGAAAATGCTGTAAGCAGCCAGAAAGAAACAATTTGAGTATTGTGGAAACCCAATCAGAATAATCCAAGATCTGGCAGCTTCTACATTAAGAGATCGAAGGGCTTGGAATGCGATATTCCGGAGGTCAATGGAGCTAGGATTAAAACCTAGAATCACCTACCCAGCAAAACTGAGTATCATGTTCCAAGGCAAAATATGGACTTTAATAAAATAGAGGACTTTCAAGCTTTCTCAGTGAAAAGACCAGAACTAAATAGAAAATTTGACTTTCAAACACAAGAATCAAGAGAAGCATGAAAAGGTAATCAAGAAACGGAAATTGCAAGGGACTTACTAAAGTTGAACTGTTTTGTTTACATTCCTACATGGAAAGATGATGTGTATGATTCATGAGACCTCAGTATTAGTGTAGTTGAAGGGAATATGCATATATATATATATATATATAGTTTATGTATATATATAAGTGAATGTGTATGTATGTATGTATCTATGTGTATATGTATGCATGTGTATGTATGTGTATATATATATGTGTGTGTGTTTTATATATATATATATATTCACATATATATATATATATATACACATATATATATATATATATATATGTAAAAGAGAGAGAGCAGACACAGGGTGAGTTGAAGATGAAGGGAAGATATCTAAAAGAAATAAAATGAAATTAAGGGACTAGAGAGCAACATACTGAGAGAGGGAGATAGGGAGAGATAGAATGGGGTGGATTATCTCACATAAAGGTGGCAAGAGGAAGCAGTTCTGTGGGAGGAGGGGAGAGGGCAGGTGAGGGGGGAATGAGTGAACCTTGCTCTCATCAGATTTGGCCTGAGGAGGGAATACCATACATACTCAGTTGGGTATCTTACCCCACAGGAAAGAAGAGGGAGGAAGATAAAAAAAAATAAAAGGCGGGGGGATGATGGAGGGGAGGGCAGATGGGGGTGGAGGCAATCACAACAAACACTTTGGAAAGGGGACAGGGTCAAGGGAGAAAATTCAATAAAGCGAGATGGGTTGGGAAGGAGCAAAATGTAGTTAGCCTTTCACAACATGAGTATTGTGGAAGGGTTATACATAATGATACATGGGTGGCCTAGGTTGAAGTGCTCGACTTCTTAGGGAGGATGGGTGGGAAGGGAAGAAGGGAGAGACTTTGGAACTCAAAGTTTTAAAAACAGATGTTCAAAAACAAAAAAAAAAAGTTTTTGCATGCAACTAGAAAATAAGATACACAGGCAATGGGGCATAGAAATTTATCTTGCCCTACAAAAAAGGAAGGGAAAAGGGGATGAGAGGGGAGGGGGGTGATAGAGGGGAGGGCTGACTGGGGAACAAGGCAACCAGAATATATGCCATCTTGGAGTGGGGGGGAGGGTAGAAATGGGGAGAAAATTTGTAATTCAAACTGTTGTGAAAATCAATGCTGAAAACCAAATATGTTAAATAAATAAATTTAAACCAAAAAAATTAGCACATAAAAAAGTAAAAAAAAAATATGTTTAACATTCTTTTTAAATTTTGAGTTCCAAATTCTCTTCCTTCCTCCTAGCCCCTCTCAAAGCCACTGAGAAGGCAAGCAATATACACATGTGAAATCATGCAAAACATATTTCCATATTACCCATATTTTTTAAAAAAGCAAGAAAAATAAAGTGAGAAAGTTATATTTCAAAAAAATTGCAAATTGTATCCAAATGCACACTTGTGCAAGAATTCATGGATAGCATCAGTGATTCTAGGCCTTTAGTGTTCCTGTTACTTTATCAGAAAGCAACTCTGAGTGAGATCACTTCTCAGAAGCACATTGTTGTGGTTGTTATTCAGTCATTTTTCAGTCATGTCTAATTCTTTATGACCCCATTTGGAGTTTTCTTGGCAAAGATACTGGAGTGGTTTGCATTTCTTTCTCTAGCTTATTTCACAGATGAGGAAACTGAGGCAAACAGAGTTAAGTTGTTTGCCTAGAATAACACAACCAATAAGTGTATGAGGCCACGTTTGAACTCAGATTTTCCTGACTCCAGGCCTGGTGCTCTAGCCACTGCACCGTCTAGCTGCCAATAAACACACAGAGCTGCATGACTGTAAGACTCAACAAGAAAACAAATTCATCTTGCTTTTTCAAGGTAATTTTTTACTTTGCCAACACATAAATACTATTCCAATGTGGGAGCCAAATCACCCTAATGAGGTGGCATGGGTTCTGTAAATTTCATCTTCTTCCATCTGTTGGGTAGGAAGATTCATGCCGCTAAATGTAGGAGACTGGAAAGAGCATTCTTGCTTGCATCAGTTATAGGGTCACAGTCAGAAAGAGCATGGGTGAGGGGCACTGGGCAACATTTGAACACTATCCTTCTATATACAAATTTTGGGGGAATTTTGACTTTTCACTGTATTACATGTGACTAGATATGATAAAATAAATACCTGTGGGCTATGAGAAGGAAAATTTTCTGGCATGGAAAAATATGCATCAGAAAAGCAACATTGCAAAAATGGCACTTTTGCCCCCTGCTACTAGTCCTGAGTTTTGGTTCAGGCCATTGAAGTCTCTCCCATGAAACTTGCTGAAGAATACTTTGGATTTAAAATTGGATAAGACTTTTGAGATCTTGTAGTTGCACACTCCCATTTTATAGATATAACTGAAGTCTAGGGTAATTAAGTAACCTATTTATCAAATAGGTAACCAGTAACAGAGCCAGGATTTTAACATAGGTTCTCTGATTTCACAACCAATTATCTTATAAAGCACTTTCTTCACACTCACCTTGTGTGAGTTCTAGAGACTGTGTAAACCTCTTGAGTTTCATTTTACAGATGATAAAACTGAGACTCATTAAAATTCATTGATGTAAACCAAGGCACAGAAGTCCAAAGTGGCAGAGGCCTGTCACAAACTCAGGATTTCTTTCCCTGTCCAGGCTCTTTCCCACCAATCAGGTACTCAGTATTTCTAAATTCACTTCTGTACTCCCTAGTGGGCTATCTCCTCTTTCACAGATATGGTAATTTTTCCTGGGTGCTCTCATAATGTCAAAGTCAGATAGAAACAAGGGCCACTAAACTGTATGCAAGTATCTCTGCAGACTGCATATTGATTTAGAAACTTCCTACTAGTATTATATATTTTATTGTATTTTTGTTTATCTTGTTTATGATTTCTCAATTACATTTTAATCTGGTTCAAGATATTTATCCCATATTTTTGAGGTTTATTATCTTTTACAGTTAAATCATATTTTCCCTTTACCCCTCCCTACCCTTATTGTATATTTCTTATAAAAATAAAAACATTTAAATAGTGTCATTCTATGCAGTGAATTTGTTTGAGAGTGTCTACCACATTTCACATCTATAGTCTTCATCTCTCTACTGAGAAAGGGAAGATGCTTGTACTTAACATTTTTCCAGAACCAACATTTTGCGTTGTAATCTATTACTGCCTTTTTTGGGTGCTGTTTTCATTTAGATTATTGTAAGCATTTTGTGTGTTGTTCTCTTGGTCCTGCTTTCTTTACTCTGCATCATGTCAACCCAGTCTTTCTGTGGTTCTCTGAATTAACTATCACTCATCATTTCTTATGGCCAAACTTTGCTGAACCATTCCCTTATACTATGGTACCAATTTGTCTCCAATTTTGCTACTATCACAAAAGGGAGTGGGGAGAGAATAAGCATTTATATAGCACCTACTACAAGCCAGCCTCTGTGCTGAGGCCTTTAGAAACATTATCTCACTTAATCTTCACAACAACCCTATGAAGTAAGTGCTATCATCCTCATTTTACAATTTGAGGAAACTGAGGCAAACAACGACTAAATGACTTACTCAAGGTCATACAACTAGAAAGTATCAGAAGAAAGATTTGAACTCAGGTCTTCTTGACTCCAGGCCCAAGATTCTATGTTTTGCGCCACCTTGTTGCTTTGACTATTTAGGTGTGTATGGGACCTTTCTTTGCACAGTATTAGAATAGTTTGGTCAAAGGGCTTGAATACTTTAGTGACTTTTCTCTCAAAATTTGAAATTGACTTTAAGAATGATTAGACTCATTCACTGATCAGCCAATAGTATAGTATTCTACCTTGTCTTCCCATAGTTTCCCAATTTTTCTTAAAATTGTCAGATTAAGTCATACACAGAAAAAATGATAATAACCACACAAAATTGTAGAGATGGAAATGTACATGAGTATCTAGGTAGTACTTGTTTAGACTTGAGAAAGAGGCCAATATGCAGTTAAGAAGTGCCTTCTATGTGCCTAGCACTACGTATATTACATATACTTCTTCAGTGGCTCAAAACTTTGCTCCAGAAGTTTTCCGAGGCAATTCCTTGCTCACATGATAAAGTTCATTATCTATATATAGCCTGGCTTTCAGATTTTCTGCAGTTGGTTCCAGATCAGTTTTATCAACTTTTAACTCCATCTTATGAGTGAAAGAAATAAAGAACTACATGTCTGGTTCAGCAAATGAACAAACTAGTGGCCAAAGATGTGGGATGACAAGCACACATCTTTTGGTGTTATATTTTCTTTAACATAAAAAGTCAGAAAGTCAGTCAAAGCTCTCCTTGTTGTCAATGGCTAGAAGGTGCCAAAGGCAGGATGGGAATCTGGGTTATCCAACTTCCAGGTCAGTAGAAATCACATGCCCTTTAATACAATTAGACTAATCTACTCATTGTTACAAATCAATATTATGTGCCCTTCCATTGTACAATGCTCTGCCCCTACACACCCTTATTCTTATTAAAACTCTGATTACCCTTCAAACCACATATCAGAGCCTACTCCTTCCATGCAGCCATCCTTGGCAACTAAAGGAAGGGGAAGGAAGGAAACAACCATTTATTAAGCGGTGTGCTAGGCCCTAACTTTGCAAATATTATCCATTTGATATTTGTAACCTGGGAGCTAGATACTGTTATTATCCCTATATTATAGTTGAGGAAAACTGAGGCAAAGGTAAAATGACTTGCCCAGCATCACATAGCTAACAAGTGCCCAAGGCAAGATTTGATCTCTTATCTTCCTCATTACAGGCTCAGTACTCTTTAGTCTGAGCCATCTAGCTGCTTCTGCAATAAGTAGTAGCTTCAGCTCCAAAAAAAACTTTTTGATGATCATCAGCACATCTAGTGGCTCCCTGGAGGACCCTGCCAACTTGAGGGTAAATTAATGGCATTAAGAAGGAAAGAACTGTAAACAGTTCTCAGATTTATTCAAATCCATATGGTGAGCTACTGATTTTCCAAATTCTGCTGGAAACCTACCAGGCTTAGTAAATCAGTTTTTTCCCCTGGCAAGACATCTAGTATTTTGCATCTTCAGCTCTTCTGGGAATATGAGGAAAGTTATCATTTATAAAGTGCCTTGCCCAATGTCCTTAATTCATTCCAGGTGTCCCATAAAAGAGCAAGTACTGATCTCAAAAAAAAAGAAAGAAAATCCCCCTAACTCAAGTCTGTGGGTATTATTCATGTCTCATCCCATTTGAATTGTCCTCATCCTGGAATCGTAGAATCCTAGAACTGCTTCAAACAACATCAGAGAGTAGCTAGTCTTGAGAAATCAGTCTTCTGTAACATTCATGGAACAAAGGTGACCCAAGCTATAGTTAAGCAACTTCAGTAATAGACTTAACTAATTCTCTCTCTCTCTCTCTCTCTCTCTCTCTCTCTCTCTCTCTCTCTCTCTCTCATTAATTATACTCTTGAGGAGTTCTAATTGTCAGAGAGCTTTCCTTAATTTGAATTCTATTTTACCTCTTATAATTAAATGACACTTTTCTCCCTGGCTTTCCACTGGCTCCCCCAGCTCTACCTTACCCATTTCTGGAATACATTCTCCATTTTAGAATCTTTTGTTTCCATCAAAACTATGATCAAACATTACTTTCTATATGAAGCCTTTCCTGATTTAATCAATCAATCCATAAGCATTTACTATGTGTCTACCATGTGCCACACACTCTACTAAATGCTGGGGATTCAAAAAGAGGCAAAGAACAGTTCCTGCCCTCAAGGAGCTTAGAATTGAATTAGAGAGACAACATACAAATACATGCAAAGCTATATTCAAGATAGGTAGGAAATGGTTAACAGAGAAGTCACTAGAGTTAAGAGAGGTCAAGGAAGGCTTCCTTTAAAGGAATGTAGAAGGTAAGATTTTGGTTAGGACTTTATAGGAGGCCAGGGGAGTTACCAAGCTTCTAATGTGACCCTCTGCACAAATCAACCTTGATAGATTTTATGTTATATGTATATATTTTATATATTATAAGTGTCTGAGACAAGATTTGAAGATTTGAACACAAGAAGACGAGTATTACTGACTCTAGGCCTAGTACTCTATCCACAGCACCACCTCCCAGCCCTTTTATGCTAAGTTTCTTTAGGGCAAGGACTCCTTCCTTTCAGCACCTAGCATATAGTAGGAACTTTATAAATACTTGTGAGGTTGGAATGGATTGAAGAGCAGCTCCTTATTTGTGTTTGTATCTAGAGACTTCTGGCTGCCCATTTGAAGATCTGAAAAGGCCCAGCAACAATTAAGCTTAGGCCACAGTCTACAAATATATTCTGGTAAGGAATGAAATGGGATTCTTTAGTTATAGGGGAAAAGGAATGTAAGATGTAAAGTCACTCCACTCCCCCATCCTCTTTCTCATTTCTCCTTTAGGGGAGTGTCTCTTGTAGGCATACTGGAATGAGATTACATGACAGGAGCAATCTCTAGGCCTAAGTCTCATTTATTGCTCAACAAAAGTGGGGTCTCTATAAATTGTCTTAGCACGGTTTTCCTGCATTCATTTCTGGAGCCTTTCTAAATGTTCACTGAGGTTAAGGGAATCATGAAGTGGAGACCTGTTGAGAAAACATACCTTCGCATGGATACAGAATGAACGATCACTTTATATACTGGATAAATACTAAGTACCAGAGTGAATGAATAATGACTGTGGTGAAGGGGGCAGGGTACGAGTCTTGGTTCTCATTCAACCATGCTGAATTTTTAGAACTATGGAACCCACTTTGGCAATTCAACAGGCTCATGTATAAACTTCAGTGAATGGATTCCATTCAACTGTCTTGCTCATTAGGTGGGGGATGCCAATGTTAAGCCATATCAGTGCTCCAATAAATGCTTAGGAATGTTTCACTCTAACTGAATTTCATTTAAACATGCCAGGACTGGATTGTTGTGGTATAAAAAAGGCCCCAACAATGTAAAGCACTCTGCTTTTCTTTCAATATGCCTGGGCATCCAAGGTTTGTGATTTTGGTCTAAAACAAGGCCAAGGAGTGAAAATAATATCAATGGTCAGCATGCCACCTTATTCCAATGAAGGGGTCACTTGCACAATTATGCATCAGAACTGAAGGATTAGTGGTATTTTTAGGAAACAGAGAGATTTAATCTTTGCCTGAAAACTGGAGGAGACTAATGTCCTTCTCTGGATGTACGTATCCTGCCCTAGTGTTAGGGGTCAAGGTTGTTGTAATATATCACAGCAACGGTTGTTAAAGTGTGGTCTGGGATCTCTGCAACTGTCTGCAGGGTGGGGAGGTCTACCAGGTCTAAAACATTTTCATAACAATACTGAGGAATTTTAAAGTCTAACTCGGTAAATATTGATAGATAAAACCCACATAAAGGAAAATTCTTGGAGGGGGATCATCAATAATTTTAAGTGTAAAGGAATGCTGAAACCAAATTATTTGAGAATGACTGCTTTACGTTCATCATTCTGAGCTTGAATTATCACTGCTTAGGACTAGGGATGTAGGTAGATATAGAAGAAATAAGAAATTGGCACTAATCTCTCAGCATTGCTTAGAAAAGTGATACTGTTAAATTTTTAAAACAATTTGTAGTAATTTCTTATCACTTCATCTTCTTGTTATTTCTTTCTCCTAAGTGCAATCAGATAAAAAGTAGTTCTGATTCTGAGTGACTTGGCTAAATGAGATTTTGCTTTTTATAATCTGGCTGAAACATTAGCAAATGGAGGATTATTGATAGGATCATAGATCTAGAACTGAAAGGGGTTTCTGAGGTAATCTAGTCCAATCCCTTCATTTTTATAGATGAATTAATTGAGGTTCAGAGATATTAAGTGACTCGCCAAGGTCACGCAGGAGTAGGTATCAGAGCCGAGGTTCTCAGACTCCAGAGTCAGCAGTCTTCCCACTGTACCATGTTGCCTATCAGATATTTTTCCCCATTTATCTTCCTCATTTTATGTTTTAAGTTCTCTTGTGTACCTCACTTTCAATGTTTTATTTTCAAATATCCTGGAAAAATCTAACATTCTATTTTCTACCTTCTAAAGTTGCTTCCGGGTCTTATATTTATGTCCTGGGTTACATAAGCTCTAATGTGCCCTATGAAATGTTATCAATTCTTTTCCAGCTCTAACATTCTATATTCTAACATCTCTTCCAGTTTGAACTTTCTGTGTTGAATATTCCATGTTCTCTTTCAGCTTCCATGCCTATGTTCTAAGATCTCATTTTACTCTTACTCTAACTCTTACCCATTTAACTCTTACTTATTTGTTTATTGATCTAAGCATTCTTTCAGCTTGAACATTCTTCTACATGCTAAGGGTTGGGTTAGCTGGTCTCTTGGATTCCTTCAAGCTTTAAATCAGGAGTTTGCCTTCTTTTTGTGTTTGGACTTCCTAGAAGTCTGAAGAAGTCTATGGATTCCTCCTCAGAATAAAGTCTTTTAATTGCATAAAATGAAATATGCAAGGCTACAAAGGAAACTAATTATAGTCAAATAGTCATATCAAAATATATTTTTAAAAAGAGCTTTGTGGATTCTAGGTTAATAACTCCTAGTCTAGAGTTATAATCTTTTGGTTCTAAGATCTCTTCTAGTTCTGACATTCTAATGTTCTATGCACCTATAAAACCGAATGATTAATGTATTAGATTTCTTTTTCACAATGTAAAAAGGCTTAGCAAGTATCTCTTCTCTGAATGAATTGCTGGCATCTGAAGAGTCAGTGGACACAACTTTTGATGTCTGGAATGAAAGTATTAAAAAACAAAATATATCTCAACCCATCAGCACCTAAACTTAAAACTGACAGTCAATCTCACACAAGTTTTCTATGTAAAGGAAATTACTCGAGGTGTTTGATTTACATGTGGACAATGCTTACCAAGCTGATGTTTCTGTAGCAAAATATGTAACTAGACATGACTTTACTGTATGACTTAGAAGGCAACTTAAGATACCACTGAGAGAATGATGAGAATAAAAAAAGTTAATTAGAAATTATTTTTTCAGGTGTTCATTTTTGAAAATAATTTTCCCATAGGCCATGAATCTAATCATATAAATGTCTTAAGATGCTTCGTCTTAAAAATTCTTCATCAAAGAATGTAGCAATATCTAATTCATATTTCTAAATAAAATGGAAAGAACACATTCATTAAAATTCTTCATTTTGTTCTTGTAGTTGCTCTCAGTATGAATATCCTGACCTTTGAAAAGAATTAACAATTCAGAAAATTCTGCAACTTTACTACCTTTGGAGAATTTTGGAAGAAAAATAATTAAACAGCGATGATGGAGGAGACTGAGCTGTGGTTATATTCTTATTGACCCCTGAAAATTGCTAATGCACTCTCTCACTCCAGTAGTATATGGCAAAAAAAAAAAAATAGCCATGGAAGGACAACTGTGAAGTGACAGAAAGAGCAGTGGCTTACAACTCTGACTGCTTGGCCTATGGTATCAGTTCTGTCACTAAGAAGAGGAATGTCACCTTGGGTCAATCACTTCACTTCTTTCAATATTACTTTCTTCATTTTTATTTTTATTTTTCCATTATTTATTTATTTAATACTTTTAATTTTCAGCATTGATTTTCATAAGAGTTTGATTTACAAATTTTCTCCCCATTTCTACCCTCCTCCCCCACTCCAAGATAGCATATGTTCTGGTTGCCTTGTTCCCCAGTCAGCCCTCTCTTCTGTCACCCCACTCCCCCCCATTTCCTTTTCTCTTACTTTCTTGTAGGGCAAGATAAATTTCTATGCCCCATTGCCTGTATATCTTATTTTCTAGTTGCATGCAAAACCTTTTTATGAACATCTGTTTTTAAAACTTTGAGTTCCAAATTCTCTCCCCTCTTCCCTCCCCACCCAACCTCCCTAAGAAGACAAGCAACTCAATATAGGCCACATGCGTATCCCCCTTTATTCAATTATCTCCCTTCACCCTGTCCCTTTTCAAAAGTGTTTGTTTGTGATTACTTCCCCCCCCATATGCCCACCCTTCTATCATCCTCCCTTTTTTATCTCCTTCCTCCTTCTTTCCTGTGGCAAAAGATACCCAATTGAGTGCGTATGTTATTCCCTCTTCAGGTCAAATCTGCTGAGAGCAAGATTCACTCATTCCCCCTCACCTGCCCCCTATTCCCTTCCTACAGAACTGCTTTTTCTAGCCACTTTTATGTGAGATAATTTACCCCATTCTATCTTTCCCTTTCTCCCTCTCTCAATATATTCCTCTCTCATCCCTTAATTTGATTTTATTTTTTTAGATATCATCCCTTCATATTCAACTCACCCTGTGCCCTCTGTCTATATATCTATATCTATCTAAGTATGGATATGGATATTCCCTTCAGCTTCCCTAATACTGATGTCTCATGAATTATACACATCACCTTCCCATATAGGAGTGTAAACAAAACAGTTTGACTTTAGTAAGTCCTTTATGATTTCTCTTTCTTGTTTACCTTTTCAGGCTTCCCTTGATTCTTGCTTTTGAATGTCAAATTTTCTATTCAGCTCTGGTTTTCTCACTGAGAAAGCTTGAAAGTCCTCTGTTTTATTTAAAATCCATATTTTGCCTTGGAGCCTGATACTCAGTTTTGCTGGGTAGGTGATTCTTGGTTTTAATCCTAGCTCCATGAACCTCCGGAATGTCATATTCCAAGCGTTTTGATCCCTTATTGTGGAAGCTGCTAGATCTTCTGTTATCCTGATTATGTTTCCACAATACTCAAATTGTTTCTTTCTGGCTGCTTGCAGTATTTGCTCCTTGATCTGGGAGCTCTGGAATTTGGTGACAATATTCCTAGGAGTTTTCTTTTGGGGATCTTTTTCAGGAGGCGATTGGTGGATTCTTTCAACTTCTATTTTACCCTGTGGCTCTAGAATATCAGGGCAGTCTGCCTTTATAATTTCTTGAAAGATGATATCTAGGCTCTTTTTTTGATCATGACTTTCAGGTAGTCCAATCATTTTTAAATTATCTCTCCTGGATCTATTTTCCAGGTCAGTGGTTTTTCCAATGAGATATTTCACATTGTCTTCCACTTTTTCATTCCTTTGGTTCTGTTTTATTATATCTTGATTTCTCATAAAGTCACTAGCTTCCATTTGCTCCAATCTAATTTTTAAAGTAGTGTTTTCTTCAGTGGTCTTTTGGACCTCCTTTTCCATTTGGTTAATTCTGCCTTTCAAGGCATTCAAGTGCTCCTCATTGGCTTTGTGGAGCTCTTTTGCCATTTGAGTTAGTCTATTTTTAAGGTGTTATTTTCTTCAGTATTTTGGGTCTCCTTTAGCAAATCATTGACTTGTTTTTCATGGTTTTCTTGCATCACTCTCATTTCTCTTCCCAATTTTTCCTCTATTTCTCTAACTTGCTTTTCCAAATCCTTTTTGAGGTCTTCCATGGCCTGAGAGCAGGTCATGTTATTCTTGGAGGCTTTTGATGTAGGCTCTTTGCCTTTGTTGACTTCTTCTGACTGTATGTTTTGGTCTTCTTTGTCACCAAAGAATGATTCCAAACTCTGAGTCTGAATCTGAGTCCATTTCTGCTGCCTGGCCATGTTTCCAGCCAACTTACTTGACCCTTGAGTTTTTCATAGGGGTGTAACTGCTTGTAGAGTAGAGAATACTTTGTCTCCAGCTTGAGGGGCTGCACTGTTGTTTTCAGAGTTATTTCTACACAGCAAGCTCTGCCACACCAGCTACTCCTCCCCCAAGAACCACCAACCTGGACCACAACTCAGATCTAAGCTGGCTCTGCACTCCTGCTCTGATCTTCCACTTAATTCCTCCCACCAGGTGGACCTGGGGCCAGAAGCAACTGCAGCTGTAGCTCTGCAAGCAGCCTTAGAGCTGCACCACCTCCACTGCTCTCGGGGTAGTGGCCGAAGTGTGAACTCCTTTCATTCTTTCCCAACAGCTTTTCCCACTAACCTTCTCTGTTGTCTTTGGTGTTTGTGGGTTGAGAAGTCTGTTAACTGCCACAGCTCACTGATTCAGGGCACTAGGGCCTGTTCTGCCTGGCTCCTGGTCTGGTTGGTCCAGGCATGGCTCACGCTGGGCTCTGCTCCACTCTGCACCCAGTTCCATGCGATAGACCTTTACCCCGTGACCATCCAAGCTGTCCTGTGCTGGAGCCCTGCTTCCCTCTGCTATTTTGTGGGTTCTGCAGCTCTAGAATTTGTTCAGAGCCATTGTATAGGTGTTTGGAGAGACTTGGGTGGGGGGAGCTCACACAAGTCCCTGCTTTCCAGCCACCATCTTGGCTCCCCCCCCCCCAGTTTCTTCATTTTTAAAAGAGAGGTGACTGATTGAGATGACCTTTACATTAATCCATTAGACTGTAAGCTCCTTGAAGGCAGGCTCTGGCTTTCTTATTTGTTATCCTCAATGTTTAGGACAGTGCCTGGCACATATTAGGTGCTTAATAAATATTTATTAAATTGAATTATTGAACTGAATTTTGTGCTACGCTATTTCATGTTCTATATTTGAATTTTCTTTCCACTTCTGCTAGTCTATGATTCATGTACCAAGGTTTATTTTATGACTAATGTTCTTTGTTTCATGATTTCTTTGTGGAGGTAAATAAGTTTGCCCATATCATGGGGCAGCAAAAGTAGTGGTGGGAGGGATTCTTAGAGGAAATGTCACACTCTCCTCCCTTCCTCCCCTATTGACCAAATCCTTGGAGAAACTTGACCAGTAGCAGAATATGCACATGAGTTTGGAGAGACTGTACAAGTAGTATGCAATGTCTCCATCTGAGAGCAGATACACACCAGGGAGAAATGGATGTATGGAGATAACCCAAGGGCCCTATGTGTGAACTAGAAAGGACTTCCAATGCCAACAGTTTTGAGTAAAGGAATTTTTATAAGTGATTGCCTTGGTCAAGAGAAGTGCTTCCTATGCACTCTGGAAAGAGATAGACCCTCAGAGCCTAGTAGAGAACTACAGCTAAAATGGAGGAAAGATTTCAGTATCAAGAATTGTGATTCTTGCTTATTTCATGTGTTCTCTACATGTGCTTCAGTGCTATAGTACTCTAATTTTGAACTTGCTTTTTCTATGTACACTGTGTTTTATTGTGGGAGAGAGTGCCCCAAACATTTATGGGGAATATTTTCATAGCTACAGTTCTTAATATCCCTTTATTTTAAATTCCTTTGATAACAGCTAATTAAATCTGATGGTTAACGGTAAGGACACTGATGGGGACTTATGAGCTATACTGTTACAAGTATCCATGCACAAGATTACCTCCTAGATTCTAGGTCCTTGTGTGTATCCTTTTGACTGAGTCCAAGTTTTACAGAACAAATCCTTTTATTAAAAGTATTTTTTTCTGTGAAGTTTGGATCCAGTGAAAGGCCACACTTGAGGACCTAGAGGGCTACATGTAGTTTTGAGGCCACAGGCTCCCCACCCCTGACATAGAACCTAAGGTAATAGCTGTCCTATCTAGGGGGCCCAAACTTTCAGTGTGAGAGTTGGGAGCGCTTACACCAGGAGAGGGTGCTGAAAGGGCATAGTGTTATGCTTCAGCTATCAAACAATTATCTTTCATGAAAGAAGTATTTGCTGTTGTTGAGTTGTGTCCAATTCTTCATGACCCCATTTGGGGTTTTCTGGGCAAAGATACTGGAGTGATTTGCTATTTCTTCCTACAGCTCATTTTAACATTAAGGAAACTGAGGCAAGAAAGTTTAAGTGATTTGCCTAGGATCACACAGCTAGTAAGTATCTAAGGCTGAATTTGAACTCAGGGCTTCCTGACTCCAGGCTGGAAATCTATCCACTGCACCCCATAGTTTTCCCAAGAAAAGTATGCATGATTTTAAATGTTCTCTGTTTGATCCAGTAGCCAGTACAGCCATAAGTCTTAGCTTTCTAGATGGCATGGTTTAATGAGAAAGGCATCACAGTGTAGTAGAAGTATACTGGATTTAGAAGGAATTTTCTTGCATTCCAATGCTCTTGTGCTGTCTTATGCTAGTTTTGAGAACTTGGAGGAGTTAATTAATTTTTCTGATTTTTAGTTCCCTCTTCTGTAAAATGGATTTAATGAAAGCAAGCAGTGTGCTTCTAGTCTGGCAACAAAGTAGGAGGTATCTACAAGCATATATGTGATATAGATATAGTACAGATATGCCAAAGACAAGAACGTAGAACCTACCTACTGTATCTAGCTTTTATTCTTGCCATTTGTTTAAATTGCTTGCCAATCAAAGGTGAACTTGGAAGCAAAGTCAACCTCATTATCCTCACCTACTATGAAGCTCTGGTGAATTTTGCAGCACAACAGTCTCTTAAATGTGCTTTGGGGATACAAAGTTATAACTGAGGATGTAATTGGGAAAATTTTCCTAACCTCAAGACAAATAATTATCTGGGTACATAGACTTTAAATCATACAAGATGGACAATAAAATTAATAGAATCAATTTGATTCTATTATTCTGTTGGCTTTTGTTGTCTGCTTAGCTAGTTTGGGTGGGTCATAGCCTTGGCTAAAAAGGACTTAGACCTAACAGAACACCAGTCTGTCCTTGTCATAATTTTTCATACTAATATGCCTTAGTAAATGGGAGTAGAAAAATGTAGGTGGTTATGATGAGGTATATTTGACCTCCAGGAGACCAATGAAGACACACAATGGAGAAAATGCAAAGGAGAATGGAAATATGATAGCCAGGAGAAAGGATAGCAGAACTTGAGTATCTTAGTAATGAGTAGCTCTATCCATATATAAAACAAAGGCAAATGTATCCCTAGATGTGTGCCTTCCATATGCTTGCCCATGGATGCTTAGTTTGTGACTTTTTCTTGGACATGAGTATTCTCTACAGATTTATTGGGCACCCATACTTTTGGTATATGTATTCTTCCTTGCAAATTGTGAGGAATGCTATAGCCCTAGTGCACACTGCTATCTTTTCTTGTAACTCTATTTGCTGTGCTGTTTTCTTAAAAGTCCTTTGTTTTGAAATAATTCATTCTCTGGCAGACTGATAAAAATAAAACATGGTTTTTAGTGGGCACAAAGTCACAGAGAGTATTGGGTATAGGTACCTTTTGTGGGAGTCCCTGTGTGCAGACATGTCTTAAGTGCCACACAGAAATAAACTATTATTTTTATTACATAAATATGTTGTATTTAGATATATGAATTATTATAGCTGATTCTGTTTAGTCTGGAAATAGGAAAAACATGAAGAAAAGGTCAGATTTCTTGTGTCTTCTTACTAGTAGTGGAAATGGAGATGAAATAGCAACTCTTTGAATGTATACAGTTTTTGGAACTTCCTAGTCCTAATAGAATGTAATGTATATGATCAAATTATATATCCCTGAGAATGATATACCATGGTGCTACTGTTACTCTCCTTTCAAAATGTTAAATCCACTTTTGCCTAGTGGAAAGAGCACTAGAAACCAGAGCTTAGTAGACCTGAGATCTAACCACTGACACTATCTGTGTGATCCTAGAAAAGTGACCAGAACTCACTAAGCCTGTTTCCTCATCTGGAAAAGAATGAATTTTAGCAGATGGCCTCAATGGTCTCTTCTCCTCTCTAAATCTGATCCTATGATCCTATAATATCATGATTGATTAATGTATTTCTTATAAGTCATCACTGAAGATAGAGTGTTGCTTGTCTGTAGCTTTTTAACAGGCACTTCTTTACTCCACTTTGGGTCAAACATGCCGTTGAATTCCTCAGAGATTGTGTTCCAATGGATGTTCATACCTATAAATTCACTTCAGGAGAATAAGTGTTGGTTGTTGTTATTGTTGTTTAATGCATTTTGTAGATGTCTTTGGTCTTTACCTTCCATTAATTTATTTCTCCCCTGCCTTCATACTTAAGATTCCTTTTTCAGAGTATCTAGCACAGTGCTGGCAATTCAGTAATTTCAGGTGTACTTGACTTGCAAATTAGGCAGGGGTCAATCAGGAATGGGTAGGCATCATTGACGTTCCCCCCTCTGTCTTTCCCCTATTGCCCAGCCATCCTAAAACACCTGTGGGATAGCTGGTTGGCAGGGCTGGACGTATCTTCTGCCCTAGTCTTCCATTTTTACCCCCTTCCTAAATTGCTTGACTGCTCACATGGCTTGGATGAAAGGAATATCACAGATTATAGTTCTGGTGATTTGCATGATCATTAATACTTACCAACTACCCTGCCACAGATTAGGTCTTTACCTAAGGCCTTATCATCTGTCATTTTTCTATGCCCTGAAAATTCCTAACACTGTCCTCTGACTGACTGATGTAACCTAAGGTCCCCTGGGAATCACATCTGCCTTACCAATGAATCTTTATTGCTTTCATAGCTTTTCTTCCACCCTGCAGTTTAATGTTGTGTGTGTGTGTATGTGTGTGTGTGTATGTGTGTTAGCATATGAATTCCTAGAGAACAGGGGCTACATCAATTGGGGAATGACTAAACAAGTTGTGGTATATGATTGTGATGGAATACTATCGTTCTATAAGAAATGACAAGCATGCTCTGATCAAGACAATGATCCATGATAATTCCAAAGGACCTGTGATGAAAAACACTATCTACTTCCAGAGAGAGAACTGATGAACTCTGAATGCAGATTGAAGTTTACATTTTTAATTTAATTTTCTTTTTTTCTGTGTTTTCTTTTGCAACATAGCTAGTATGGACATATGTTTTCCATTACTTCACATGTATAATCAAAATCATATTGCTTGCTTTTTCAAGGAGGGGGGATGAGTGGGAGGGAGGGAGGAGACACAGAATTTGGAACCCAAAATTATAAAAAGATTGTTAATTTTTTTTACATGTACTTGGGAAATATTTAATTAATAAAATGTATAAAAAGTAACAAGGGTTACCATGCTCCCCCTCCCCATTTATATCTACAATGCTTAGTACCACACTTGGCACATAGTAAATGCTTAATAAATGTTTCTTCAATCATTAATTATTTTTCATTCATTCAAAAACATTCAACACAGTGAGTATATCTGACAACATATACAATATTATGACCCAATAATCTCTTCCTTCTCTGCATGGGAGGAAGTGGAGGGGAAAGTAGATTTCATAATCAGTAGGACCCTCATTGGTTTTTATATTATTCAGAATTTAATTTGCCTTTAATGATATTTTCATTTACATAATTCCAGCCTGTCTATCTATCTGGTTCTCTTTTCCCTTTCTCCATAGTTTTATATGTAGTTCTCTTGCTTCTTCATATTTCATTCTGCATCAGTTCAGAAAGATCCTTCGATATTTCTCTGAAGTCCTCCTAGTCTTTACTTCTTATTGCACAGTAGTTCTTTGTGGTTATATGACACAACTTTTCCCCCCCAATCATTCAATAAATAGACATGCAGTTTCTTTCCAGGTCTGTTACCCCAAAGAAGACTGATGTAAATGTTTTGATATTTATTTGACCTTTGCATATGTCTTTTGCTTTTTTGTTTATATGCCCATTAGTGCTATTGATATATGGGAAATACAGTTACTTTTCTCATGTAACTCAAAATCATATAAAATGTAGTTGGATCTGTAATACAAAGCTCTAAAACAATGTATGTGTGTGTGCTATCCTGTGGTGTATCATATTGTCATAATTAGCACTCCTCTAAGCTTTATTCTCCCTCATTTTCTTCTCTACTTTCTTATTTATTATGCTTCTTAGACTTCTACAATTGATGTTACTTTCCTCAACCTAAGAGACTTCTCCTCTGGCTATCTCTTCATTCTCTTTACTATACTTGTTTCCTTACAGAAGACAAATACCATCTTTCAGACTCTAACTGAATATCCAGATCCCACCGTAAGGCCTCAGTAGAAATCAGAAGACTCAATAAATTACCATATTATATCCTTCATGAACCTTGAGACTGGTCTGGTTTATGGACCTCAACTTGCCTTGCCAATATGGTTGCCAGAAACCATTAAAGCCAAAAGGATTAAAGAGCTGCCTTAAGGCACTCAGCAATGATTTGGGAAGGGGACCAAAGTGCTTTAATCATTGGGCCTACAAAGATTTTATTTACCCTGTAAGTGGGACTCCTCCACTCCTAAATGATTTATTCTAAAAATCATTGCCTAAAACTGTGGAACTCAAAGTTAGAGGTTCCCAGGCCATTGACAGTTATAGAGAGAATCCTGGGGGCAAGAGCCTCAAAAGCAGTGGGGAGTCTACAACTAGATCAAGTCCCACAACTTAATTATATGGCCACAGAGAAATAATTTTATTATAGCTGAGCTGAAAAAAATATGCCATCAGAGGTAGGGGACTGGCCTCCAAATACGACTGTCAGTAAAAGACATTTACTTCATGAGTTATTCTTACCAGATCACTAATCCTTTTCTATCTAGGGATGGTTCTAAGCATTGCTGCAGTGTACCAGACAGGAATCAGGAAGCATGGACTGGCTTATAGCCTATAGTTTGTGGATTAAAAGCACTGGAGAAAAAAGACTTGAATATGTTCCGTCCCCTGGAAAAGTTTAGGAAATCTATGAAAACACCAGAATACCAAAATACAAAAGGGCGGGGGAGAGAAACCTGATGAAATCTTATAATCTTCTTGGCAACTTTTCTTCTTCCTCCGTGTTCCTTCTCCCCCACGTTAGGGAGGGAGAAGGGAAGTTAGATGTGATAGTGATTTGGTGCTGTCCATCGCTCCGGTGCTGAACCATTTCACTGTCTTATCTTCACTCTTTGTTGTTCAGTCATGTCTAATTCTTCATAACCTCATTTGGAGTTTTCTTGGCAAAGACACTGGAATAGTTTGATATTCCAGCTCCAATTCATTTTACAGATGAGGAACTGAGGCGAATAGGGTTAAGTGACTTGTGTAGGGTCACAGAGCTAGTAAGTATCTGAGACCATATTTGAACTTATAAGGATGAGTCTTCCTGACTTCAGGCCTGCCACTCTATCTGCCCAATCTTTGGCCTACTGGCACCTTCTACTAACTCTTCTTCAGTCATTTTTTTCAGTTATGTCTAACTCTTCATGACCCCTTTTGGGTTTTCTTGGCAAAAATACTGGAATAGTTTGTCCTTTACTTCTCTAGCTCATTTTATGAATGAGGAAACTGAGGCAAATAGGGTTAAATGACTTGCCCAGGGTCACTCAACAAGGACATGTCTAAGACCAGATTTGATCTCAGGTCTTTCTGATGCTAGGGCTGGCATTCTATCCACTACACCACCTAGAGCTGCCTTTGTACTAACTCAGATTACAGGTATTGCACTTAGTAATTAACTCAGTAAATAGGGATTATATTTGGTCTACCTACATAAAAAAGTACTTATGTGCAACTTAAATAACACAATGCATTAATGATCCCTTGAGAACTATAACATATTATGCAAATACATTTCATAATTATAATTACATTCAACCTTGCAGAATATGATCAATGAATTGTATATGTATCTTTGTTGGTAAATTGGGCCTTAAAAAACTATAGCTCAGAAAATTCAGTTCTCTATAACTGTATACTTTGCAGCTCATTCTAAAAATCCTGATTTTGTATTGTTCTTAAGTCCTGCTTCCCAGGTAATTGGCTGATATCCACTTACGTGCAGTAGGATAACCTGCACCTCACGCATCCATGCCTCATTTCCTCACTTAATGCCCTCTCAGTTCCGTTATTTATTTTCTTTAATATTACATTTCCATTCATGCAGCAGGATGAGTCACACTCCTTGCCCTCACCAGTAGCACCCTCTAAGGCCCACAAAACAATAAGGTAATTTATTGAGCCCCTTCTACCAAGTGAGACACACTTAGAAAAGCTTGCTCTAATTGGAGTGGCCTGCGGATTAGGGAAAATTGGCAGGGGCTTGGGTCCTTCCTATTTGGCCCCTGTGGTGGGGTTAATCATTGGCAGGGTCAGGTTACTAAGCTGTTGTCTGAAACAAAGTAATTGGGATCTGTGAGGAAAGAGATGCAGTAAACAGGATGAGAAGTTAGTCACAGGATAGAATCAGACTGAGGATAGCAAGATCAGCCATCCTGAATGTTCAAGTCAGGGGAGTTCAGAAAAAGGCTACTCTTGTTTCTCATAGGCTGGCATACAGAGGAGGGAGGATGGGGTCTTAAGTACCTGAAGATAATTTTGTCCCTACATAAATCTGGATTGTGAATTAAAAGCTAAGTGTTCTTCATATCATCTCATTAACAGGGTCCTTAAAATAGCAATATTTCCTCAATAATAACCAAGAAATATATATTTTCTTGACCATGCAGAAATAAGTAGATAACAAGTGCTATCTGGAAGTGTGGAAACTATCTGTCTCCCCTCCCTTCACCTTACCACAGGTTCTGGCACACAGTAAGGATTTAATAAGTGCTTGTTGATTGATTAGATTCAACATCAGAAAATCTGGGTTTGGTTTTTAACTCTGTTCCTTTATACCTGTGGTATCCTTGATCAAGTCACTTTTTTCCCATGAGCCTCCATTTCTACATCTGTAACATTAGAGAGTTGGAATAGATCATTTGTAAATTTCCTGGCAGCTTTAAAATCTCGAAGGGATGAATCAAGGATTTCATATTTTAAAGTACCCTTCCTCCATGCATCCCACAGTTCACAGCCCATTACAAATGATGGATGTAACTCCAAAGTCCATATTACGGAATTGAATTATTTACATTTTCTTAAGAAAGGTTTATTTAAGCTGATAACTATGTTCCCCTCCTTTCTAAATTGGCATCAAGTGCTTTATTCATTCTTATTCTGAGAGTGAGATGCAGTTTATTGCTAAAATCTCAATTGTTAGAGGGAAATGATTGTCTTAATATCCCAGTGTTGGTACTTTAGGCTGTAGTTTAAGACCTGCTTCTGAAGGAAGACATGAAATTTCTTCTAAATAGAAAGAAGAGAAAAAAAAAAAGAAACACCTGCAGTAAAAAATGAGGCTTTGGGTGTTGTGAGGGTGCAGAGCTGAAGAATAATCAATTCACATAGATTCCAAGTGGTCTATTCTGTGCACGGAGCAGTGACTGACGTCAGAGGGATTAACTGACCTCAGTGAAAAGACTGCATGCAAGATGAATGTAGTATATGGCCCTCACTTTGTCAACTTCCTATTTTGTATTGAAAAGGAGAAGAAACAGGTGAATGATATACACAATGAGAATGAAACTATTCCCTCCATTGTTACTTGGCCAGAATGGCAATGGTAACCTCTGAAAGCCCCTGCAGTGATTTTACTATAGAGGTGGCTCAGCTTCTGAGGATGGGGAACAGCTCTCCTATACTGGCTAGAAATTTAATCTTTGGCAAAAGTGGCTGAATCTTTTAAGACAGCAGAAAACCTGAACTTAGGACAGGGTAGGCAGGTATGTTTCTCCCCCTAATTGGACATTTTCGAATTCAGGCTTTGTAAAGTGTTATTATGAAAAGCTTTCTTATTGATGGGTAATAAAATTATTATTGATTCAGGAAGACCTCAGTTAAAGGGTGTGTTCTGACATATACCAGTTGTGTGACCTTGGGCAAGTCACTTAAACATTCAGTGTGCCAGGAAAACCTTGAAGATTATAAGGTACCTAACAGGCACTTATCCTCAGTCTGCACTACTAGAAGGCTTTTTTTCTCACCATTGGTCTTTCCAAATTAATGGAATTACAGTTATCACTCCCTTCCCCCAAAATCTAAAAATTGTTCTCTTTGTGACAAAGAATACAGGCATACCATGAGGGAAAGATGAGAAGAGGACAAGGTTTTATTAAATGCCACTAATGTTTACTCATTTGATATGAGAGAAAACACTGGTTTTCATAAGATCATAGATTTAGAGATGGAAAGTTCCTTAGAGGTAATATATTGTAAACTTCTTATTTTACAAGTGGGGAAACTGAGGCCCTGAGAAAGCAAGTATCTGTCCAAAGGGGACACAAACTCAGGCCTTGGCTCCAAGTTCAATTTTATTTTCTACAACATACACAGTAGCTGTTGGACCATGGGAAAGTCATCTCATCCTCTTGGCCCAGCCTCCTCATTTGTAAAAAAAAAAAAGGCACAATGATAACACATCCCACACAAGTGGGGTTAACAGGAGGAAAGTTCTTTGCAATTCTTAGAGCACTAGGTGAGTAAACATTATCATAACTAATGACCTAGCAAGTACAGTGACCCTAAAGGTAAAAAAATGGAAACTAGAAGGAAGAAAGCAACTAGAAGGAAAAGTCGGTAATTAATTAGTAATAATGAGAGAGGTAAAGTTTCATTGATCAATTAGCAGGTCTTTCCTAACTTTAAGAATGCAGTTTTAGTAGACTACTTAGAAATGACAACATATGAAGGAGATAGTGGATGGTCTGGGTCTTTTGACTGTATTGCATTAGAAGTGCCTTGAAATTTCTAAGAGGATTGACTAGAGGGTCAATGTTTGTATCAAGATACTGAGAGTGAACATAGACTAGGCCAACACAGAGGTACAAGCCCTGATTTATGTACGTATGTGCAGGCCAGGGATGGAGCATTAGGATAGGGATGGGAGGGAACATTGGAGGAAAATTATGCCTAATAATTTTGCTTGAGGCTAGTCCCAGTTGGTGCAGAGAGGTGGGTGTCAAGTTACCAACTAGCTTTGCAACATATCTAGCTAATGTGGCAATAAAAGTTATTGAGTTCCTAAGTTCCAAAATCTGATATATAATACTCTTCTCATGATTGTTCCCCTGTGGGTTGGGGAAGGTAGATTTTAACACTAGTACAGAAATTCATTTGCCTTGAAACTGGGGACTCTCTTGACTGAGGATGACTCAGGAAACCCTTTGGGGAGGGGGGAAGTGGTATTATGCTGTACCATCAGAAATTATGATAATAATTCCCATGAATATTGTGTTTGGCAGGAGCAGCCTCCTCCTCTAGCAATTATGTCAACTTGTGAAATCATAGACATAGAGTAATGGGCATCAAGAATAGTAATGTACTCACATACGCAAAAATGCACAAATACGCATATAATATGGAACATCATGGAATTGTGGCTAAAGAGGTGTCCTCATAAGCAGGAATACCTGAGGTCAAGTTCTAGCTTTGATATATATTATCTTTATGAACCTGGCCAAGTTGCTTACCCTGTCAGAGCTCTAGTTAACTCTGTTAAGACTATAAGGTAAAGAGGATGTACCAATCAGCATTGATAGAAAGATCACAGGAAACGTAAGAATCTTAGACGTGGAAGGATTCTCACAGGAAATATGTTCAAACTGTATCTAACACCCTTTACAAGCAGTTATTTAAACTGATGATTTTGAATCAATCAACATTTATTAAGCACTTATTGTGCACCAAGTCAAATGTTGGGTATGTAAAAAGAAAGGAAAAACAATTTCTTTTCTTGAGAAGCCAACATTATGAGAGAGTAGAGAATATTTATGTATTCTACTATTCCTGATAAATGCAGAGTACATGGAAGATAAACTTTAGCCATGAGGTGTTAGAAACTAGGAGGACCAAGAAAAGCCTCCAGGAAGAGTTAATGCTAGAGTCTTAAACAATTCAATGCATTCTAAGACTTGGAATTGGGGAGGAAAACAGATACGAGGATGGAGAATAGCCAGTGAAAAGGCAACAAAAAGATATAAGTAAATGATTATTGTATTTAAGGAACTGAAAATACTGTGTGTATATATAGACATGCATATACATATATACACATATGTGTATGTATACACACATGAAGACATACATATATACATGCACATATACACATACATGTGTATATACATACATATGTATGTGTATGTATGCATGTGTGTATATATGTATATATGCATATGTACATAAATATCCCTTTATTAAGGGGGTTTGTTCTGCCAAGTCTGGATTCAGTTAAAAGGCCACAACTGAGGACCTGGAGGGTCACATGAACAGGTTCTCCATCCCTGGTATAGTATGAGTACATTTTATAGTGTATGGAGATGAGTAGGCTATAAGTTGATTAGAAAAGCAAGGACTTTACATTTGATCCTGGAGATAATAGGGAGCCAATGGATTTACTGAATGGGTAAGGTAACATGATGGAATCTATACTTTAGGAAAATCCCTTTGACATCTGATTGGGAAGGAGTTAGAGTGGAGAGACATGAGACAGGGACACCAATTAAAATGGTATTCTAAAAGTCAAGGAAAGAGAAAGTGAGTACCTAAACAAGGGATGTGGCATTGTGAATGGAAACAAATGAGATGAAGAGAAAGAAATTATATGTTTGGCAATGGATAGGATATGTTTAGTAAGGGAGAGAGAAGAGAAGAGTTAGATGAGGCTAAGGATGTGAATCTGGGTGATCGGAGTAGATTTTTGTGACCCCTGAAAATGTTAAGAACATTCAGGATGGGGATTGGGGGGCATATAATGAGTTGTTTTTGAGACAATTTGTATTTGATATCTGGGACATCAAGACGCAGTTGGTAATATAAGAATAGAATGCAGAAGAAATATTAGGACTTGATACATGGATCTTGAAGTCATCTGAATACAAATAATTGTTAAACTCATTGAAGGTAATAAAATCACTAAATGAGATAATATAAGGAGAAGGGAGAAGAGGCTCTAGAACAGCCTGGAAGGATAACTATATTTATTGGGAGTGACATGGAACTGTCAAAAAACACACTGAGAAGTACCAATAAGTCAATATGGAGTTAGAAGAGTCAAGAAGACCAAGAAACAGAAGGGAATAAGATAGGGAATAAAAACATTAGAGAGTGGGGATGAGTGTAATGGGAAATCTACTTGTGAAGATAGGAGGGAATAGAATCAAGACACATGCATAGGACTTGACCTTGGCAAGCAGAAGAGTAGTCTCATCAACAGGGACTGTAGTAAAGAATGATAGAATGGAAAATGAGTGCAGAGAGATGTGGGATGCGAAGGAATTAATAAGAGGGTATTCTTAGCAAGGGTCCTCATGTTTTAAGGAAGTCTTCATCAGAAAGCCTTTAGGAAGGAAGTGGTGTGGGAGGCTTGTGAAGAGAGCAAAGGGTTCAAAACAGCTTCTCTGGGAAGAGATAGGGAATCAATTAAGGAAAAATAGTAGAATTGCCTTATTGTAGTGAAGGCTGGGTTGACATTAACTAGAATTAGTAATTGACCCAGTTAACAAGATTCTGAGATTTCAATAATTAGCACATTGAGTAGGAGCAAAGGAAGTGGATGACCGGAGTATGCCGTAGTTTGACAAGTTATGATATAGTGATTGGAGATCTACCGGATTTAAGAGTAAATGATAGAATGGCTGAGGTGAAGTGGAGTATTAGTAGGTCATAGGGGTTGAGTAGATTGAGGAATTGAGAAGTTAGGGTATTTGAGGGAACAACATGTATGTTAAAGGCCCCTTTAATGAAAGAAGGAATCAGGGTAGAAAGACTATTGCAAGCCAGGTACTAAACTCATTGAACAAGGAAGGAAAATCTTATGGCAGTCAGTAGCTAATAGTTACTATAGTCTAGATTGCGGAGAGACTGGAAAAGAAAATGTGTAGCAAAAGGTATTCTGATTTCCCCAGCACATCCAATCAACAAGTTGAGTAGGATATTACAAACGAGAGCATCATTAGTACTAAGAAAAAAAAAAAAACCCTTAGCCAGGGATGAATTGTGCTCAGGAGAGAGCCAGACAGATGATTTCCAGAAGATGGAAAGAGTAAGAAAAGGAAATTTTTTTTAATTTAAATTTATTTATTTAACATATTTAGTTTTCAGCAATTTGTTAATTCTCAATTTGGTAATTCAGAGAGCACAGTGGAAGAGGTGGACACATCTGAAATGGTATGTTGAGAGAAATGGAGATTAGGGGACGAGGTTTGGGGAAGAGCGTTTGTAGTTGGAGATTTTGCCAGTTAGAGATGCACTATCAAAGGAAGGGGACAAAAGGAAGTAAAAATGAGTACAGGAACAGTAACAATAAGTTCCACTGATGAAGAAATATGTTTAGAATGATATTTATTTGCATAGCCCTCAACTGCTGGTGACCCGTTTTGTTGTTGTGAATTGAAGTGGTGTGACCATAATCTTGTTGAACCATTGGCCATTTGAGCAGCCTATCAAAGAGACAGGAGATAGTTGGCCTCAGCCAGGAAGCCACAGAAGCCTAGATTGTAAAATTAATTTCTATATTTAATTCCATTACAATTGAAACACCAAATGATTAGAGTATCAGAAACAATGATAACCACACTTACATTGAAAAGGCAAACACACAATGATAAAAACATGTTTAAGTAGTGGGATTTGTTCTTCTTGATTTCAAAACGTAATAGAAAGTGGTAATTATCAAAAAATATTTAGTATTGGATAAGATAGGAAAACTCATAGCTGATCCGTGGAACAAAACCGAAAAATCTAGGAAAGTTAAAATATATATATATAAGAGTTTCACATTTTACAAATGGGAGATAACAGGATATTGGAGAAAGATTTCAATAAAATTGTTGGGGAAAATCAGCTAGGACTAAGGAGAAAAATGAATTAAGTTTCATATTTCATATAGTATACTTCAATAAATTTCAATATTCCTGAGGAGAGAAAGCAAGATATATATTGCTTTTAGTCACGTTTGGGGAATGAACTTATAGAAGGATTTGTAATACTTCTTTCCCAGGAGGAAAGAGCCTAAGAAAATTCAAAAGATATATTCAAGTAAAGAAAAAAAAAATCTTTCAAATAGAATAATTTAAAGACTCCTCCAGGAGTAGTGAGGTCTCTGGAGCCTACTTTCCATTGATAATCTTCTTTTTAATCTTCATAACCCCTTTGTACTGAGTCCAGTCTGCAGACATTTCTCCAAGTTTATTCACTTAAGTAAATTTTGTAGTGACGTCAGATTCATTTGAATTACTGGGCCTGATGCCTCAAGATAATGATAGTAATTATCATTATTCTGAGATGGGAGCAAATTGCTCACTTTGCTATATAAGGTCATTATCTCATATGACAACAGGTTCAATTCTAATAACCAGTTTCTCTGACCAGATCAACATAAATCTGTCTGTCAATTAATAAGCATGCATTAAGCACCTACTCAACTCAAGACATTGCGCTAGATACTGGAGATGCGAAAAAAAAAAAAAGAAACTCTCCAGCTTCAAGGAGTTTATATTTTATTGGGGGAAGTCTCTCTCTCTCTCTCTCTCTCTCTCTCTCTCTCTCTCTCTCTCTCTCTCTCTCGCTCTCTCGCTCTCTCTCTCTCTCTCTCTGCCTCTCTTTCTCTGTCTGTGTCTCTCTTTCAATACTAAATATATAAATAGTAAATGCAAAGCAAGTTAAGGGTGAGGAGGATTTAGCAGTGAGGAAAATTAGGGAAGGTGGTGCAATTTACTCATATATAAATTACTATTTGTGTGTACGGTCCTGGAAAGGGCATTGATTGCTATCAACCAATCTGGATTAAAATCCTGGCCCTGCTTCTTACATTATTTCAGATAATGTATGCAAAGTGTTTTGGAAAGGTCAAAGGGCTACATAAATGTCAGTTAGCTTCATCATCATCATCATTACTTTTGTGAACTTGAGAAAATTCACAAAGTCCACAGATAAATGCTTTGAGCCTTAATTTCTGAAGGGGTGGGCATGCACGATTTCTAAGGCCCCTTACACTTTTAACATCTATGATTCTATTATTATGGCTCATCTAACTCTATATATTTCATGACTTCTCTGTTAATGTCACCTTTAAATTAGTTTAATAACTCAATATTTTTCATGGCTGTTAAATCATGATATCATTCATTAGGAGAATGAATAATATGTTTATCTCATCAGTGTCTTGTTAGCTGCTTGTTTGAATAGCTAGTTTTGGGCACATTTACTCCCTATGGCATAGCCTATGATGACTCTGTAGCTCACATTTAGCAAATACTTATGTCCATAGCATCATCTGAGATGACAAACCCTCCCTACTGGGTCTGGGAATATGATACTTCATTTTCCCTGGGCATAATGTCCTTCAGTGTCCATTTGGGAAAATCCATGTAGCCTACCTCTAAATGTATGAAATTTTCCTCTCATGTCTGTGAGAGGACTTATATTTCCTTTTGTTGGAACAATACTTTATATATAAGGTTGCTGACAGAAGCCTAGAGAATTAGTATGTTGTGATACATTTCTTCCCATTTTCTCCATTAAAGAAGGGATTTCAAAGTACAACTTCATGCAGTTAACCATTTTAAATTTGGGCTAAATCATTTCCCCTAAGGTGAATTTTTGCCCTGCTCTGAAGAATTCTTGTGTTAGTCTAAGATGTAATAAATAATTTTCCAGTGTCATGGCAGGGAGTTAGATATGGTTATGTTCCATGCAGTGTACATAATGACATGGATTCTTAGTTCTACAAAGTGTACAGAAACTGCCTTTGATGTCATCACTTCCATTTCCTCTATTTTGTAGAAGAAGGAATTCAATTCCAGAGAAAGAGTGAGAAAAGTGATATGGTCAAGGTCCATGACTAGTCAGTAGAAGAATCAGAACCAGAATCTAGCTCCTCTTGGCCCTGAATTCAATGAGCTTTCTAAATTTACTATGCTGTCTCCCATGTGGGTCATGAGTTAAAGGGAACTATATTCAGCTGCATTATTGGCACTATCTAGGTTCCTTGGATTTTGGAATTCCAAAGCCACAAGGGTACATTGTTGGGTCATGCCCAATTCTTTGTGATCCCATTTGTTTGGTTGGTTGTTTTTGGCAAATATACTAGAATGATTTGTCATGTCCATCTCTAGTTCATTTTACAGATGCAGAACCTGAGGCAAACAGGGTTAAGTGATTTGCCCAATGTCACATAGCTAGTAAGTATGTGAGGCCAAATTTGAACTCAGGAAGGTGAGTCTTCCTGACTTAAGGCTTAACATTCTATCAACTATGCCACCTAGTTTCCCCAAAGCTATATTAGCACACCATAAAGCATACAGGAAAATAGCACATGCACATGATTTCCATGGCTAAAACATGGATCCACATGATGTCTAAGAGCTGTTGGGTGGGGTGGATGGAGGGTGTGGAACACAAGGTTCCTATAATTCAAGATTATGAGATTGGAGAGTGAAAGGGCAAGACCAATGTCTAACTTTAACCAGAGAATCTCAGAATTTCATTGTTGCAGGGGTGGTCAGTTGTTTGGCCTTCAGGTTAAAGAAAACTCACCAAAACACTCTAAAATAAAGGGGGAAAAAGAAGTAATAAAAAGGAATGAATAGATGACTGAATGAATAGGACAAATGAAAGAATGAATTTGTCAAGTCATTCTCAAATTAACTAACATATATATATATATATATATATATGTGTGTATATATATATATGTGTGTGTATATATATATGTGTGTGTGTGTATATATATATATATATATATATATATATATATATATATATATATATATATATATATGTAGGCCAAGTGTTAACCAAAACAATCCAAAGACGATGGACCTGGAGCTAGAGATGCCTTTATAAGTCACTGAGTTGAACTTCCTTGTATTAATGAAGACGTGGAGGCAAATAGAGGTTAAGTGATCTGCCTATGATCACATGACTAGTAAATGTATGATCCAGAATTTCAATTCAGGTTTTCTTGAATCTTAGTCCAGTATCCTGTTCATTGCACCATGATTTCTCTTCAATATACTGACAAATGGTCATCTGACTTTTTTGTGTGAAGCCATCCAGTAAAGAGCAATGCAATTACTCCCAAAGTAAAAGTAACCAATTCTATGTTTGGAGGTCTGAGGTTGTTTCAAAGTGATCTGTTTTACGTGAAGTCTAAGTCTTTTCTCCAGTAGTGACAAGAATATCCTCTGAAACAAAGTGAGAACAAAAAATAACTGTTCAAGGGAGAAGAAACTCAAGCAAATTCTACCATTTGTGGTTTCCTCTTCTCCCTGAAAAAGTTTACACACTTAATCTCAGGCTCTCCTTCTAAAATATAACCCCTTGGTAAGAAAGAGAAAGCAGTAGTGCAATGTCTTTATTCTCTTTATAAAAGAATGATGCAAAAGAAGAGATGAAATATGACACATTTTTTCATTGACAGCTGCTGAATCCAACTAGCACCACTGACTCACTTCTGGTTAAGTCATGCTACTTTCCCTTTGTTCTTTCCCCTAGTATTGTATTTTATTATGCTTGTTGGAATTTTAAACATCACTTTAACACTGGTGAATTCAACATGAAAAACACCAACATGGATTGGGGGTCTGAAAAATTGACTTCAAATCCCAGCCTTGCCACTTAGTAACCATGTAACTCTTACCAAGTCACTTAACCTCCATTGAATCTTTATTTTCTTGTCTGCAATATAGGGTGATGAGGTTGACTAGATGACTTCCAAGGTACCTTCTAAAATTTTATAATTTCCTCTATATCTTTGTCTCCTTATCTATAGAGTGGGGATGATAATAGTTTTCTTACCTTCCCCACAAGGTTTTCATGAAGAAAGATGATAACGCATTTAGACAAACTTGGAAAATAATGACCAGATGAAGCTAATTAATGGTTTGGTTTCAGCTTAGAAGGAGCACAATAATGCTCCTTTTCTTTTGTCCTTGACCTTAGGCCCTTTAATATATTTCCCAACGACATAGATAAAGGCAAGAATGGCAACCTCGTTCAATTTTCCTAAAATTCAAAGCTAGGAGGGATAGGTAATTACTTGACAATGCCATTAGAATTCTCCAAAATTTTTGACAAGATGGAGTAATTATTATCACTTCTATTATTAATTATCTTATTAGATTAACATAAAGTAAACTTGAATCGGTATAATAAAACATCTTATCACTTGCATTAAAAATCAACATTACAAGTACTAGATATCATGCTGATCAATTTCAGAGGTGAGACAAAACTAGGAAGAATAGCTAACACTTTGGTAAAAAGAAGGAAAATGTCATATGGTCTTGGCAGACTAAAACATTGGGTTGAATATAAGAAAATGAACGTTAGCAGGGATTGATATTAATTCCTTCACTGCAGATCAGGACAAAAAATCACAACTTTTCCAGTATTTTCCAGATGAGAGAGGTGTGACCAGACAGTAGCTGGTATAAACAAGATCTGGTGACTCTAGTGAACTGCAATATCCAGATGAATTAGGATTATGATATGGCCACCAAGAAAACTAATGCTATCTTCGGCTGGATTTAAAAAAAAATGGCCTAGCCTCGAATAGTAAGAAGGTGATAGTATCATGTACTTTGTCCTGACCACACAACATCTGCAGGTCTGTGTTCTTTTCATGGTGCGATATTTAAGGAAGTATGGCAATAAGTTGGAGACAGAAAAGCGAAGGTAACTAGGAGCGAGAAATACTATGAGTTCATGCCTTATAAGAAATGATTGAAGAAAATAGGGCTAAAGAGCCTAATATACAACATGTATAGAAAGATAAGTATAATACAGGCTACAGGGTAATGGGGACAAAAGAGAGCATAGATAAAGTGCTCTAAAACAAATTAGAGTGTGACAACTGATCTCTGGGTATGAATAAGAACCAGATGAAAATTTAATGACAATAGCCATGCTTAAAAAAGATTATTCAATGATGTTCTATTTAAACATTATTTTCCTTTTGTTAAAAAATAATATTGGATGACTGAAAATTGTTTATTGAGTATGTCAGGTTATAGCTACTTTAGCATATGCCAATTTTTGGTTAGTCATTTGTACTTTATGGGGGAGGGGGCAATCTTTGGTAAATACTCAAACCTATGTTGTTTTCCTTCTACCACCCATCATGCTTGGAATAAGAGATTTCAGGCAGTAAGAGGGTCTATAAATCCATTTTCCTATCCAATGGATAAATCCTTTCTACATCTCTACATGCCCTAGCCTCTGCCCTAGCCTCTCTGTGAATACCTCTACCCACAGCTAGTGTGTCCCCCCAAAGTATAAATCAATTTTACTTTTGCCTAACCATATGTAACATTAAGGGATAAATCAGATGCATAAAGTATCTAATACACTCTAAAACTCTGTCTCAATTAATTTGATCTTTCTGTATTTGGTATTGTGCATGTACTAACCCTGCTCCCTCTAATAGGACATACCACTGGTATCACATTTTCTTATCTGAGTTCCACCCCCCCCCCATGTGCTCCTTTTGGTGATCTGGGTATCATACCATGTAATCCTCCAAATAAATCAGTGACTCATGGTATTAATGGGGGTCAGGGACAGGAAGCAGAGTTTGGAAGCAAGGAGATGAAAACACAATGACAGAACAAAAATTGGATGGATTGGAATCAAGCAGGAGGGCACCTACATGCCAAGGGACAACCAGGGGGTTCAGTGATCATTCGTCCTGCCATTCTGTGGTTAATTGTGTTCTTGAAAATGTTCATTTTCAGTGCCTAATGAATGATACATCAAGGACTGCCATGAAGCTGGAGGCAGAAACTTTATGCCATGAGTCATCAGCCGTGGCGAATTACAGATCTTTCCTCATTAGTCTGATTAAAAAGCCTAACTCATTATGGCTCAGGAAGTGATTTACATGATGCCTTTTGGTTGTCTTCTTTTTTTTTCCCCAAGAGCTCACACTTTGGCTAAGAATTCATTTGCTATTTTAAATGGTTTTAAAATTCAGTTCTTAAAATGCATATTCATTATCATATCATTCAGAACCATAAATGTTCTTTTTACATTTTTGAAAGCAATTTTTAATATATAGCTGAAGAAAGGTTGAGTTTTTCCTCATAGGCTACTTTTCCTCCATAAATGGTACTCTAAAAAAAAACTTTTTTGAGTAAGAACATCCTAAATAAATTCAGTTTAAAAAATAAGGATGTAGATCTTCATTATCCCAGAAACAAGAAAATAAGTATGTCCATTTCAATAGTTTAAGAAAGAAAAGCTAAAATGTCATCTCCAAATTGAAAAAAAGGGTTCAGTATAGGTGTGTATGTGTGTTTCTATATTGTGTATGCATTCTTGGAATGCATATTTAGAAGGAATTTAAAGGGTGTCTAGTCCAATCCTAAAGTCAGCATTTCCCTCTAAAGCTTTCTTCATGAATGGTCATATATCTTCCCCTAGAAGACCTTCAGGCCTCACTACTTTCATTCTACTTTTGTTGAGCTCCAATTAGAAATGACTTATTTTTTAAAAAATAGAACCAAAGATTTGTTACTTGATTCTTTCTTCCATAGCTTTTAGTTCTATCCATTTGGGCTAAGCAGACTAAGTCTATTTTTTTTCTCTATGGCAACCTTTTAAGGCTTTGAAGACAGTGATACTATCTATAATACATCTTCTCCTCTCTAGGATAAGCATATTTATTTTTGACCAAAAGAACTATGTATGGCAAGTCCCCTCACCAACTGGGTTTTCTATCCTATGGATAAGCTCCAGCTTGTCAATGTCCTTCCTAAAATGTGGTGCCCAGAATCAAATGCAATCCCTGTGGGACTCCATGTGTGGGTGAAGTGATGACTGTGAAACTCTCTTGAGAATTTCCCTCATGAATTCTTCATGGGAAGAATGTGGGGGCAAGTGAATCATGGTCCTTATGTTAAGACTAGTTGGAAGGCACAGCGTGATGCAGTGCTTTCTGGGTGTGAAGTAAACATTTGATTCTCTAGCCTCAGCAGCAGAGCCTGTCGATGAGAAAACAGGTCTTTTCCATCTCTAAGGAGCTGGGATTCCATATGAGACACATCATATGGATGAGCTGAAGATACACATCTACTGTCTGGCAGTACAGATTTTGATTTTTCACTGTGACTACCCAATAATGCCTATTAAGACAGCCATTCCCCCTGCTACCACCACCCCCACTCATTCCCCAAAACTATTACTTTCTGATTTTTTCTTCTGTCATGGAGAACTAGCCACATTTAGAAAAATAAATTTGAGGGTTGCCATGGTCATTAAGTGGATATGTGACTAACAAGGTCTCTTTGCTACTCAGGATTGATGAAATGAAATAGGCTTAAGCTACAAGGACATGAGTTTAGTACCAATAAATAACTTCCTTCAACTAACTGTTAACCGCTGGAATGCATTATTGAGAGTAGAGAGAGGATGGGATCTTTCTTTTCCCAAAAATATTAAATGATGATATATGTTGCTCATCTCTCCCTAAATTTAATAAATCCTGTGAAAATGATGAGATAGTGGTGGATGTCTCTAGAGTCCTCAGTTGGAGTGATGGAAAGCTCTGGTATCCACCAGTATCCATTCCTGCACCCCAAACATGGAGTGTTTTATAACAGCTGAACTTCCACAAAATTAAGTTGATTTTCTTTATTCTAGTAAAGCTTCAGTCAACTGCAAGCTTTCTCTCTTATTATCCCTTCAACTACCTTTGGATCCTTAAGAGTATGTGAACATAAGACCTATCCTTGTTCACCCTCTGGGCACTTCATTTTGCCAAGAATAGACTCTGACATACAAAGGTACAAATATGGTTTGTACATAGCTTCTGACAGCTCCAGAATTGCTGGAATTTCTGATGTTGTAACATTTGAAGTAGGTGACAGAGCAAAGTAGGAGAGGGTGGAAGTGGTTAGTTTTCCCCAGAAAAGAGGGCCAGATAGAACATTAAGTAAATAGTTTCTTTTTTTAATGGTTCCATTCTATCAGTCCCATCCCACCCCCATGCTTTCTGAATGCCCATCACTCTAATGTTTCTTAATCTAAGATTATGCTATAAATCCACAATTCCATCTCCTGATGCCTTAGAGTCTTAAGTATCCTTAGGCTTGGAATGATATCCTTTCCAGAAACTTATTCATACATTCCTCAGTGACTTCTCTCTGCTACCAGTGCGGGGGTTATCTTAGGTTCCAAACTCCTACTCCCAACGCTTATTGCCATTTCACAAATCCATTGAAAAATAGAGAAGATACAACATCATATAACAGAAAAAAATAGGACTTGAGTTCTAGTATTGGCTTTTTATCAAAATTCTACTGTGACTTTGACGAGGTCACCTCTGGGCCTCTGCTTTCTAATTTGTAAAATTCAAAATATTGATATGCACCAAAATATCTATAGCAACTTTTTTGTGGCCACAAAGACCTAGAAATAATGTAGCTGCTCATTTATTGAATGCAAAATGGTTGAATAATCTATGATACAAAGATTTAATGGATTATTGCAATGACATAAGAAATGATGAATATGGGGGGGGAAGCATGGGAAGATGGAAAAATTGATGCATAGTGAAATAAAGAAAAATGGAATATATACCTAAATGACTACAACAATAAAAATGGGAGGAACAGAAAAAAGATAGAAATTGAACACTATGTAATCATAATGGTTATATCTGACCCTGAAAAGGAGAAGAAAATTTCATTCCTATCCTATTTTCAAAGGAGGGGATCATGAGTGTAGAGCACCACATATATTGTCAAGCTTGGTTAAAGTGTAGGTCATTTTTATTGAACTGCTTTTCCACTTTCTTTTATTTTTAATTGTTTCTTCACATGTATAGTTTTTTAGTAAGGAAGGGGAGGGATTAAGAAATGAAGGAGATATAAAAATAAAAAGGATGCAATAAAAATTCAAAATTTAAAAAAAAAGTTTAAATTTAATGTTCCCTCCCTTGTGTCCTTTTCAGTTTCAATGAAGAAGAGATATAAGAAAGTGGAATAATCCTTGAACATGAAACCAAAATTTCAGAACTCTAGATATGAGTCTTGAGTCTGGAATTTAATTATTGGAAAACAATGATCAAGTCCCTTTAACTTTTTTTGGCCTTGGTTTCCTCATCTGAAAAATGTGATGGATTTAGACTCTGGTCTTTTCTGTCTTTAGCATTTTCTGTCATTCTGTCATATGACTTATTACCTGAGCCTGATCTTAGGCAGTCGTTTAACTTCTCTGGGCCTGTTTCCTCACCATCAAATGAATATGTTAGACTAAAAGGTTTGTGAGATCCCTTCCAGTCTCTCTCCCCACAATAGCTGAATTCCTCTACATGGCTGCCAAAATAATCTTTCTTAAACATATGTTGAACCATGTCATTCCTCTACTCAAAAAATCACCCATTATTCCCTAATCTCTTTAGAATAAAACATATTTCTAAGCCTAACATTTAAGGCACTTCACATTCTGGATCCAGCCAGTCTTTCCATATTTATGATTTTTTTTTCACTACCTGCCTTCTCACATGCTAATTGCTGTTACTCAAACTTGATATACAATTTCTTTCCTCTATACCTTTGCACAAGCTGCCCCCCCATGCTTATAATTCATTTCCTCTTCACCTTCATGTCTTAGAATATTTAGATCCCTTTGAGGTTCTACTCAGAAATCACCTCCTATGGAAGCCTTTCCTGATCTTGCTAATTGCTCTCTCTCTCTCTCTTCCTCCCTCTCTTTCTCTCTCTCTCTCTCTCTCTCTCTCTCTCTCTCTCTCTCTCTCTCTCTCTCTCTCTCTCTCTCTCTCTCTCTTCTTTCTCTTTTCTCTCTCCTCTTTGCCTCTGTCTATTATCCATTCTTTCTCTCCGCTCCTTTTCTCTCTATCATCTCTCTTGCTTCTCTCTTCCAAACATTGTAACTATATTATAGTTATACTATATATACTATCTATAATTATACTATAGTAATACTCTTGTATTTCCTTAGCAAAAGTGATAGATTTCAGTTTTGTGGAAAAATTTCCATATGGTAGAAGATCTTTCTGTTCACTTGTAGTTTGGAGCATGTTGCCCTTGTGATGTCTTCTGAGGTTTTATGATGGCAGCATTTTTCAAATATTTCTACCCAAATTTTTTTCCTAATTTGTCTCTGGCCACTTTTCCTCTTTTGGATGGCACCCTTTTCTGCCTAATCCATACTGTTATCATCATAGAGGGGAGGGAATGGCCACTCATCCATCTTAGGAATGCTTAAACCAATTTTGAGAAAGACTTCAAAGTGGTCCACTTCACTTGGTTACCCTAAACACCAAAAGCTGATTCAAGTAGGCATTTACAAGAAATATGCTCCATTTTACACTCAAAGGACTTCTTAGGAATACAGGGGAAAATTAATTTTGAGTGACATGGGAAAAACTGATGAACTTGGAAGGTGTTTTTATTTGTGTCAGAAACCATCTTCTAGAAGGCTTTGTGGAATTATAGAATCTCAAAGTTGGGAGCAACTTCAGAGGCCACCCAGTCCAATTTGTCCTGGGTCAGAAATCCCCTCTGCACTGAACCCCATAAGTAGTCCTTTAGACTGTCATTGAAGACATCCTGTGAGGGGGAACTTGTAACTCCCAGAAGTAGTCCATTCTATTTCTGGGCAATTCTAATGGCTAGGAAGCCTTCTCTGCATCTTTGAAATGTCTATTCATTATACTCAGTTCTTGGTACGTAGGGACCACTTAATAAGTTCTCGTTGACTATACGACTAATTCCACCCAATCGTCCCGTACCATTCAGTCAATTCAATTACATGTACCAGTCAGTCACTGTGGTTGGCTGATGTTTCCAGGATTGTTTGCTGTAGTTGTTGTGCTACAGAGATGGAGCTGACAATGTTGGAAGTAAGGGAGTTTTTGGAACCAATGACAGTCCTATCTGTGCAATGTCACCATTGTGGAAAGAGATGAGGAAGAAAAAGGAAAGAGTGCCTTTGTCCTTTTACTATACTTTTTTCTAATTGAGAGTTTTGTCCAAATTTGTTTGGTTCATTTTTTTTCTTATAGCACTATATGTTACTATTGGATTATCTGACTGTTAGTAGCATATCATTAAAGTGTTGAAAAGATACTAAATGCACAAACTTCCTTAAACTCAACTCTGAACTTTGGTTTTATAAGAGAATGAAAAAGGTGAATATATATATATATAATATATATATATATATATATATATATATGTACATATAAAGATGCATACATATTAGGACAGATAGACAGATAGATAAAGGGAGAGAGAGAGACACAGAGATAGGGAGAGAATTGTGGGAGGAAGGGAGATTGAGAAGTGTTAAGGTGCAGCTAGGTGGCGCAGTGAATAGAGCACTGGCCCTGGAGTCAGGGGGACCTGAGTTCAAATCTAGCCTGAAACACTTGACACGTACTAGCTGTGTGACCTTGGGCAAGTCACTTAACCCAAATTTCCTTGACTACCCCCCTTAAAAAGGTTAAAAAAAGAGAGAAGGGTTAAACAGACTGATAATAGAAGAATAAGGAGAAAGTAATTTTACTAAATCTGAGGGGAAAGACTATCCAAGAAGAAAAGGTAGTTAGTGGTACAGAAAGGTTAAGAAAGAAAAGAACTTTGAAAAGAATCTGGCAATTATGAGATCATTGATAATTCTGGAGAGATTAGTTTGAGTTGAGTCATGAATTTGGAAAGTAAATTGTGAGGAGGTGAGAAATGAATTGTATGTGAGAAAACAGAAGTAACAGGTTTAGGTTGTGCTCTACACCCTTGTTTTTGTCTAAGATGTGACAGGGGCATAAAGAGTAATAGATTGAAGGGATCACATAGTCAAGTGAAGTTTTTACTTTATTATTTTAGGATGGTGAAATGCTTTACAAATATTATCTCGTTTTGTCACCATGACAACCCTGAGATGTAAGTGATACTATTACCTTCATTATATAGATAAGGAAACTGAGTCAGACAAAAGTAAAGATACTTTCCCAGGTCAAACATCTGAGGCCAAATTTGAACTCAGGTTTTCTTTACTCCTGATACAGGACACCCTATCCACTGTACTACCTAGTTGCTAGTAGAGAGAGAGAGACTGGGTATTAGAGAAAAGTGTGTGTGTGTGTGTGTGTGTGTGTGTGTGTGTGTGTGTGTGTGTGATTGGTGCTATATGCTAGAGGAGATATAAGGGAATGGAATTCAAAGTAATAGGAGCTTGGTTAGCTTTGCAGAGGAGAAGAGCAACATTCCCATTAGAGATTGAATCAAATGGTGAACCAGCTTGATCGAAGTGTCGAATAAGGAAAAGAAGGGTGCATCATGGTTGACTGGCTGTGGTCTTTGACCTAGAGATTATAAGCCCAGTACCCTATCCACCATGCCACCTGGCTGCTACAATACTTTTTTCATTTCATTCATGTAATACAATTTGTTAGCTATCCTGCAACTAAGAGTCTATTATTTTGTTTCCATTTCTTTGCTAACTCAAAAAGTGCTATTGTAAATAGGTTGCTGTACATGGAGACTTTCCCACTTTGACAAATTTGGGGCATATTCTTACCAGTTCCCTCTCTAGGTCAAAGACACAGCTAGAGAAAAACCTGTTTAGATAGTGATTGGATGGATGTATTAAACACTGGCCCTCACACTGAATGATGTGTTTGAGAAAGAAGACTTCCATGTTGGATTATGTGGCCATGATCTATCTTCTCATGTGCTTCCTGAGTTGGAGCTCACACAGCTTTTAATGCCCCTAGCACTATATCATTCAATGGCTTACTTGATTTACTAGAATAACCCAATGTGCAGTTCAGGTCTTGAAAGGATGTATTGTCCAAATACACAGGAACTCTGAGGAAATAAACCAGTAGAGACTTTAATCTGACATCAATTCTAGAAACTCTTTCTCTGTGAGTTGATGTTCCTTAATGCTGCCACACTGAATACGGAGACTGACAGCCATAATTCCAAATCTCTGTTCTTGGTGGATATGTTACTTGGAGAAGTTTGAGAAAGCAACAGATTCTCCAATTTTTGTCAGCATTTTAGTAGATTTAGGTTTATAATGCTAGCATTCACAATACTTTACTTTTACCTAGGTACTATGATAATGAGCAGCTGGGGAGAGCAGTGAATAAAGTGCTGGGACTGGAGGCAGGAAAACTCACCTTGAGTTCAAATCTGGCCTCAGACACTAGCTGTGTGACTGTGGGTAAGTCACTTAACCCTGTTTGCTTCAGCTTTCTCATCTGTAAATTGAGCTGGAAGAGGAAATGGAAAACCACTCCAGTGTCTTTGCCAAGAAAACCCCAAATGGGTCACAAAGAGTCAGACATAACTGAAATGAATATAAAACAACAAAACTATAATAATCTGATAAGTTCTATTTCATGCAAATTCATAAAACAGGTGTTTTTTTTTTTCTGTGATCCAATAACTTGGAACTCCCTGATGTCTCTCCCATAAAGCATCTCATCTTCTGACTTCACTGACTCCTCCCCCATGCCACGACTGGAACTCTTCCTTCTCATCTCTGTGTCCTGGTTGCCCTGGCTTCCATTGCATCTCATCTAAAAGCTTACCTTCTTCAAAAGCTTTTCTAAGTCTTCCTTATGTAATACCTTTCCTCTGGGATAACCTTCAATTTATTCTGCATATAACTTACTTGCATATTGCTGTTTGTGTGTTGACTCCCTCACGATATTGTGTGCTCCCTGAGAGCAGCAACTGTCTTTTGCAGCTTTTTTCCCCTTCTGGTATTCCTAGGCCTGTGCTTAGCATATAGCACATGCTTAATAAATACTAGTTGACTGACTAATAAGTATTTCTGATGGCCACTAGAAAATGGATAGTGGTCCTGGGATCTTTAGTGATCTGAACAAACAGTACAGAATTGGATAATAGCTCACAGCTGTACCTAGGGTGGAGCAATCAGAGCTTTTACTCAGAGGACTGGAATTTAGATGGCACTAATAAAATTTACACCTATTAAACAATGTAGAAACATGTCAGCTTAACACCATGCAATTAAAAATAGTAAGATAGCCTGCTTTTCCCCTACCACAGTCACAGTCCAAGTGTACTCCCTAAAAGAGGATTCTCTTCTTCTTTCCCTGTTGTGGCCATACTCAGTGGCAGCATGGTATCTATGTCCATGAGGGTTATGTCCCTAGTGTCTCTTTTCACCAACACTGAATTTGTCATTAAGAAATTAATTTTAAGACATGTTATCTATCTATCTATCTATCTATCTTTCTATTTGTTTATCCATTCATTCATTCATCCATTTATTTGTTTGTTTATTTATTTTTGAGATATTTTCCTCAGGTTCTAGATTTCCTAGGTTATAAATTCTTTTTTTTGGGGGGGGCAGGGCAATTGGGGTTAAGTGACTTACCCAAGGTCATACAACTAGTACATGTGTCAAGTGTCCGAGGCCAGATTTGAATTCAGGTCCTCCTGACTCCAGGACCGATGCTCTACTCACTGTGCCACCTAGCTGCCCCTCAGGATATAAATTCTTAAGCAGTGAATGAAACAAAGAAACCATGTCATGTTTCTCCAAGGATTTGTGTTTTCTCTTCTTTTACACAAAGCCTGAAAAAATTCATAGCAGGCCTAAAGGAAACTGTACCCTTAATTTCAGATTGTACATACTTTGCCTATCTGTTTTAAAATTTCAAAGATGCCCATTTTTAACTAGTTTTTTAGGAATGAGAGACAGGATGATTGTACATATAGAGTCTTAGAATCGTGGTAAAACAGGCTTAAATCCCATCTCTGACACTTTGTACCAGTGAGACCATGGAAGAGTCATTTCAATTTTCTAAGCCTTGATTTCCTCAGCTATAAAATGAGGAGATGAGATTATATGGCCCCTAAGGTCACGTGTGTAGCCTAACAGTATACTAGAACCAGCTCCTGCTGCCTAGGGCCCTTTCTTAAATCTATAAATACTACAAATCCAGGATATATTTGTTTTTCTGTAAATTTCTTAGATGTAGAACAATGGAGAAAATGTTAGTAATGCAGACTAAATTTAAAAGTGTGTCATTTCCATTTTTTTTAATCCTGGACAGCTTGTGGTTAAACATTTAACAGCCCATCTCTGGTTCTGCCTCTCAGTACGTGATCTTATGATCAGAGACAGCTAAGTAACACAGTGGACAGAGCATTGGGCCTGGAGTTTAAATCTGGCTTCAGACACCTATTAGCTGTGTGACAGCAAGTCGCTTAGCCTCTTCCTCAGTTTCTTCAACTCAAAAAATAGAAATAATAATTCTACCTACCTCCAAGAGGTATGAAGATCAAATGAGATACTTAGCAAAGTGCCTGGTACAACATACATAATTAAATGCTTTTAAAAAAAATGTTTGCAGGCTTTTTATGCAACTGCTACAAGTAGATGTATGGAGTGCATGCAACCTTAAAAGTTTTGGGGAATAAATCAGCATTTTATCTCTTTAATGACATAAAACCGAAAAGGTCATCTTGCTTCCCATTGTGTCAGACTCCCAACTAATAAGGTGGCTTGAATTAGATGTTGGACCTGGTCCAATTTGGTAGCAGTTGTTTGGACATGAGAGCTGATTGTTTCTTGCTATGAAAATCAGAGGCTGTTGATGTAACAGGTGTAAGGGTTGACAGTGGACATGAGGATGTGGGCTGAGGGGTTGTACTACTATATATTGCTGAGAAAATCAGGCAATTTTTTTCTTCTGATGAAAATGCCTTCCTGTCTAAAGGTTCTTTGAGCCAAAGTATAAATCTGATCAAACATAGGTAGCATAAATTAAGACAACCCAACACAACAAATCTCTTTTAAGTCCCAGAGAGAGAAAGCTTGAGTAATTAAGGGCACTCTGCACTTTTATTTCTGTCTCATAATATTTGCATTGCATATTAGAATTGTGTTAATCTGCCAATTGGTTTCTCTGCACACAATTCTTGTTTTCATTCATGGTTACTGAAATTGAAAAAGGAATCTCATGCGATATAAATCATCTCTGGGCAATATCTAAGCAATTTAGACATGATGCCAAACAAATCAATCTCTCTGACCAATTTATACAAGAAAAAGGTATCATAGTGAAGTGTAACTACCTTATAGGCTCATAATGATGTTACTTTGAAACAGAAATTAAAATACCTCATTATCTTTTGAGGTCAGGTATCTTGTTGCCAGTAGAATCAAAGAATTTCTAAACTGGAAACCTTGGAAACTACCTAGTCCAATCTTTTCATTTTATAAATAAGGAAATCGAGGCACAAAGTAGAAAATTGACTTGCCTATGGTTATGAAGGTGAAACAACTAGTTAATGGATACATTAAAGATCACCACGTAGGTATGCAGGAGGCAGCACTAAACCTGGATATGATAGATATAGATATGGTGTTATGATGAGTATGGATAAAACACTACATCTAGAATCATGGGGACCTAAGTTCAATGCCTGATTCAGACACTTAGAAGATGTATGAATATTGAGCAAGTTGCTTAATCTCTGTCTGCCTCAGTTTCCTCCTCTGGAAAATAGCACCTACATCCCAGAGTTGTTGTGAAGCTAAAATGTGATAATGTTTGAAAGCACTTTGGAATTCTTAAAGTACCATGTAAATGCTGGCTATTATTATTATTATTAAAATGGTGATGCCTCTGGTCTGGCTATCAAGATAGAGACAGAACATGTAAGCCCAGAAAAAATCAATTTTGGTATTTTTTGACATGTGTTTTAGTTGTGGCAACAATGAAAGACCTTAGCGTGAATGGGCATGTAAATTCTGAACACTATATATTAAATAATACATGGGTCTGTGATTCCTTTGGCATGGATCCTGGAAAGCCTTAGTATAGATGACAAACGGTGTATAATTCCATTCCTTCGTGCCTTTTTTAGCTAGTCATGACAGTAATATTGTCTGGTTATAAAATTTCTAATGATCAGCATCTTTCAAATTGGACTGACTAGGTCTCAGAAAGCAGGCAGACCATCCATCTCTGTTCCTAGTTGTTTAGATTATATGCCTTAGTAGGATGTAACACAGCTTATGCTCTCCTTAAAATGTCTTTCAAAACCAGGGTCAGCTTCCATATAGTAATGAAATAGCATACAACCAGTTAAGCAAAGATATTATTATAAGATCTTAATTAGCATAATTTTATAGGATCATAGAAATTATGGGTTAGAAAGGATCCTAGAAACCATCTAGTTACCTCATTCCTGATTAAGAATCGATTCTTTTCCTTGGAATCTATGTTCTCTTGAAACCTTTCTCCCATTGGTGAGTTTCTTTTGGGGCATCTATTTTGGGGAGGAGTGCAGGCTGAACATCTCTCTTTCCTTTAAAGTCTCTGCTTCTGATTTTCTGGACTTTGCCATCATATTCCTTTTTATGTGTTGTCTTCTCCCAATAGAATATAAGCTCTTTGAGGGCAAGACTTTATTTAGCAGATTGAATCACAGAACTTCTGAGGTCACTTATTCAAACCTTTTTCTGAAAAAAGAATCTTCCCCATAATATCTCTGGAAAATGGTCTTCTTACTCCTCTTTGATGATGATAGCTAACATTCATATAGTGCTTCAAGGTTTGCAAAACACTTTACAAATACACTATCCTCACAGCAACCCTGAGTTACTGTGATTTATAATCATCATTTTACATATGAATCAAATGAGACAGACAGAGGATAAGTGACTTTCCCAGGGTCACACATCTAGGAAGTGTCTGAGGCTAAATTGAACTAAGGTCTTCAAAGATCTAGGTCCAACACTCTATCCATTGTGCTACTTAACTTCCTCCCTATGTAGCTCATTTATTTTGAAACCATTATAGTTAGGAAGATATTCAATTTCCACCCACACTTCCCAGCTCTGCCCTTGAGGGCCAAGCAGAACAAACCTAATCCATTTTTTATCTTAAGTATGGTTGTTCTTGATACTAACTATCATGCTTGCACCAAATTTTCTCTTCTGGTTAAAACTGTATAATTATTTCAACTGCTTTCCATGGAATGTGGTTTCTAGACCCCTTGTCCTCTTGCCACCAATGAACCACATTGCTAGAGCTTGTCAATATCTTTCCTAAAATATGACCAGAACTGACCACAGAAATTCAAGGGCCTTATGTAAGTATAAGGAAATGTCATTGACATCCTGTCACCTGTCAATTTCAGGTTACAATATTTCTATTCCTGTACACTGACTATATGTAACAACAATGCTACTTGTGGCTTCTATGGCTGTAGGTCAATAACACCAGCACCCAGAAGGGCTGCTAGCACAGGTGCTTTGATCAGCTTTTCTAAGGAAAGCAACTTTAACAGGTTTACAATCCCGCTTTAATTAAACTTATATATATCATTCACTTAGTTCAGGGGAAGAAATCAGCATCCTGAACTTCAGAGAAAATACAGTCAGAAATTACAAGCAGAGAAAAATAACACAAATCAACAGAAAGGCTTCTAAGCATCTGAGCATAGCAATGCATAGTTACCAGAGAGAGAACAGTAACATCTGGGTTTTCAAAGCCAGGGGGCTCCTTAATAGCTACCTAGAGCCTCGTCTGATCAAATCACATGACGCTTCCAGTAAATGAGCCCCAAGCAAAATGCTAACCTCAGAGTGTGTGTGTGTGTGTGTGTGTGTGTGTGTGTGTGTGTAGTTTCTTCAGGGTCAAAGGGAGTCAACCCATGTCAATCCATGTGACCTAGGCCTTCCTGTGACTTAAGCAGGTTATCAAAGACTCCCGATTCAATCAAAGACTCTTGATTGAAGCAAAGGCAAGACTCAAAGGCACTTAATTGCCTTACTGCTGAGAAGCACTTCAAAACAAAAGATAATAAAAAGTCCCACTTTGCTTCACATTACATTTTATCAAGGTTTTTAGTTGTTAAGTTGAAATCCTGACTCGTAAAGAGTTTGCAATTGTCTCAACAAGGCCCTCCCCCAGCTCCTCCTCTCATGAGGGTGAGAGAAGGGCACAGACCAGCACAGGCCATGCCAGTGTAGAACACACCCCAGCAAACCAGGAGCAGGCCTCAGGAGTCACTGAATCATCAGTGGCAGCAGCTGTTTCCAGAATTATCAGCCCATAGACTGTAAGGGGGTAGAACAACTGGTCAGAAGGAGATTACAGGGGCCTCTTTGCTAGAACTGAAGCAGGACTCTGTTGCTTTGCTCATATTCTGATCTGGGTTATAGTCCTGGGCGCTCTAATACTCTACACCTCGCAACCATAGTAGAACAGGGAACATCCAGGGAACACAGTTTTAGTGCAGAGAAGAGAGCTTGTGCTAACTCACAGACCAAAGCACAGGCCAGGAGAGTCGTAAACACCTCTCCTTAGATCATACCACCTTGGAAGAACTGAAAACTTACAGGTCCCTAGAAGTCTCTGAAAACGGCTGTACAAAACCTCTAAAGCTTGGGACAGTGCACCCTCTACCCACGAAGCAGAGTCCCACTTCAACAAACAGTTAAAAGTCAAAAAATACACTGGGAAGATGAGCAAAGAACAGAAAAAAATTCTGACCATAGAAAGTTTCTATGGTGACAAGGAAGATCAAAATATATAGTTAGAAGATAACAAAGCCAAAGTCCCTACATCCAAAGCCTCCAAGAGAACCATGTATTGGTCTCAGTCCATGGAAGAGCTCAAACAGATTTTGAAAATCAAGTAAGAGAAGAAAAAATGGGAAGAGAAATGAGAGTGATTCAAGAAAATCATGAAAAACCAAGTTGACATCTTAGTAAAGAAGACACAAAAATATTGAAGAAAATAACACCTTATAAATAGACTAGGCAAATGGTAAAAGAGGTCCAAAAAGCCAATGAGGAGAAGAATGTCTTAAAAAATAGAACTGTCAAAATGGAAAAAGAAGAACAAAAATGCACTGGGGAAGAAAAAATTCCTTAAAAAGTAGAATTCACTGAATGGAAAAGAAGCTACAAGAGCCCCCCGAAGAACATAATTCCTTAAAAGTTAGCATGGAGCGAATTGAAACTGACTCTGTGAGAAAGAAGAAACAATAAAACAAAAAAGATTAAAAATAGAAAACAACATGAAATATCTCATTGGAAAAACAACTAAACTGGTGTAGCACCAATTCAATATTCACAGCGGCTGCTATGAGTATGCCGACGTATTTCTGAGTTGCAAAATATAACAGACTCTCTTTATAGAAGATGAACCAAAACATTTATTCCAACATTGGAAAGCCCCATCTATCATAGCAACAAAGAAATTCATCATAGTAACCAAGAAGACTGTACACATCACCAATTCAGGGATCACTGCCATCACCAAACCTTCCCTCCATTAGGGCCTTCCCACAGACAAGCTCCCTTAAGCAAAATCACTCCCTCTGTCATTCACACTAGCTGTTCTGTATCTCTCTCTCTCTCTCCCAGCTCTGCCTGCTCTGTCTCACTTCTTGCTCCACCCCTTCCTGTGCAAGTTCCTCCCAGATGTGAGAGGCTCCATGTGACTCAGACTCATGTGGCTCAGATGACAGGTCACATGGGACTATTAATGGATGGAAAGATCTTCCCATTCCATTAACAATACCTTAACAATACACCTAGAAAAAAGATCCAGGAGACATAATTTAAAAATTATTGGACTACCTGAAAGCCATGATCAAAAAAAAGAGCCTAGACATAATCTTTCAAAAAATTACCAAGGAAAACTGCCCCGATATTGTAGAGGGTAAAATAGAAATTGAAAGAATCCAGTGATTGCCTCATAAAAGAGATCCTAAAATAAAAATTCACCACAATAGTTTTGCCAAATTCTAGAGCTCCAAAGTCAAAGAGAAAATATTGAAAGCAGCTAAACAATTCAAGCAACTTGGATGCACAGTCAAGATAACACAAGATTTAGCAGCTTCTATATTAAAGATATTCCAGAGGGCAAAGGAACTAGGATTAGAACCAAGAATCACCTATGTAGAAAAACTGGGTATAATCTTGTAGGGGTAAAAATAGATGTTCAATGAAGTAGAGAACTTCCAAGCATTCTTGATGAAAAAATCAGAGCTGAATAAAAAAGTTGACTTTCTTATGAGTTACAAGTATCATCTTCCCATGTAGGAATGTAAACAGCTTACTTTATTAAGTCCCTTATGATTTCCATTTCCTGTTTACATTTTCATGCTTCTCTTGAGTCATATTTGAAAGTCAAATTTTCTATTCAAATCTGATCTTTTCATCAAGAATTCTTGAAAATCCTCTAATTCATTGAAAAGCCATTTTTCCCTCTCAAGAATTATACTCAGTTTTGCTGGGTAGGTTATTCTTGGTTATAATCTTAGCTCCTTTGCCCTCTGGAATATCATATACCAAGCCTCTGATCCTCTAATATAGACACTGCTAAATCTTGTTTTAGCCTGATTGTGGCTCCCTGATACTTGAATTGCTTCTTTCTGGCTGCTTGCAATATTTTCTTCTGCACCTGGGAACTCCGGAATTTGTCTATTACATTCCTGTGAATTTTCATTTCGGGATCTCTTTCAGGAGGTAATCAGAGGATTCTTCCAATTTCTATTTTATCCTCTGGTTCTAGAATATTAGGACAATTTTCCTTGATAATTTCTTGAAAGATGATTTCTAGATTATTTTGTTTTTTGATCATGGCTTTCAGGTAGCCCCATAATTTTTAAATTTTCTCTCCTGGATCTATTTTCTAGGTTAGTTGTTTTTCAATGAAATATTTCATATTGTCTTCCTTCTTTTATTCTTTTGGTTTTGTTTTATTGTTTCTTGATTTCTCATACAGTCATTAGCTGTCATTTGCTCCATTCTAATTTTTAAGTAATTATTTTCTTCAGCAAGCCTTTGGACTTCTTTTTTCCATTTGGCCAATTCTACTTTTTAAGGCATTTTTCTCCTCATTGGTTTTTTGGACCTCTTTTACCATGTGGCCTGGTCTATTATTAAGGTGTTATTTTCTTTGGTACTTTTTTGTCTCTTTTACCAAGCTGTTGACTCATTTTTTAATATTTTCTTGCATCACTCATTTCTCTTCCTGATTTTTTTCTCTACCGCTCTTACTTGATTTTCAAAATCACTTTTGAGATTTTCCATGGCCTGATACCAACTCATATTTTTGTTGGACATTTCAGATATAGGAGATTTTTCTTCTGAGTATATGTTTTGGTCTTCCTTGTCACCACAATAACTTTCAATAGTCAGAGTTCTTTTTCACAGTTTGCTCATTTTCCCAACCTATTAATTGACTTTTAACTCTTTGTTAAAGTAGAGCTCTGCTTCCAGAGTGGAGGGTGCACTGTCCCAAGCTTTAGGGATTTTTTACAGCTGTTATAAAAGAAAGTTCTGGCTCAGATTCAATCTAATTCAGTAGGTTGAATCTGGCCTGCTTGTGGAAACAGGCATCACAAGGGGGGGGGGGGATTTCTTAAGACAGCCCATTGTGGTGGATCCCTAATAAACTTTGTCTTTTCCCTTGGCTGAAAAGGCTTGAGTCGAATTCTTTCGGCAGGACCCGGTGCGTCAATATTTTGGGGTGTCCACCACACCTCAACCTTTTACCTCTTCATTTATGGTGCGTTGGCCAGGAATGACTGCTAATCTCAAGTTTTTCTCCAGCCAAGACTGGAAGGTAAGCCTCTCCCTATCCCAAACCCCTTCTTGCTCTCCAAACATTTTGGAGGTGCTTTTTGGGCCTGACTCCCCAGGTCCCCAGTAGGTCAGACAGCTGCTCACTGTCTCGGACTCAGCCTGACGCTCTCAGGTACTCGGTCCAGTAGTTTATGTTCAAGGCCATGGACCTGGGCACACCTTCTGAAGCATAGAGGACAAGGACAGACGCCCTATCTGGAAGTGCGCCCCAATTTTCCCAGTTCTCTCAGTGCTAGGGAATGGGAAAATCTCAGGTACCTTTTTGTGTTTGTTTTTTCCTGTCTTGCTTTGTTCCTTTTTGAGGCTTACCCCCAGATCCTCCTTGCAGAGAAAGGGACTTCCAGCCCCCTGGGCTCACAATGGGTCAAACCTCCTCAATTCCCAAAAATTAGCCCTTAGGCTGTCTTTTACAAAATTGGAAAAAATTTAAGTTCTCTAAAGAACTTAAAAGGAAAAAGCTGGTATACCTTTGCAATACTGCTTGGCCACAATATCGCCTAGAAGACCATGAAGAGTGGCCTTATTTTGGGACTTTACAATATAATACTCTTTTACAGTTAAATTTATATTGTCAGAGAGAAGGAAAATGGACAGAAATTCCTTACATAATGACCTTTGTGGAGCTCTCTGGGAACCCCGTTCTCAGAAAAGATTGTAAGATGCTCATAGCTAGAGCTCCCCCACAAAGAGGCAATGGGGGTCAACAGGATATTTTGGATAACCCCTTCCTTATGGCCCCCAGGGCTTCAGCCCCAGCCCCTCCTCCTGCTCCCCAACCTCCCCGGAGCACCCTTGTTTCCTGTGCTCCCCCTTCTGTGACCATCCCCTCTTTCTCTTGGTTTCCCGTAGTGCAATCCTCCTCTTTTCCTGCCTCCTTCACGGTCCAAGTCTCCTGCCCTGCATCTCCTCCTGTGGCCCCTGCCCCCTTGGCGACCCCTGCTCAGGTCCCAGTCAAGGGTCTTGTTGAGGTGCCTCCCTCTGTGGCCCCTTCCCCTGAAGGGACCCCTACTCAGGTTCTAGCCTCACGGCCTGCCCCTATTTCAGGCCATGCAGTATCTACCACCATGGGCCCTACCCCCGAGGCAACCCCTACTCAGGTTCCAGCCTTGGGCCCTGCCCCCATGACAGTACCTCCTCCCCTGGCCCCTCTCTCTGAGGTGGCTCCCATTCAGGTCTCTTTGGTATCTCCCTCTCTGACCCCTACCCCTCCTCAGGTACTAGCTGATCTTCTCCCTTGCCAGCCAGATGCCCTGGCCTTGCAGTCTAATCTACCTCAGCCCCAAGCTCCAGGTCCCACAGTGCCTTCAAGGCTTTTTCCCCTCAGGGAAATGCCTGCCTCCCCTGCTGGGACAAGGAGATTGCACGTTCCATTCTCCATTTCAGATCTCCTTCAAATTAAAGAAAAACTGGGGAGATACTCAGAAGATCCCACTAAGTTTACTGAGGGTTTTAGGGATCTGTCCCTGCAATTTGAACTTTCTTGGTGTGATTTGCATATCCTTTTCTCTACCTGTTGTACCACTGAGGAGAAGAGGAGAATCTGGGAACAAGCCCAAAAATTTGGGGATCGTTTGGCTAGTGATAACCCCATAAAATACCCCTCAGATACAGCTGCCGTTCCCACTAGTGACCCAGGATGGAATTATCAAAGGAGTGAGGATAGAGAAAAGAGAGACCATATGATAATTTGCCTGTTAGAGGGCCTAAGAACTGCATTTCGAAAGCAAATAAATTTTCAAAAGCTCAGGGAAGTTACTCAGGGAGAAAAGGAAAACCCTGCTCTTTTCCAGGCCCGGCTAGTAGAAGCTATTAAGCAGTATACAAATTTGGATCCTGATTCTGTTGAAGGGGCGGCAATACTTAACATGTATTTCATTAATCAGTCTGCCCCAGATATTAGGAGGAAACTGCAGAAATTGGCAATGGGACCCCAAACACCTCAGGTCCAGTTGCTGGAGACGGCCTTTGGAGTCTTCAACAATAGAGACCTGGTTGCAGCAGAGGAAAGAAAACGCAGGGAAAGAGCTAGAGACAGAGAACGCGCTCAATTCTTGGCTGTTGCCATGGCCAGGAAAAGACCCAAGGAGCGCCCCTCCAGGGAGCCCCCTTGGAAGCCCATTGGCTTGGGTAGTGGGGAAACCTGCTTTCGATGCCACAAGGAGGGTCACTGGTCTAAGGAGTGCCCCTCTAGGGCGCCCCCTGGAAGAAGCCTCCAGGGTCCAGGCCTCTAGGACCGTGACCAGCATCTAACCAGGAGGGACATTGGAGGTGTCCCCGAGGCTGGAAAAGTGGTAGAGCCTCTTCCCAGTACCCTGTCCTCCAGTCTTCTCAAGACTCAGAAGGAGGGGAAAGCCTGGGGCTTGGCTGTGCTACCACTTTCTCCACCTCTCTCGCGGAGCCCTGGGCAAAATCGAGGCAGAAGGTAAGGTTACCCACTTTATCATGGCTATGTTCTCTTGCTTTAACTAGTGGCTCTGGCCCCATGTGCCCCTCGACCGATCAGGTCGTGGGCATCAAGGATCTGTTGTTTGAACACTCCTTCTCCAGCCCTGGCCCCCTGTTGGGAAAGGACCTGATGGTGAAATTGGGAAGCCAATTTTCTATAGTTAAACCTCTTAACTCTCTTTTCCCTCTGTTTACCAGACCTCCCCGTGTTCCCTCAGAGGTGTGGGAAAAGGTTGAGCCAATTGTTTGGGATCAGGGAATTCCTAGGCAAGCTACCTCTGCCACCCCAGCCATAGTTCCCCTCCATAGCCTTCAATATCCAATTAAGCCCAAGGCTTGGGAGGGACTGCAACCATTAATTGGCACTCAAGGCCCTGACTCACTCCCTCTAGAGTGGGGCCCCTAACCAGCACAAGCTTTTGGGACTTTGAAAACTAAACTGACCACCACTCCAGCATTAGCTCTACCCAATCTAGAAAAACCTTTCACTCTCTGTGTTGATGAAAGGAGAGGACAGGCCTTGGGAGTCCTAACGCAGGCTTTAGGACCCAACCCCAGACCTCTTGCCTATTTTTCAAAGCAGTTAGACTCTGTGGCTACTGGATGGCCTGCACGCCTCAGGGCCGTAGCTGCTACAGGCACTCTAATTGAGGAATCTTCTAAACCTCTAGCTGACCAGCCCCATCAAGTTCAGAGCATCCTAGAAGCAGATGGCCACCAGTGGCTGGCTAACTACAGGCTCACCACATATCAAACCTTGCTCTTAGATACCCCCAACCTAATTTGGTGCTCTACACACTCATGAACCCCGAAGCAGTGTGGTACACAGAACAAGTGATTAGGGGAGCTAGGTATGAAATAATCATCTTTAATTCCCACCAGGGATATTATCCTTTCTCTGTACTCCTGTGCTGTCTGTTTTGTTTGCTTAACCTCCTTGCCAGGTTTGTGTCCTCCAGGCTCCAAGCCATCAACTTCCAAATGACCACTCAGACCTTGTACCCCTTGAACTGGACCCATCGAGACCCCTTGAACTGGACCCATCGAGCTGGGAACAGATCTACACCCCTTGCCAACAGGAAGCAGTTTCAGAAGCTGAGATCTTCGTCCCTGACCCCAAAAGAATTTGGGTCCTATATGTTTGAGGGGGGAATGATGAGGGCCCAGTCTCTGGGAACCCCCTTGAATCTGGAATGCAGTCTCTGGGAGCCCTCTTGAACTGTCCTTGAATCTTCCAACTGGATCTGGCCTTCCCCTAAGGCCACAAGCTTCACATTATCATTAGGCCCAAATCTCTACCTAGCCTTGCCCTTTGTTGTTCAGCTACTTCCCACCCTTAATCCCATTACCTCACCTTGCCCTCCTTGGACTTCCCCTCAAGACCCTCCCTAAACCCCTCCTGTAGTCACCCCAGACCACCCCTCAATCCCTCCTACAATCTTTGTATATATAATCTCCATCTTGCCTCCATGAAGGTGCTCAGATTCAATCTAATTCACTAGGTTGAATCTGGCCTGCTTGTGGAAACAGGCGTCACAAGGGGGGGGGATTTCTTAAGACAGCCCATTGTGGTAGATCCCTAATAAACTTTGTCTTTTCCCTTGGCAAAAAAAAAAAAAAAAAGAAAGTTCTAATAACCTTTAAGTTTTCAGTTCTTCCAAGGTGGTATGATCTAAGGAGAGGTGTTTACTACTCTCCTGGTCTGTGCTTCGGTCTGTGAGTGAGCACAAGCATTCATTTCTGCCTTGGAACTATGAAGAAGGTCCCCCCTCCACTGTTGTAGCAAGCTCTGCTGTGCTAGTGCTCCTTCTCACCCTAGGATTACCACCCAGGACTGTAACTCAGATGAGAGAGAGAGAGAGAGAGAGAGAGAGGAGAAGGAGGAGGAGGAGGATATGGATGAGGAGGAGGAGGAGGAGGAGGAGGAGGAGGAGAAGAAGAAGAGAAGAGAACCCAAGAAAAATAAACATTTTGCAGAGGCAATAGACTATGACTACAATTCCTGAGATTTTGCTTAGTTTAGCTGAACTACTTTTTCACTCTAAGATGTTACAAGAAATGGTTCTTTGGGAAGAGGAGGGGATATTTCTTCAAGGCGAAAATTTATGTATTGACAAAAATATCAATAAACATTAAAAATTCTAAAATTGACTGATGATTTAAACACACACACACACACACACACACACACACACACACACACACACACGTCTGTTTAGCCAAATCCTATTTTTCTTCCTTGTCCAAGCTGTTTACATTTGTTTCATAAGGAATTTTATTCTTGGGTATATCGATCCCTCTTGGGCCAACTTCCCTTCAACTTTTACTGGAACATTATGGGGATTTATTCACTGTAAATGTTCATAAAATGTTGTTTCCTTCAACACCAGGTATGCAATTCACTTAAGAGTGATGAATTTTCTATTTTTTGTGGCATATAGTGATTCATTTGTAGATACTTTTTGAAATTGCTGAGACTGTAATAAAACACAAATGAACAAAACACTATTTATAGGTCTTTTAGTGTGAATTTAATGAGACTAAGGTCTGAAGAACAAAATGTTTTTTTCACAATGGAAAAGAAAAGTCGAGATAAAAACTAAGCTCACTCCATGAGTAGTATCCCATGACCAAAACAATTTTTATCCTGTTAGTCAGATAGTCAAATAGAATTTATTAAGTGCCTACTATGTGCCAGGCACTGTACCAAGATTGGACTATGTGGTATGAAAACAGGTCCCCAAATCCATTAAGATCTTTGTTTAAATGACATCAAAATTACACCAACAAACTCATTATTTCATTTTGTCCACCACTGGCATGCAAGACATAATATACAAGATTTACAAGAGACCTGGGGCACCTTTTAAATCATCAGTACCATTAATGGAATGAGATTTTGTCATTCCTGGCCAAGAATATATAAACTAAGAACTAAGTGTCATTGGAATGGAATGCTATTTGAAAAATGTAGAATATGATTCAGTAATAATGAATGCCTTCCTACTTCTGTGCAAACATATACTCTAAAGAGTTCTCAAAAAATTAACCAATAAACTGTTTTGAAGTGTTATGAGGAAAAGTTTCCATAATAACTTTTTAAAATATATTTTTATTTTATTAAACATTTTTAATTATATGTAAACTACTTTAACAATTATGTTTTTTAATTTTGATTATGCATGTTAATCATGTAAAACATGTTTCCATATTAATCATGTTGCAAAAGAAAACAGACAAAAATAAAACAAAGGTTAAAGAAAGTATGCTTCAATTTGCACTCAGAATTCATCAGCTCCCTTTGTAGAGGTAGCTATAATTTTTCATCATGGGTCTTTTGGAATTATCTTATATCATTGTCTTGATCAGAGTAGCCAAATCTTTCATAGTAGATTATCTTTACGATATTGCTGTTACTATGTACAATGTTATCTTGTTTCTGTTCACTTCACTTTGAATAAGTTTACAGAAATCTTCCCAGGTTTTTTCCTGAAACCGTCCTGCTCATCATTTCTCATAGCACTAAAGTATTCCATGAAAATCATATACCATTCCTTTTTCAGCCCTTCTGGAATTGATAGAAATTATCTCAATTTCCAATACTTTTCCACCACAAAAAGAATTGCTACGAATATTTTCTGTACATGTAGGTCTTTTTTTTTCCTTTTTCTTTGATCTATTCAGTATACAGACTAAGCAGTGGTATAGCTTTGTCCAAGAGTATGCAAAATTGTATAGCTTTTTGCAAATAGCTCCAAATTATTCTCCAGAATGTTTGGACTACTTTACAACTCCACCTACAGTGTATCAGTGTCCCAATTTCTTCCACATCCCCTCCAGCATTTGTCACATTCCTTTTTTGTCATGTTAGCCAGTCTGATAGGTGTGAGGTGATATCTCAGAGCTGTTTTAACTGACATTTTTCTAATCAATAATTATTTAGAACATTTTTAACATGACTATGGATAGCTTTGATTTCTTCATCTGAAAACTACCTATTAATATCTTTTGGCCATTTGTCAACTGGGGAATGACTCTTATTTTTACTAATTTGGCTCAGTTCCCTATATATTTGAGAAATTTGGCTTTTATGAATAAAACCTGCTGTAAAATTTTCCCCAGTTTCTTGTTTTCCTCTTAATTTTGGCCACATACATTTTGTTTGTATAAAAGCTTCTTAATTTTATATAATCAAAATTATCCATTTTATTTCCCACCATCTTGTCTATGTCTTGTCTTGTTCTTTTATCCATAGATCTGACAGATACATTTTTCCATGGTTCCCTAATTTCTTTATATCACCCTTTATGTGCAAATCATTTATGTTGTTTGACCTTATTTTGGCATATAGTGTGAGATGTTGGTCTATGTTTAATTCTTGATAAACTGCTTTAAAGTTTTCCCAGGACTTTTTGTCACATGGTGAGTTTTTACCCCACAACTTCTAATCTTTGGGCTTATCAGACTCTAGTTAACTATGATGTTTACTCCTGTGTATTGTGTAACTCTTCCATTCCATTAACCCACCACTCTGTTTCTTAGCCTGTACCAATTTGTTTTGATGATTACCACTTTGTAGTATAGTTTGAAATTTTGAGTTGCTGGGCCACCCATCTTCATTTTTTTTCCTGTTGATTCCCTCAACATTGATGAATTTTGCTATTATTTTTTCTAACTCTATGAAATAATTCTTCGATACTTTGATTGATATGTCACTGAATAAGTAAATTAACTTAAGTAGAATTTTCATTTTCAGTATAGTGGCCCTACTTACACACAAGGAATTAATATTTCTCCAGTTGTTTAAATCTGTCTTTATTTGTATGAAAAGTGTTTTGTAATTATGTTATATAGTCCTTGAGTTTGTCTTGGAAGGTAGACTCCCAAGTATTTTGTTTTGTCTGTCATTATTTTAAGTGGAATTTCTTTTTCTATCCATTGTCATTGGGTTTTGTGAGTAATATATAGAAATACTAGTAATTGATGTGGCTATATTTTATATCCTTCAACATTGATACATTTATTAATTGTTTCACCTAGATTCTTCATTGATTCTCTAGTGTTCTCTTAGCGTACCATCATATCAACGGCAAAGTGATCATTGTATTTCCTCATTGTCTATTTTTATTCCCTCAATTACTTTTTTTTGGTCTCTATTAATATAGCTTTCATTCCTAGTACAATAATGGTAGTGATAATGGACATCCTTGCTTCACCCTTCTTCTTATGAAGAAGGCTTCTAGTTTATCCCCATTACAGATAATGCTTGTTCTTGATTTTAGACAGATACTACTTACCATTTTAAAAAACCATTGGTTGATTACTGTACTTTCTAGGGTTTTGAATAGTAATTAATATGGTATTATGTCAAAAGCTTTTACAAATGATTTTCAATCTATGCCTCCATTTATGTACTATTTGATGTTTAGGCTCTTTCCTTGATCATTGTTTTCAGGTAGTCCAATAATTCTTAAATTGTCTCTTCTTGATCCATTTATTTCGCAGGTCAATTGTTGGTCCTGATGATATATTTCACATTTCTTACATTTTTCATTCCTTTGAGTTTGTTTTATTGTTTTTTGATGTCTCATGCAGTTTACCCAATTCCACTTGCCCAATTCTTATTTTTAAGGAATTTTCTTTGGTGAACTTTTGTACCTCTTTTTCCAGGAGCTCTTTTTACCAATGAATTTTTGTGCCTCTGCACCAAGCTTCAGGTTTTTTTTTTTTCAAACTGCTGCTTTCAGAGCTAGTTCTCACATTTAAAAGTTTCTGGTGCTTCTAAAAAGTATCTAGAGAAAGGAGTAACCACTGATCCCAAATTATTTTGTAGTGAAATCATTTGGATATGTCACATCCCCTATCATGGCAAGAAAATCCACTTCATTAAAATGTAGAATATGGCAGCAAAAACTTCATTATGTCTGTTGTTTTAAACCTGGTCAGGAAGAAACATGGGTTGACACACAAAAAAGTGCAACTCTATGGGGTAAGTGGGTTTTAAATAGAAGTCATTTCCCCCAGGGACAGAGAATACAGAAAACACACTTTCTTGTCACATTCAGTTAGTCATTTTCATTGGGAATGTTTGCTTTATTTCAGCAGTAGAAAGATTGGCACTATTCAATGTGTCAATCTGTTGTCAGAATCAGGATGGACTCCAACAATTGGTTATCCTGGCACAAGACTTTGGATAAAGGGAGGAAAAATACAGGGCTAAACTGTCATTGTCCATTTATACTTTAAGTGGAGCCATATTCTAAATGGCAATATTCCTGATAAGAAAGAAAAACATAATACTCTTCTCTCTGCCACCACACTACAAATGGGGCTTTAAGGTGCATGATAGAATAGCAATGCTTTTTTCTCAGTATTTAGCATAGTGCCTTAGGAACAAAAGGTATTTAGCACTAAAATCCCACCTTCTGCCAGGAAGCATTTTTCCATTCCTTTTACTTTTCGTGTCTTCCTGCTGTTGATTATTTCCAATCCAACCTGTGTGTATACCTTCTTTGTATACAGTTGTCTGAATATTGTCTCCCTATTAGACCATGAGTTCCCTGAAAGTACAACTGTCTCTTTCTTTGTGACTCCAGTTCTTAGTGCAGTGCCTGTCACAAAACAGATGTTTAATAAATGTTTGTTGAATAATTGACCAGTCAATGCTTTCTGAATTTAAAGTGCACTGATTCTGGTGTTGAAAGACCTGGGTTTGAGCCTACTGCTGATGCCCACTAATTCTGTGACCCTGGGCAAGTTCAAATTCTTGGGGCTCAGTTTCCTTTCCTGTAAAATGAGGAGTTTGAACTAGATGGACTTTGAGGTATGTTCCAACTCAATATGTGTCATCTGATGATGCTATGAATCTTATGAATTTTAATAAGAAGCATCTGAGAAGATTGCCAGGTCAATAGAGTAACCAGAACCATATACCAAAATCCCAAACTTGGTTAAAGATATTAGTACAAGTGTAATAATGCAGTAAACTCACAAAACATGATAGACTAATAGGCATTGCAAGCTCACTTTAGCTTCTTAGGCACTTAGCACAGTACTTGGCACTTTGAAGGCACTTAACTTTAGAGAAAACCTGACAGAGTGAAAAGAATGCTGGTTTTGGAATAAGGAAGATCTGAATTGGCTTCCCAACTTGGACACACACTAGCTCAGTGACTTAATGTTAATGAGCCTCAGTTTCCTCATGTGGGCAATGTGGATGCCTCATAGTTTATGGTGAGAATCATCTGAATACACATACACATGCAATATACACACACAACATACACACATATGTATATGCATATGTACACATGTATACATGTGTAATATATGCCTTATATACCATGTATATTACATATACTATATATTATGCATACTCTGTATACATGTTGACTCGTGTATATTACATATATATGCATAATATATAGTGCATTACTTATACTGTATATTATGTATACATATATATGTATATATAATTATGCTGTGTGTCAGAAACCATAAGGTCTTAGATGATTGTTAGTTAGCTATCATCATCATCGTCATTACCATCATCATCATCATCGCAGCAAGATTTCAAGAACCACACTGAGCTTCAAGAGTAGGCATACAAGATCATGAAGGTGATCTAAAAATCACATTACCTAAAACAGTTAGAGCTAATATTTACAAAGCATTTTGCAGTATACAAAGCACTGTTATATTATATTTGATTCTCCCAACAACCTTATGAGGTAGGTGCTAATAGCATCCCTATTTACTGATGAGAAAACTGAGTCTAAGAAAAAGCAAGAAACTTTGCCCAGGGTCACACAGCTAAATGTCAGGGTTAGGATTTTAGCTGAGGTCTTCTTCACTACAAGTCCACTGATTTAATAACTAAGGCACCTGGCTGCCTCTGGTAGTTTCTTCCCTTTTGTCCTACATACATAATTCCCCTTAGAGTGCCTGGATTCAGTGGGTCCATTGCTCTTATAGATAGACTCACGTCTTCCTGACTCCAAGTACAGTTTTCTATTCATCAGAAGTCAGTACCATTCTCTGTCTCAGTCAACATAATGCCACCCAATAACTTTTCTTAGATACTCATTAAATGTTTTCCATTAAATAACGTTATAGTAAAGGCCTTGGGTACTTAGTGCTGTAATTTATAACAGTAGGGATCTTCCTTAGTAGCAAGCAGTGTAGTCAATTTACTCATAACATCTATCACCACCTTCTACTGAATGTTTTCTTTGCCAGCTTATTACCCTCATTACTTGAGAATCTTTTGTAATAATCTCAGGAAGGCCCAAATGGAATAATGATGGCTTTTTTACAATGGGATTTTATTGGTCTTTCAATGTCTGAGATAAAATTTAGTTAGGCCATTGCTTATCTTCAAATAGCAGAAACTGTTTCGTCTCCTGACCCACATTTCCAAGAACCTGTATGAGCCTCTTCTGTCATTCTGTCATTCTCTACTGGTGGAGACATGGTGGGGGAAATATCAGTGGATTCCAAAGGTCCCATTGGATCACTAAACTCAAATGTGAAATGTAAGTATTTATTTGGATAACAGAGACATAAAAATCATTTGAATATGAAAAATAGTTCATATCCACAATCTCTTCTTTTTAGTCTAGAAAAAAAACTCAGTTTTTCATCCCATTTTTCATTCATATACTCAGGCTACTCTGTGTCAGAGGCTCATAGATTTAGGGCTGAAAGGGACCTTACTGACAATTAAGTCCAGTCTTCTCTCATTTTATAGATAAAAGAAATAAGGATGAGGAGGATTAGTGAATTCCCCAGGGCCACATAGCAAGGAGCATCTGAGGCAGAATCATTAAGTCATGTCTTCCTGACTCCAAACCCAGGTCTCTTTACTTTGAACCACCTAGCTGCCACTTGTTTTGGCAGGACATATCTTAGAGTTCCCAATCATAAGACCATTATCCATTCCATTTGTGAGAGATGCTCAAAGGAGAGAAAGGAAGAGGTGGGGATCTGTTTATAAAGGATTCATGACACACTCCTTTTCCATCATCCCACATCCACCCACCCTGACATTTCAGGGTACAAACTTTATAGCAACACCTTTCAGTACTGTGTGTCTTCCACTCATTCTTTCAGGTCAGCACACAAATGCTTTTACTCCTCTGAGCCTGACAAATAAATCACACTCCCACAGCCAACTACAAAAGATTATTCAAGGTCATGACAAAAAACAAATCTCTTTCTTCCTGTGAAGAAGAGTAACATCACTCTCAGACAATGAGAGTCCTTTGGACTTTGTGGCTCATAATATTCTTAGATTAGAAGGCAGAGAGACACATGGAATTCTACTACTCTTCATGAGTCCCAGGTGATTTCCTAGCATCTGCCGTAAGATGCACATTGACCTGATAGTGAACAAGGGTGTCTTAATAAGAGAACTCTTCCTCTCCTATTCATGGCCTGGAAAAGTTAGGACAAGAATCATCTATTTTGTCCCTGAGGCTTAGTGAAAGCAGGCAACTTGCCCGTGGATAAGCAATCAATCAGTCAACAAGCATTTATTGTTTACTAAGTGCCAGGTAAGGACAGCATAGCATAGTAAGTGGATTGAAACCTGGTGTCTGAAGCAGAAAATTCTGGGTTCAAGTTCAGTCTGTTAACTGGCCCACCTCCTCGACCTCAGGTGCCTAAATACCAATGAGGCTCAAGGCTGCTCCAGTTGCTACCTTTCCTTTGTGAAGCTGGGCTTTGTGTGAAAGAAGGATGGAACCCCCACTTCCAGCTTGGTAGGGGCCTAAGAGAGAACTACTCTTAATTCTACACTGGCCACAAATGGGTTCCTTCCTTTATTCTCTCTTCCTCCCCTGTCACTACTGAGGCCTCACTGATCTGCCTAGATGTTTTGAAGTGCTTTACCTGCCATCACGATTAACCCATTATTATATTAACTCTGTGGAAGCCAGGTCATTTTTCACCTTGAATTCCCAATGTTAGCTTTGTTTTAGAAGTGGCCAGATGAACCAAGCTTTACTGTCTATATATACTCTTATTAATACACCTAACCCATATAAAACTCTGCTTTCACAGTGTCCTATAGAATTCCTGATTACTGGGTTCCCCAGCAGCCATGTTTCTGTCCTTTACTTAACCCAATGTTTGTTCCCTTTCCCCTGAATCACCCCATTTCTGTCTAATTTCACCTTTCCAAGTGTCTCTTGAACTGAGCCCATTTCCAGTCTGTGGGAAAAGTTAACATTGTCTTAGTCAACAAGGAAAAGAGAATTGTATGGTAGATATATTGATAGGACCAACACAGTTGCTCCATCTGGTCCTCCTCCAGGACTAAGGAGGTCGCTTTTCACAAAATAATTTCATAGACAAGGTAAGAACCATCAAGGTCAAGGGGTTTCTTCTTCTACTTTTGAAAACAATCACTCTGGTCTCATCTCAGATTGACATCTATCTATTCTCAGTAAAAATTTCATTTATTTTGATTTTTATTATCACATGCCATAAATATGGAAAATATATGCATATCCATCTACCCCAAGTTTTCCCTATTTTTAATCTATATTTATTTCAAACATTTAAAATATCTGGAAACATTGCATCTTTGTCTTCTTCATCCCAATACCACCTCTCAGTTCATATACTTTTTTAAAACTAACATTAATTGGTGGCTGGAGATGTAGAGATATGTTCTAGATCAGAGGCATAAAACACAGTGCCCACTGTCTATGTCTCCTGAGCACAGCCTGAACCATATTGAATATAACTGGAAAGTATTTAACAAAATAAATGAAAATACAATAGAACATAATGTTAATGTGTGGCTTAGAAGTCAATATGCGGACCACAAGATTTTTATTTCCAGTGTAGTAGTTCATGTTTCCATTTGTGTTAGCCACCACTAGTCTAGATGATAAGTAGATTTTGGAACATTTGGAGCACAATACCAAAAGTATGCTGACTATTGTCATTTGTATTTCATTTTTGAAGAGGAACAATGATATTGTGTGGTGAAGTCTTGACTCATGTGAACTGGATTTAAGTGAGGCAGAGTTGTACAAAGTCATAAGCCTTTCTCTTCTAAAGTCATCAAAGTCCAGTGGCAAGACAAAAGTCAACATAACTGGTGATGACCTAGGACTCAGTGGATGACCTTGGTCCCTTCAAAGTCTGACCAAGCTCTCAGTTCCCCACAGCACTTGCTTCCTCTGCCTTTGTGGCTGCTGGAGCAAATTCTTCTCTTCTACCCATTCTCCAGGAGAAGTTGTCACATGCTTGGGGTAGATTCATCCCTATCTCATTGTTGGGTTTGAGGCCTACTGGTTACTTTCAAGCTGGTTCAGCCCATCTGCCAAGTCATTTTACCAGGACATGGCCACTATACATGCTACAGTTTCTTGGAGCCACGTGTGAGACCACAGTGTCAGGTAGACAGCAAAGGTGTGTGAATAGCCCTGAGAAGTTCATGGCAGCCCTCACACAAGAGATGCTAGTCCTCCTTGAACACCCAAAGTCAATTTTAAGGGAGCTCTTAAGGATATGGACTCAGGGATCTGCCTGTGAATGATTTCTTTAACGTTTTTATCAATGACTTGAATAAAAACATAGATTACTTGCCTATCAAATTATAGGTGATAGAAGTCTAGGAGGGGTATCTAGCATGTAGAATAACAGAATCATAAAGGTTGCTATATATATATATATATGTGTGTGTGTGTGTGTGCGTGTGTGTGTGTGTGTGTGTACATATACGTATGTGTTTGCTTTATAATGTAAAACTTCTGTTTAAGTTCACAATACTTTAGTTTCATTCTTCTGGGTTGGAGGAGACAATTCTTTTGGTTTCAATGATCTCCTTTCTCATTGCCCTGAAAGCTCCACATTGGGGCAAGATTGCACAGAAGGAATGCTAGAATGTCAATGGCAATGGAAACTCATTAACATAGGTTATATGGTTAAGAAGAGAATATGGAAAGAGGCATGGATTTGCAATCAACAATCCTGGCTTGAAATTCCAGGTCTGCCATTCATTAACTAAGTGACCTTGGACAAGTCACTTTTCTCCAGGCCTCTGATTCTTACATCTATAGAGTGAGAGTGTGGTTTTAGATAAAATTTCTTTAAAATTTTATCTAGTTTCTTTGAGATTCAAATCCTGTCATCTGATGATGCTATGAAAGACAGATGGGACAAAATGCATAAAATTCAAATTGTTACAATCTGCCTTTGGATAAAGAAAAGAATATAAATTCTGGCTTTTCCCAGTTTTGGAGAAATAAGATAGAATTATTGTGATGGCAAGTTTATAGATAATTTCCTACTTCTTTACTATTGTAAAGATTATACATATCTAAAGAATTTATGAGTAATCATAAATATTACAAAGTATTATACATACATAATATATGCAAAACAGGTATAAATATATCTACAAATTATATGTACATATATGAATATGTATATATACATGCATGTATACACATGTGTATGGAGTGTTTGTGTGTGTGTGTGTGTGTGTGTCTGTGTGTGTGTGTGTACACACTGATTCAAGTCTCATAGCCCTGACAGTTGCTAGGGCAAAGATTTCTTCAAGGGATCTTAGATTCCTTCAGTGTGATACTGCACTGATGAGGATTGTGACCCCTACGTGACTTAAATCATGACCTTTATCAGTTGCTGCAGGGGAAAAAGTCATCATATTGTGGCCAACCTGGTAATGAGCTCCTCAGAACTGTGGCAGGATTGTCCACCAGATATAAATTATGTCTCCCGAGTTCAACTCTGGCCTCAAATACTTGCTAGCTGTATACCCCTGAGCAAATCATTAAGCCTCTTTCAGCTTCAGTTTCGTCATCTGTAAAATGGGGTAATAATCTCACCTACCTTCCAGGGTTTCTGTGAGGTGGATCAAACGAAATAACCATTTTAGAGCGCTTAGCTCAGTGCCTGGCACATAATGAACACTTTACAAATGTTAGCTGTTGTTACTGTTGACTTCTTGATTGTTAGGACTTATGGAGAGTGAATCCCACTGGTATAGCCATTAAAAAGCTAAGGTCCCATTCGTTCCACAATGACATATCCAGGGGTGGACTAGAGTTAGCTTGAACCAATCAGGGATCGATTTTGTTGTTGATTACTTAGACTTAAGAAAGTATTAACAGTGCTAATTAGATTTAGAAGTGTGTAGTGTCTATAGATAGTTGTTAAACATTTTCCAGCATTTCCTTGGATATGTGAGAATAGGACTTTGTGTATTTAGCAGTTCCTTCATCTATAAAATAAAGATAATAAGAACACCTACATCTGAAAGTTTTTAGGAGAATTAGATGAGATAGTATATGTAAAATACTTTGCAAACCTTAAGACTCTATGTCAATGCTAGTTGTAATTATTATAATCATCATTTTTCTAGATACAGCTCAGAGAAGGAATTTGTTCAAGATCACATATTATGAAAGGATGGACACAGGATTTGAACCATAGGGTCACAAGACTTGGAAATTCAAGGAATATTAGAGATTATGAATTGATCATTAAGAAATGGAAGGGACCTTGAAGATGAATTAGAACAGGAATTCTTAAGCACTTTTGTATCATGGACCCCTCAGGCAGTCTGGTGAAGGCCAGAGACTCTTTCTTAAAATAATGTTTCTAAATGCATAAAATAAATTGAAGAATCACAAACAAAACCAATTACATTAAAATACCAGTATTAATTTTAAAAAGGTTCATGGACATCAGGTTAATAATAAATCAAGAGTAATACCTTCCTTATACACATGGGAAATGAAACTCCCAAAGAGATGAAGTGCACTCCTCTTCAAATATTATTTGCTCATGATAAATTAGATTATCATTATTCCCTAATTTTAACTACCTCTTCCACTTGCTTTTGGCATTCATGGCCTTGATCATGTTCTTCCTTATGTATGTCATATACTGTCCCCATCCTGTTCCTTTCCACATCAGGAAATCCTACTCATCCTGCAAGGCCACATTCAGCTATGATCTTCTCCATCTAGCCTACCCCAGTTGCCATCTGGAAAAAAAAAAATATCCCTCCCTCCCTGGAAAACATTACACTTTGTATGGGCCTCTCTTTGGCATTGTTTACATTTTAACTTGCATCTTAGCTTTAGAGATCCACCTAGAGTACTATACTAAGTGAATTTCTCCTGATCACCTAGGTAGGACTTGAACATAAGTTTTTCAAACTCCAAGTCTGGTTTTTTTTTCATTATGCCACATAATCTGGAACAAGTCTATCTATCTGTCTGTTTCCTGTTTTTCTTCCCTTTCCTTCTCTGTCTCTGTCTCTCTCTCTCTCTCTCTCTCTCATTCTCTCTCTTTCCTCTTCTTATCTGTCCTAAATCTATCTGTCTATGTATCTATCTATGTATCTATCTATGTATCTATTTATGTATCTATGTATCTATGTATGTATGTATGTATCTATCTATCTATCTATCTATCCCTCTATGTTTAAGTAGAGAATGGCTGACTCTTGCTGATAGACGGATGGATGGATGGCTAGATAGCAGGATAACTACTATCCATGAATCCATGTTTCACTTCTATTAAATGACAGATTTGAAACTCCAGGGGTGAAGAGGTTATGCCTTACTTACCTTTCTGTCTTACATAGTCTCTAGCACAGTACTGTGCTCTTGGTGGGCATTTACCAAAAGTTTGTTAAACTGAACTAAATTGAATTGAGCTCTGCATTCCTTAGCACCTGAGCCTCTCCTTCCTATTGGCTGCCGCTGTCTTCAAGTTGTGGCAGAGCCTTGGCATTGCCGAAGAGCCTGGCTGAAAAGAAGCAAAAGAACAAGGCTTTTGGTTCACTTCGTGTCATTTGAGGTACAAATTACTTTATTTCACATTTGGGGGAAGTAAAATGAAGCAATTCAGCAGGAAGAAAGAATTCCGGAAAGAAATTCTATTCTTACCAACCCAGCAGGGATGTGTGTTTCAATTGCTGGGAGGAAACAATATTAGAAGCAATACAAGAGACTCATTGGAAATGGGAAGCAGAGCCATAATTTGAAGAGAAGAGCCATTCATAAAATGACTCACAAACTTGCTAACAAGAATTAGGCTGAGCTGATGAAGAATAATTCTTATCAGCTTCTTTTCTTTTTTTCTTTTTTTTTCCCTTTGTAACTATTGGTTCTTAGCAGCCAAGGTCACATCCATCTTGTCCTCCCTTTAGGGAAAAATTAAGGGAATGCTGCCATTCATTAAAGTAAGGGATTGATTGATAAAGATACCAGTAAGTCAAAAAGCAACTGACAACAGGAGAGAAAATTGGGAAGTGTTGGATCATAGCCATGTGCTTAATTAATAAGTGGACAGAGTCATCAGTGGGATTTCATATTTCAAATCAATCTCTAGCCCAGATTTCTCCTTCTGAGTCACTCAGGTGGCTGTTCAGTTGGTGGCAGTCTTATATCCATTACGAGACTAATTTCTCCAGTCATTTTAGAGAAGGGAGACAATTAAATGAAGGCAAAGGAGATTAAAAACTTAAAGTGACCTGAGAAACCAATCATCTTGATTTTATAGATGAAGAAACTGAGGCTAAGAAAACAATTAATGGTCTAAAATGTCATGTGGACCCAGGTCTTCCTAACTCCATATCCACTACCCTACCCATCATACCTACAGAGCTTTCTCTTCCTGGTCTCTCATTGAGTGCCTTGTCAACCGTGTAGCCAAAAGCAACCCATTACTAGTTTAACTGATCTGATGGATAACAGTGTTATTCAATGACTTGGAAACTTTCCTCTCCAGAGAATTTTCTCTCCCTCACAAGGAGAGGTTTTTCTGAAGTCAACTGGTGAAGGAAATTGTTGCACAGAAAACCAAAACCAAACCAAACCAAAACAAGAAAACCACATACACTCAAAAATATTTTCCTCTGACTCATTTATGAAGCAAAACTCACAGCTCTTATGACCTGATACTCCTTCCTGGTGAGAACAGGATATGTCCCCTCAGACAGCTAGCTTCCTTTCACAAATCCATCCTTGAGAGACAAATCACAATAATACCTGGCTTTATTTATAAAGTTAAATCAATTCTTTGATAAAAGTATGGAACTTAGCTATATTTACTTGAACTGCTCATTATGTGACCGGCACTGAAATTTGCTTCCATTAACACAGATACTTTAATTTTACTCTCCTGCACCTTTTTCACATTCCACCTTATCCACTGTACATTGAGGTCAAACTGGCCTATTTGCTATTCCTGAGCTTAGCATTTAATTTTCTACTTTGGTATCTATGTACAAGCTGTGTCCCATATCTTCAAGGAATGTGTGCCTCCTCACCTTTGGTTCTTGGAATCCTGAGCTTCTTTTTAGCATCCACTCAAGTGACAGCATATATGGAAAACCTTCCCCCATCCCTTCAGGTGCTAGCGTTCTCTTGCACTCCTCATGCTATAAACCAGCAATAATTTAATGGAAGGTCCTTCAGGGCACCAGCTATTTTTTTGGTTATACCCCCAGTTCCTTAAACATACTGTAGAAGATTCTTTAAAAATAAGCTTTTATTGATGTATTTGTTTATGTCACCATAGCTTTTCCTAGTATCCCTCTTTCTGTCCCAACCAGAGTGCCTTCCCTTTTAAAGTTATTTTAATGAGAAAAAAGAAAAAAAAGAGGGGAAAAATCAGCACAACTGTTCAATATTTAAAGACCAAAAATATGTGCGATGAACAACACTTCCATCTATTCAAAAGGATGGTGTGGGTATATCTTAGTTGAATTAAATTTATTTTATAGATGATATGGATACCTTAAACCTCCATGAGAGGCTTTCTCCAAGGGTCTCCAAGACCTTTATATCTCATTCACGTAGCCAAGTAACTATGCCTTCTGACCTGTAGTTATCTTTATGAGTGTTATGGGCTGGGTGAGTTTACTTTCCTCTCTTCAGTCAGTTCAATCTAAGATTTATATAATCTATAAATTGAAGGTGTTGGTCTACATAACACCAGAGTTCTTTTAGCTCTAATTCTATTGTACTGTCTTTCTTCATACTTACAGATATTTGAGTCCTTAGGAAAAAAAACAGGTTTCGGGTACTTTGTGGTCACCTCAATATCATAGATCGTGAGATCTTATTGATGTTTGCTTTTATTAGGTTACACTCCCTCTTAAAATCCTCTCTCCTTTTTCTCTGTCCCTCCCTATTTCCTTATTGACTTTAAAGTATTTCTACATGAAATATTTTGGATTTTTGTATGTGTGAATGTGTGATCAACTCTTCCTTGTCCAGATCCAATAAAAGTAAGGTTCATGTGATACCTGTTCCCCTCCACCCTGTCTTCCATGTTTGTCCATATATGTTTTCACATACCCCAATAATAAAATGTAGTTAGTTCTACTTGGCTACTTGCTCATTCCCCACCCCCAATATTTTTGCTTTTCCTTTTCTTTCCTTTCTAAAGACAGTCAAAATAGAAGAAATTTTTACCCAGACACTATTTGCCTTATTTAAATACCCCTATGATTTTCAAGGAAATTAGAATTCTGATGGGACGTTTGTTGTATTTTTTTCTATTATAGAATATCAGCATTTCATCATTGTTTAGCCTCTTCCAATTTTTCAAATGCTTCTACCTTTATTATATTTTTCTTGATTATGTTAGCATTTCAGAGTTTTTTTTTTTTACTTAGCTCTGGTCCTTTTGATATGTTTAAATGTTGTCTGTTACATTTAAAATTCATTTTTGCCTCCTGTCCTATTTTAGTAGAGATTTCATGGTAAATTATTCTTGGTGGTAAGCTTTTATCTTTTGGCTTTTAGAATATTGTGTTCTGAGATGTTTTATCCTTAATTGTAATAGTTGACAAATCTTGTATGATTGTCAATGTGATTCCTTGGTATTTAATTTTGTATTCCTAGATTCTTAAAGGAATTTTTTAGATAGAAGCTCTGTTTTCTGGTTATACTTTCTTCAGATAGACTAGATGAACTCTAAGATGAAATTTCTGGACCCTTCAATTGCAGGCAAGAGGCTATTTAGCAGTCATACTCCAGAAGGTGGTAGCAGAGAACAGAGGACTTAAAGATGGTGCACAGCTAAAGATGAGTAGATGGTTACAATGAACAATTCAGCAGAGTTGTTCAGCAGAAAGAAGAGAATAATAGCTGAAACCTGACTCAACAGAAACAAGAGTTTACGTGATGAAAATACCAGAGGACACTGGTGGCTAAATAGCCACCATGCGTCATTAGCTACTCATGCCCTTGAGCATACATTTCCAGGGTACACTCATTCCTACATGTGTGCCCTATTCACATATATTCCCTGTAAGTTTGTCCTTTCATGCATGTTCATTATATATGCACATCCATGTGTGTCCCCTGGTCCCTGAGTGTTTTCTTTTTCATGTGTCCCCTTCCCTACCCATTTTATGATCACCTGTGGAATGACCACATCATGCATATAAGGAATACTATTCCTTGTTTTGCTATAAAATATGATTAAATGTTAAGACATTTAACTTTTAATGAATGTGTCCTCTAGCTGACTGGTATGTGAAATATTACAATAATTATTCTTGTCCAATTAAAAGTTGAATCTTTTGATTATTGAGGTCCCTTCTAAATCTGAGGTTTTATACTTCAGTAAATATGTGATCTGGGAGAAAAACAAGGGTAAAAGGAGTCCTTTTTTCCTCCCCAAAATTATCTGTTACTTTAACGTTAATAGAGTCTCAAATTACTGAATTTGAGAGTTTGAAGGGATCTCAGTTCAACCTAGTCCAAATAATATACACAAAGAATCCCCATAATAAGAAATCTAACAGGTGTCTATCCATTAACATGGAAGGATGTAGGATGGGGTTTGCCAATTCTTGAGGCAGATTATTCACTTTCAAGCAACATTCATTATTGGAATTTTTTTATCTCCTGATGTCAAACCTAAAGTTACCACTTTCCCATGTTTTAGTTTCCTTATCTGTGAAAAGAGGGTTTTAAACTGGATAATATCTCAGGTTTCTTCCAGATCTCCATCTGTGATCTGATGTTTACTCTGGTTAGTCACACAAGGCCATTATTTCTGGGAGCTCATTAAATCTTTGAATTATCAATGGTTTCTGCATATTCTTCCCCTCTGAACAATATCAAAATTGGATTTGGATAGTTTTGGTGAGTGAAGGACTGCCTTACTATGGGACTCTGGAATGATGTAGTCTCATACTCTATTCTATTTTATCGGTAATCCCATGTCTGTGAAATTCACAGGATAAATCACCAGATCACAGATTCATATTTGGTTGGAATCTTGGAGGTCATCAAGGTTAATTGTTCATTTTATATATTATGAAATTGCTGCTGAGACTTGTAAATAACTTGATTTTAACCCAGGCGCCCCTGATTCCAAATCCAGCACTCTCAGCACTTAGATGACATGACAAGACCTATTGGTTTCTTCCTTCTTGACCTAGGGAAATGGCATCAATAATCTGGGAAGCTGAGAAGTGATAGTGGCTTGATTCTTGCACAGGAAGGAGGTAAACTCTGCTTCCCAACTTCTTCCTAATGGCCAGCCCCGGCAGCTTAAGGTTCTGAGGGTAGTTCCCCAGGTTCCAAGAAGGGCACCTAGAGAAAACATATTCATTTTTTTTTCTTGTTCACACAATGAGGTCTTTAAGGAATGTTCATTGCTTAACTACAAGAATTTAATAAAGCTCTCTTAGTCAGGGGTATTTTTCATGGAGATGATGAATATCACATTAAGTACTGCTCTTACAGTGCCTTTGTCAGAGTAAAGTACATTTCAGGTTCACCATCTCAGCATTATTCTTGACTCTTCACTCACTCATCTCACACGTCCAATCATTTGCCAAATCTTGTTATTTCTACCTCCACAGCATCTGTGCCCTTCTCACTAAGCATGAAACCATTACTTTAATTCAGACCTATGCATTTTGTTTGTTTCTTTCCCATTAGTAAATTTTGGGGGGCTCACCTAGATGTTGTTGTTGTTGTGTGTGAATTTAATGTGACTTATTCTATTCAGGCATTTTTGGATAGATTATCTCAAGTTCATTTGTCTGTTAGGCATTATGGAAAATTCAGTGTTTCTGAGTCTTACAAAGGGAACCTACATAATAGGCACTGGAGTCAAACAAAATGATAGTTTACTAATCTTCCCCCAACCCCTAATTGCTATGAAACATGAAAAAATTTAAAAGGGACATCTCCCTATTTCACTTTCTACCTATGACCATGGCTAGCTAAACAATCATTTTTCCCTATCTAGTTTATTTAATCCCACAACCCAATTTCATATTTTTAATTTAAAATTTCCTGTGTAGTAGCAAAGAAAAAAATGAATTCAGAAAAGATAGATACAGGTTCTGTCTGCAAAGTGGCAAGTGGCAAAGTGCTATAGATTAAAATCTACTAAGTGAACAAATATCCAGATTACGAGGATTTTTGCACTTTCAAGAACACTCCGAACAAGGATTACATTAATTGCTGCATTAATTTTATCCCCTATCCATTTTAAATATCAAACACATTCCCAGTTTCCTTCAAATTCCCAGCTCAAATGCCACCTCCTACATTAAATCTTCTCTGATCACCCCATTAGTTCCTATGTTATGCAAATTATTGTTGTCGTTCAGTCATTCAATCACGTCTGATTCTTTGTGACCCTGTGAAGCATGGGGTCCATGTCCATGGGGTTTTTTGGCAAGGATATTGGAGAGGCTTGTCATTTCCTTTTCCAGTGGATTAAGGCAAATAGATGTTAAATGACTTGCCTAGGGTCACACAGCCAGTGTCTGAGGAGGATTTGTACTCAGGTCTTCCTGACTCCAGACCCAGGGCTCTGTTCACTGAGCTATCTAGCTGCTCCATTCCACAGAAATTACCTTGACCTTTTTTTTACATATGCTTTGTATATAGTTATATGTATTCAAGTCATTTTCCTCCATAGAACTGAGAGAAGGGGCTGTTTCTATTTTCTCTTTGTATCACCAGAGACTAACATAGTACTTTGTACCTGATAGGTTTTTAATCAATGTTGGTTGATAAATTGATTGAATTATTGAATTCTCATAATATCTGAGGCAGGAATGGTTTATGACCTCCAAATGTAGTATAGGGTTTTCTAGGTAACCAAACTACATTTTATATGTAATCTCATTTAATATTCACAAGTAGCCTCAGACAGACAGGACAGATATTATGATCTTCATTTTGTAAATAACCAGAATGTGAATTTTCACTCTCTCCTTAGGGAAGGTTTACCCTTCTTTTTTAGGAATTCTTTGGCAACTATATATTCATATTCTAGCCCAGCTGTTCCCAAGGAAGGCGATAATGCAAAGAAATATGAGAAAGAAAATCGACAAGCTTCTCAAGTCTCAGTAAGAGATATTGGCATCAGAGGAAGGCATACCACATTGGCACTGGGAAAAGGGAAGGAAAATGTCTATGAACTTGTTATGCTGGAAAATAGAGACTTGTAGGAGTAATGCAAGTAGGAAGGATTACAATAATAGCAAAAATATCCTATTTGAATGGTGGATCCTCGGAATGGGAAATGAAAAGAAAGTGTCCAAAAACCTAGAGCCATTGTGGCCCAGAGATATGGAAAAAAAGAAGAAGTTATCACACTGTCAGCAAGGATACCAGAATAATTCTGTTATGGTCCAGTAGTTTGAGAGCTGGTACTATTTCCTAGGTATCAGAGACAAAGAACAGGCAGCAACAAAGTAAAATTGAGGGTAACAAATGATGGCCACTAGTCTGGAATAGAGGATGATGAGAGTAGCACCAGAATGCTGGATACCTACTATGGAAGTCAGAACTATAACTCTGAGTGCCAGGGAGAAGCAAAACTTGAGCTTTACTGTCAACAGGGAACCCCCCTCCCCCCCAAGAAAATAGTCTGAGACAAGTCAGCTGTGGAAGACAGGGACCTGTGTTTATCAGTCAGCTAGCATTTATTAATTGTCTATTATGTCCTATACATATGCTGATCACAGGGGACACAAAGTAAGGCAAAAAAAAAGTTTCTGCTCTTGAGAAACTCAGAGTTTAATGGAAGAGACAACATACAATCACCTATGAGCAAACAACATACAAGCAGAATAAATTGGCGATAATCACATAGGGAAGGCCATAGCATTAAAGGGGAGCTAAGGAAAGGCTTCTCGTATAGGTACAATTTTATCTGGGACTTAAAGGAATCCTAGAAAGCCAAGAGGAAGAGGTAAGGAGGAAAAAATCTTAGGTGCAGGGGCTAGTCAGTGAAAATGCTGAGAATTTTATGATGGAGTGTCTCGTGCAAGAAACGCTAAGAAGGCCATTGTTTCTGGATCTCAGAGCATGTGGAGAGCATTTAGGTATAAGACTGGGAAGGTAGAAAGGGGTAAGGTTATGAAGTGCCTGGAATGTCACAAAGCAGATTTTATGTTCGTTACTGGAGAGCATAGTAAACTACTAGATTTTAGTGAGTAGGAGAGTAACATGGTCAGTCCTGAGCTCTAGGAAGATCACTTCGACAATTGGGTGAAAGGTGGACTACAGTGGGAAGAGACTTATGGCAGATAGACCAACTAGAAGGCAATTGTGACAGTCTAAGCATGGGATGTTGATGATCTATATTAAGGTGGTAGCAGTGTCAGAGGAAGGAAGAAAGGTTTATATACAAGAGAAGTAGATAAGATCAATAGGACTTGGAAATAGATTGGATCGGGGTGGTGAGAGAGTAAGAATTTGAACAGACACTTAGGTTATGAGCCTGGATGATTGGGAGAATGTTGGTACCCTCAACAGTGTTAGAAAAGTTCTGAATGGGGGGTGGGACTTGGGAGAATATAATGAATCCAGTTTTGGACACACTGGGTTAAAGATATCTATGGAACATTCTGTTTGAGAAGTCCAATAGGCAGTTAGAGATACCAAAGTTTAGGGCTTGACAAGTAGATCTAAGAATCATTAATGCGAAGATGATAACTGAATGCCAAATGTAATAGGATAGAGGGAGAAGAGAAGAAGGGTCAAGATGGGAGAAAACACTTTTAACAGTGTCCTTACTGGAGTGAATTGTAGGTTGGCATCCTTGAAAAAAGAGAAAAGACTTATTTTCTTACTCTTTACTTGTACATGAGTTCTTTATATGCCCTTTAATATATAAATTAAAATAAATCTATTTCGCACACCTTATGGACTTGACTGCTTATAAGGGGAACCTATAGAATTTGGGTTCTTTAAGGGTATAGGGGGTGGAGACAGGATAAGGGAGGGATCTCTAGAGGGGAGGGTAAGGGAATAGGTTAAAAGGGGTTATAAGAGGGTGTTAAATTTATGGAAATAGGAGGATGGGGAAGGATTCTTGGAGGGTGGTAGGCTGAGCAATAGGAGGACAAAGTATCAGGTAAAAGTAAACTAGAGGATTCAGGAGGGATGGGAAGCAAGAGATATACAAAAACATTAAAAAAAAAAGATGAGGAGTAGAATTTGTTAGGGAAAGTATATGTCTATATATGTGCGTATGTATATATGTATGTACATACGTATGTATGTATGTATGTAAAATATATCTGCATTTAATTGTAGCCTTCGGGGGGGAAGTTAAAAAGAACAAAATGAAAAGTCCATAGCAGAGAACAAAAGAAAACTTACAAGGACAAAGTAACAGCTGGAAAGCTCTCAAGGTAACATTTAATATTTATTATACAGGCTTTCTTGAAATGAAAGGTATTGCTATATGTTTAGAATCCTCTCATATTCTTCTGTGCACCTGACATGCCTTTATTTTCTTACTTTGTATTTAAGTTTCAATATTTAACTTTATGATATACTTTTCTTTTTTCTATTTTGTATTTGCATTCTGGTTTTTGAATCTAAAATTTAAAAAAAAAGAATTTGGGTTCTTAACCTTTTTTATATCATGGACTCCTCTGACAGTCTATTGAAGCCTGTGTGCCCCTTCTCACAATAATGTTTTAAATGTGTAATATAAAATACATAGAATTATAACGAAAACCAGTTATGTTTAAATCTAGCTGTCATTTGTTTTTAAGTCCATGGACCCCAGATTAAGAATCCCTGCTTTAGAATAAGGTCCAGTACTGTAGTTCCCAGGTTCTCCCTGGAGCCAGAGAAATGAGAAGTCCTCAAAGCTCACCTTAGTCTTTGTAGCAACAATTTGGCTAGCAGCTATTGTGGGGTGTAAGACCCAATACGACTAGCAACAAGAGCTGCTAGCACAGGTTCTTTGATCTGCTTTACTAAGAAAAGTAACTTTAAAGGGTTAACAATCTTATTTTATTCCAACTTACAAATATCATTCACTTAGTTCAGGAGGAAAAGGCAGGAACCTGAACTTCAGAGCAAATACAAGCATATGTAATATAAACAGACCAAATCACAATTCGTAGTTACCAGGAAAGCATCAAAATCTGGGTTTACAAGTCAGGGGGCTCTTCAAATGGCTGCCCAAAGTCCCATGCCACACTTCCAGTGACTGAAAGCCCCCAAGGGAGAATGCCAACCTCTGGGTTTATATGTCTTTTTCAGAGTCAAGCCCACATGGCCTAAAAGCCTCTGGCCTCACAAACATGTCACTCAAACCCATGCAAACCAGTCTTTCCCTTGAGGCAAGGAGGTCTTAAAAGACTCCTAATTTAATCAAAGAAACAAAGGCAGACTCATAAAGGGAACTTGATTAAATAAGTGCTCCAAAAGAGAAAACAGTAAAAAATGTCGCACCTTAAACTAATATTATAGTCTTTCATGTCAGGAGGAAGATTCTGAAACAAAGGTTATATACAGAGGAGGAAAAGGAGCCCAGAAAGATCCTTCACTTCTTTCTCTCTACCCAGTCAAATATTCAATGAGTTGACAATAATTTGTCTTTCTACTCCCATGTCATCTTTGAAATCTGGCCTTTTCTCTCTATGCACACATCCAATACCTTAATCTAGAACTTCATCACCTCTTATACTAGACTATTGCAAAAGTCTCATAAGTTCATCTTCCTGGCTCAAGTCTCTATTCAGTGCAATCCACTCCACATAGTTGCCAAAGTGATTTTTTCCATAAATGAATATCTGATCATGTCATACCATCCCCTACTCAATAAACTCCAGTGACTTCTGATTGCTACTATGTAGGCAGGCAACAAGCATTTATTAAGTATTTGCCAAATTATAGGAACTGTGCTAAACACCTGGAAAAGAAATACAAACATGAAAGTGGTCCCTGCCTTCAAGGATCTTATGCTCAAAGGGGAGCTGAGAAGTGCTGAAAAAGGAGCATAGTGTTAGTTTCAAGAGCCATAAGTGGAGCTGGGAGGGGAATGAAGAATGACTTGCCTGAACTAGCACCTCAGAATAGAAGTCATAGGAAGGAACTCACCAACAGGAGAAGCATATTGATATCATTAAACTTTAAAAGCTTTTACAAACTGGCCCCAACATTTCTGTCTGACTATATCTTATTTTACTCTCATGTATTCATTATGCAATCCAGCCAAACTGACCTTCCCTATGATCACACAGCACTCCATCTCCTGTATTTGCGCTGGCTCTTCTTTATACTTATCTCTTCACTTTTGCCTAATAGAGTCTTCTTCTTTTAAAATGACAGTGAAATACCAATTTCTATGGGAATTCTTTTCTGATCTCCCCAACATTTAGGGCCCTCCCATATTATATTTAACAACCTTGAATTAATTTATATTTATTTACTTTATATGTATTACCTATATACTTATACATATACTTGTTTTCCCTCTAGGAGAATATACTGTCCTCGAATAGAGATTGTATCAATATTGTATTTCTAGTGCCTAGGTCAGTGCCTGGCACAGGGTAGATACTTAATAAATGCTTATTGACTGATTGGTTGTATTACTTGACTTGACATTTGACATTGGCATTGATAATGGAGTTCTTTCATGTAACAAAAACAATCCATTGAGTTAATTCTTGTCTTTCCAGGCAATGTCCCCAGAATAATCTGTTGTACTAGTGCTCATCTGTTTACTAAAAGCTGTATGTATTTATGATCATCTTCTCCTTCACTTTTGCATTCTCTGGTTTCTCACAATAGAATTATGAGATAGGCATGTGGGAGGATTTGACAATAGTCTCATGCAAATGTCAAAACCAATCTCAAATTATTAACTTAAAGCAAAGAACAAATAAAACATGGGCTTCTCGTCTCATTAAAAATTAAGGAACCATTACAGTTGATTCAGCACAAAGTCTGCAAAAAATGGTGGCACAGGAAGCCCTGTAAGGCATGTCAGTGACAGAAAAAGCACTGAACTAGGAGACAAGAAATCTGTATCCTCCTTTATCTACTGATAAATTGTGTGACCTTGGACAAATTGGTTCACCTCTCTGGCACTTAGATTCTTCAACTATAAAATAAGGGGATTGGATTTATATAATCTGTATCATTTATTCCAGAACTGAGAATCAAGGACTCCATGATTCTAAGACTGCTTTCTGCACCCATTTTCATTCCTTTCAGCACCCATTTTGACTTGGTAATATGGAACAATGACAGTGAAGTGATGGATCTCTCACTGTACTGTGTTTCTTCAGTCCAAGAAGCTCCTTTGTTGAAGCTAAGTGATAGGGCCTGTCTTGAAAATGCTCCCATATTATTTTCTCAGCCTAAGAATATTGCCCACTAGACTGTATTCTGTCAAGAGATCTACTCAGATCACTATGCAAATTGTCCTGGAGGCATAATGTATTGAATTTTTAGCCAAACTTGGATGCCTCAGTCCATTTCTGAGTGAAGTGCAAGGTGAGAAAATGGAGAAGTCTATTTGATGTAAAAGAAACATGAGGGGAAAAGGTGGTGATTGAAAAAATACATCAGTCTAAGACTCAGTAAATTGTCAAATGTGTGACCTTGGACAACTGGTCTGATGTCTCTGGACCTAATATTCTTTCCCCCCAATACAAAGAAGATGGCCTTATTTTAGTGTGTGACACATAGTCAATAATTGATAGAAGTTTTTGATTAGTTGACTAGAAGATTTCAATTGTCATTTCTGGGGCTAACAGCCTATCGCTCTCTGACAAAGAAAAAATGGAAAAAAGCTCCTCCCTTTAGGGAGTTTTAATTCTATTAGAGGGGAGGTGGTGGGTAATGGAAATAAGTAGGTCCATTCCCAGAGATAAGTCAATACAAAATATACCAAATAAATTCAAATACATTTCCAGGTGATAGACTATTAATGATTGTAGTCATCAGGATGGGATCCAAGGAAGAAATGGACCTTGAATTAAGCACTGAAGGCAAATGGGGATTCTAGGAGGTACAGCTAAGCAAAGTGTGTATTTTAAACATGGGGGCAACCCATGCAGTCACAGAGAAAGGAGATGGCATCTTGCTTATAAGAAAACAATAAAGTCAATTTGACAGAAAAGTTGAGTGTGTAATGGAAGGGAATGTTCCATAAGCCTGGAAAGATAGGCTGAAGTTACCTTATGAAAGAATTTACATTTCAAAAAAAGACCTTGTACTTCATTCTAGTGACAAGAAAAATCCATTGGAAATTCATATAATTTTAAAAATTAAAATTTTTAAAATTTTTTTCTCTCTCTATTTTATCTCTCCCTTTTGGTAAAAGAAAAAGAAACATTAAAACAAATGTGCATAGTCAATCAATACAAATCCCCATATTGGATATGCCCAAAACATATGGGAAATTTTAATGTTTAGTTCATTACCTCTCTGTCAGGAGATTATGAGAATTCTTTATCAAGGAGCCTCTGGAATCATGGTGGCTCATTGTGTCTATCACTCTTTCAGAATTAATTTTTTTTATGATTTTGTCATTGTGTAAATTTTTTTCCTGCTTCTGCTCCCTGCACTTTATGTCAGTACATTCAAGTCTTCACAGGTTTCTTTGAAACCATCCCTTTCAGAATTTCTTACGTCACAAAAATAATCCATCATATTTATATACCATAATTGGTTCAGCCATTCTCCAATTGATGGGCATTCAGTTTTTACCATCACAAAAGAGTATATACTCCTCTCCCACCCACCCACCCCCAAACATTTAATTTACTTTTCACCCATACATTTTCTTTTGGTGTAAACAGCTAGTAGTGGTATTATCAGGTCCACTGACACTTATTAGATATGAGAGTAATGTGATCAGACTTGTGCTTGAGTAATATAATTTCAGAAGCTCTAAAGATCATGAATTGGAGAGAGGAAAAATTGGAGTGATGGGAGACCAATTTAAAAATTATTTCATTAGTCCACATAAGGGGAAATGAGAGACTGAACTAGAGTGGCCAAAGCATGAATGGGGAGAAGTGGACAATAGTCCAGAATGCTTGAATCCTTCCCTTTATTTAAATATAAAGTAATAACTCCTTTATCTGTCATTCAAGGTTCTCCAAACCTGCCTTTCTAGCCTTGGGTCTCACTTCCTTTTAGTGAGAATTCTTTATTCTAGTCAGGTAAGTCTGACTAACTAGAGTTCACCTGGTATTTACCTTACCTGTCATCTTCCCTCCCTGGAGTATAACCCCCTCCAGTAAATAAACACACATACACATACACAAACACACATACACATACACACATCATACTTAACATCATCATAGTCATCATTTCATCATTACTGAATACTTAGAAAGATGTCACTTGAGGGCTAGAATTGTACATCAGAAAATTTATATCTTTTATGGATGAGGTATGATAAGTCATGATACCACCAATACCTACCTCAAAATATCATGGATTACTCAACTAGCAAATCATGCTGACAACAGGTCATTATCAGAAATTGAACTGTCACTCACACAGTGATTCATTAAAAGCAAGCAAAACAATTTAGGAACAATATTTTATTAGATGTTGCCATCCCAAATATTCATAATCTGTAAGCCATATGGAATGAAAAATCTTCCAAAACATAGAGACATAGTAGGAATGGGACATGGAAAAATTATGTGGGAATAGAAATATATGTATACATGCGTATATATATATATATATATATATATATATATATATATACACATATGTGTACATGTATGTGTGTATACATATAATATAAACACATTCCACATATACACAGCCATATGTGTATGTCTATGTATATATGTAAATATATATAAATATATACACACATACATAACACATACATGTCATCCTGTCTGATAATGTGCTGTGGATAATTTCTTTTTCTTTTTTTAAAATTTATTTGTTTCTATATATTTAGTTTTTGACATTTGCTTTTATAAGATTTTGAGTTCTAAATTTCCTGCCCCTCACTCCACTTCCCCCTTCCAAAGATGGCATGCAATATGATATACGCTATACATGTATGATCATATTAAACATATTTCCACTTTAGGCATGTTGTAAAAGAAGAATCATAACAAAAGAGAAAAAAACCGTGAGAAAGAAAAAAAATCAACAAAATAAAGAGAAAATATTATGCTTCGATCTACATTCAGACACTATAGTTCTCTCTCTGGATGTGGATAGTATTTTCTATCATGAGTCTTTTGGAATTGTCTTAGATCTTTGCAGTGCTCAGAAGAGCTAAGTCTAACAAAGTTGGTCATGACACAATGTTACTCTTACTATGTAGTGTTTTCCTGGTTCTGCTCACTTCACTTAGCAGCAGTTCATGCAAATCGTTCCAGGTTTTTCTGAAATGTGCCTGCTCACCATCTTTTATGGCACAATATTATCTCATTACATTCAAATACCACAACTAGTTCACCCTTTCCCCAACTGATGGGTATCTCCTCAATTTCCAATTCTTTGACACCACAAAAAAGAGCTGCTATAAATATTTTTTGCACATGTAGGTCTTTTTTCCCCTTTTTATGATCTCTTTTGGAAACACACTTAGTATTGCTGGTTCAAAGGGTATGCACAGTTTTATAGCCCTTTGGGCATAGTTCCAAATTGCTCTCCAGAATCGTTGAATCAGTTTACAACTCTACCAACAATGCATTGGTGTTCCAGTTTTCCCACATCTTCTCCAACATTTATCATTTTCCTGTTTTATCATGTTAGCCTATCTGATAGGTGTAATGTGGTGCACCAGGGTTGTTTTAATTTGTGTTTCTCTAATCAATAGGGTTTTGGAACATTTTTTCATATGCTTATAGATAGCTTTAATTTCTTCATCTGAAAACTGCCTATTCATATCTTTGACCATTTATCAATTGGAGAAGATAATCTCAATGGGATTACAAAAGATGAAGTCACATCTTGATACTTTCATCCCATTATAAAATGCAATTTTCACCCTAGCACATTAGCCCATAAATATTAAAATAGTAGGTATTAATTTGAGCTAAATGATCATACCTCTGTGTGTGTAATAATAACATGTTTGCACGCATGTATCACTTGAGGCATCTAGGTGGCACAGTATTTCTGAGCAGCTGGTCTTCAATCAGGAAGACCTGAGTTCAAATTAGGCTTCAGACACATAGTGGTTGTGTGACCTTGGGAAAGTCACTTAACCTCTGCCTGTCTCAGTTCCTCATCTGTAAATAGTAATAGTAGAGATAATAATAGTACCTAATTTCCAGGGTTTTTGCAAGGATCAAATGGAATTAAATTTATAAAACTCTCAGCATAGCGCTTACCAAATAGCAGATCATTAATAAATAAATGTTTCCTTTCTTCTTTCCATCATCTAATATAATTCCTCTATATGAATGTAACTACATACAGAAACAAACAAATATCTATATCTAAATGTATCTATATAGATATATCTATATCTATGTATATATATCTATATCTATATGTATATCTATATCTATATGTATATCGATATATCTATATCTGTATCTTATTTGGGGCATAAGTAGTGCAGTGGATATAGTATTGATCCTGGAGTTGAGAAGAATTGAGTTCAAATCCATCCTCAGATTCTAGTTGTGTGACCCTGCGTAAGTCATTTAATTATTTAATTCCGTTTGCTGCAGTTTCCTCATCTGTAAAATGAGCTGGAGAAGGAAATGACAAACCACTTCAGTATCTTTGCCAAGAAAACACCCCCCTCAAAAGGATCAGCCTTGATTCAAAATGACTAAAACAACAATGTATGTGATATACACAGGTGGATTTATGCATATGTGAAAGAGACAGAGAGAGAGAGAGAGAGAGAGAGAGAGAGAGAGAGAGAGAGAGAGAGAGAGAGAGAGAGAGAGAGACAGAAAATAAGGTCTCAGGTGCACACTCTTAACTCTGAATCTTGAGTATTGAGCCTAATGTTTAGAAGCACCTGTAGTACCTAATGATATTTTTAAATGTCATTTTCTTTATCAGAAACAGAACTGATCTTAGGTTCAGTGTAAATTAATCTATCTAAACTTCATCCTAATATCCTTGGTTTTCAAAAGAGGCCATTGGTAATAAGTTCGTAGGGAGTAGGGGAGGCCAGGAGGAAGCAGGATTTTGTTTAAGATGCAGTTTTGCTACAAACATTTCACTTTTAAACAAACTGTTCAGTTCTGGCTTTCCTGTCTAATTCTTTGCATTATGCAATAATTATATAAATACTCTACTTTACACTTGTATTCTCATTGTGGGAGTTTGACTTCCAATTTTTAACGAGGTTTTGACAGCAAACTCCTCAGTCCTATAGTTGCTTTCAAAGGTCAATTCTCCATCCCTCTCTTTTTTTGTCTTTATAATTGCACCTGTTAGGTGAACTGCAAAATGATTTCTAGATTAGTATGGCTTACCAGTCCCTCTCATCCAATTCTCTACAATATCTAAGTTAAGTCTGATAATTTGAGGCCAGGCAGCCTGTCTCTGTGATCACTTTGCAACCATTCAATTTGAGTCATGTTTTCCCCTATGGTGTTCCTGATTTCTGGGCAGAAATTCATAGGATCATAGATTTAGCACTAGATGGGTATTTTAAAATTCATCTAGTATAACCTCCTTATTGAACTTATTTTGTTTTCATAATTTTATTTTTTTATTCTCAACTTAACAAGCACCAAATAAAATGACAATTCCCCTATGTGTTGTAGGACAGAAAAAAAGGGGATTTTATATGAAATTCTCAATCTCTATTATGTAACACTTGCTCTTCTTTTAAATTATATAAAAGACTCAACCTGTAACTTTCAAAGCTACTCTGCTTGTTTTGATTCCTCTAGGCCTCTTTTCTGTCCTATTCTCTTTCCTGGGGTTATGGGGGGATCACATCACTATCCTTCCTTCCCACTCCCCTCCTGCAATAGAAAAAAAAATTAAAATTCAAAATACAAATTTATAGTAAAAAAACCAAATTCCTATATTGGTCATCTTTCAAAATGTATGTTTCATTCTGAATCTTGAGTCCATCACCTCTGAGTCAATAGGTAAAAATCCACTTTTAATAGATGAAGAACTGGTGCACATTTGCTCCAAGTCACACAGGTTATCTAAGATTCCAATTCAGATGGTCTATCTTCATCTCCAGAACTTTTTCCATTCTTTCACATACTATCCTCTGAAAGTTACTTCTGACTGTCAGAATTGGGCATTTTTAAGACACTTGAATGGACTTGAACTAAATGTAGTTCTTTAGGTCTCTCCCACCTTTTTGAAAATATATTATTTTATGGAAGGAAGTTGGCAGACGTGGTTTCAAGAAGGTTGCCTTGAATGTCAAATCTCCTAATAGGATGTAAAGATTTGGAGATGGAAGTTAAGTTGAACTAGTTAAACAATTCCATTTTTTTGCATCAGGAAAACAAAGTCCAGGGAAATTAAGAAACATGTTCGTGTAATTGGTATTAAAGAGCACAGCTTGAACTGTCCCTGCTAAATCCAAATTCAAGGTGCTCTTTCTTTTACCACTACATTGCTTCTCTTTCTTGTACTCTTCTAGAAGCTCCTTCAGCAACAGAAGCTCAGGATATCTTATTGATATTTCCAATTATCAGAGCACAGGCTAGTATTTTACTGCTAGCAATTAGTGATGCCTAGTGTCCTTTCATTGTTCTCCTCTATAAGTGTGGAGCAACACCAATGGGGCAGGAGAGGAATGTTGCCCAGTTCATGCCCCACTGTTTGAGACTTGCCAACATAATTACCTCTTAAATAGATACTCATTGACTGGGGGAAAATATCAGAACATGGGAGAGGTAGAATCTCACTTCTGAGGATTCCATCTTCTGGATTTACCAAAATCTATACTTATTCTTCCTCTAGCAAGCTTGAAGAATTTGTTACTTCCTTCAGTAAGGATGTTGATGAGATCTATCATATGAAACAAGAATTTTTTGAAGAAATCTTTCAAGTTCTTCAAATGTAGAAACATGTAGGAACTGTATTACATGAAAGATTTGAACCCAGGAATCTCCTTACTCCAAATTAGCATCACTGAACTACATCATACTGGCCTTAAATATCAAAATACAAACCCTTTCTTGTACTCTACTAGTTTAATGCATGTGGACCTTCTCTCTACAATATACACATCTCTGATAGCTCTTGCCCAAATTAATTTTTAGCTTTTCAAACTACTCTTGTGTTTATTGAGTTGGCAGAGTGTCACACAAACACACACTCATGCACACAAACACACACATACATACACACAGATGTTTTTGCTTATTTGTTAATTCTTTAGTGTACATGCCTTCTGAAGAAGTAAATCCTTTTACAATGAAGATGTTCAATTTTAATCTTGCACTTAAGTGACTTGTCCAAAGTCACCCTTGGACACATGACTATGTCATGTCATGTCTTCTAAGTTGGCTTTCTATTCACTACACCCCACTTTTTTGTGGTAGAGAATTAATAAGGATATGCCAAAAAGGAATTTCACTCATGTAAGGGTGGCACCAGTTGGCCTCTAAAGTCCTTTTCAACTATGAGATTTTCTGTGGTTTGCTTTTTAATTTGGGGGGAGAGGGATGGTATGGTCAGGTCCCTTTCTTCCAAAGAATTCTGAAGATCTACACTTAAATTGTGTTTGCAAAGGGCAATCAGAACTTCATATGATAACTATTACTGAAAAACTACTCTGGGCAAGACATATCCCAGAAACCACTGCAACAAACAATGAAAGGAAACCAAAGGTTAGAAAGTCCTAGTAAAAACATGGAAAGAATGAGGATGATAGTATTGGTTCATAGTGCTTCCCAGCTCCTTTAACTTGTAAATGAAAAGGGCAACTGTGGTTGATAAGGCCAATTAGGCCTTATTTGAAGAAGTAACCTTGGGACTGGGGCCCAAGAAAGGGATAATCTTGACTCTCCTTTTTAAATGATCGTTACTTTCTGGGTTGATAGTAGTTTTGTTTTTGTTGTTGTTTTGAATTACATTTTTGTTTATTTCATTAAATATTTCCCAATTATAATTGTTTACATTTTTAACATTTTTAAATTCAGAGTTATAAATTCTCTCCCTACACATTGAGTAGCCAAGCAATAAATATGATATCAATTATACATTCAAAATCATGTAAAACACTTCCATATTAGCCATGTTGCAAAAAAAGGAAGAAAAATAAAGACTGTTAAAAGGTACACTTCAGTCTGCACTCAGTGTTTATCAATTTTCTCTCTGGAAATGAATAGCATTTTTCATCTTCTGTCCTTTGTAATTATCGCAGATTATTTTCTTGATTAGAGTAGGTGATTCTTTCACAGTTGACCATCACAATATTGCTATTACTGTGTATGATGTTTTCCTGGTTCTCCTCACTTCATTTTGCATTAGTTCATATACTCTTCCAAGGCTGTTGTTGTCGTTTTCTGAAACCATCCTGACCATCATCTTTTATGGCAAAATAGTATTCCATTGCAATCATACATCACAAATTGTTCAGCCATTCCTGAACTGATGGGTATCCTCTCAACTTCCAATTAATTCTTTGCCACCACAAAAAAGCTGCTATAAATTGTACATATGGGTCATTTTCCTTTTTCTTTGATCTCCTTGGGATACAGACCTAGTAATGGTATTGCTGGGTAAAAGGGAATGCATAATTTTATAGTTCCCAATTGTTCTCCAGAATGGCTAGAGTGGTCCACAAATCCACCAATAGTGAATTAGTGTCCCTATTTTCCAACATCCTCTTTAGTATTTCTTATTTTCCTTTTCTTTCACGTCCAATCTGTTAGGTGTAAGATAGTACCTCAGAATTGTTTAGCTTTGCATTTCTCTACTCAATGGTTATTTAGAGCATTTTTCATATGACTATGGATAATTTTGATTTCTTCATCTGAAAACTACCTGTTCATATTATTTAATCTTTTATCAGTTGGAGAATGGCTCCTTTTATGTATAAATTTGGCTCAGTTCTCTATATATATTTGAGAAATGAGAGCTTTATCAGAGACACTTGGTGTAAATCTCCCCTCCCCCAATTCCCTGCTTCTAATTTGGCTGCATTAATTTTGTTTGTCCAAATTTTTTGCAATTTTGTCTAATCAAAATTATCCATTATACCTCTTATGATTCTCTCCGTCTCTTGTTTGGTCATTAAATCTTCTCATCCTTAGATCTGACATGTAATTTTTTCCATGTTCCTTTATTTTGCTGATGATATCACTGTTTTAGGTCTAAATAATTTGCCCATTTTGACTTTATTTTGTTATATGATGTGAGATGTTGGTCTATACCTAGTTTCAAACAAACTGATTTCCAGATTTCTCAGCATTTTTTGTCAAATGTGAAGCTCTTGACCTCAAAGCTTTGATCTTCTGGTTTATCAAATAATAGGTTGCTATGGTAAATTAATATTGTGTATTATGTACCTAATCTATTCCACTGATCTACCACTCTATTTATTAGTAAGTATCAGATTCTGTTGATGATTACCCCCTTTGAAATATAGTATAAAATCCAGTACTGGTAGGCTGCCTTCCTTTTCATTAATTCCTTTGATACTCTTTACTTTTTGTTCTTCCAGATAAATTTTGTTATTTTTTTCCAGCTCTGTAAAATAATCCTTTGATTATTTTATTGGTATGGCATTGAATAAGTAAATGACTTCATGTACAATTGTCATTTTTATTATATTGGCTCAGTCTCCCAATGGATAATGATTTTTCTCCAACTGTTTTGATATGTCTACATAATTTTGGTGAAAAAGTGTTATGCAATTCTGTTCATATAGTTTGTGGGTGTGTCTTGGCAGGTAGACTTCCAAGCATTTTATATTGTCTGCAGTTATTTAAGTGGAATTTCTCTTTCTATCTCTTTCCACTGGGTTTTGTTGGTGATATACAGAAATGCTGATGATTTATATGAATTCATTTTATATTCTCCAACTTTCCTAAAGTTACTAATTGTTTCAACTAATTTTAGTTGATTCTCTAGGATTCTCTAAGTATACCATTTTTTCCTCTGCAAAGAGTGATAGTTTTGTTTCTTCATTGCCTATTTTTATTCCTTCAATTTATTTTTTGTATCTTATTGCTATAGCTAACATTTCTAATTCAATAGCAAATAATAGTGGCGACATAATGGCACTTAAAACTGGGAGGGAATTTAGCAAGATCATCCAGTCCAACTCTTTCATTTTACAAATGGAAAAACATGAGCCCTTATGGAATTCAGTGACTCATCTAAAATGACACAGTAATATGTATCAGAGACAGGATTTGAACCCAAGTTTTTTTTTTTTTTTCACTTTCAAATAAGTATTATTTCCATTATAGCACACAAGCTGCCTTTTGTTACCAGTGAGCAGAAGGTTGAATCTAAACGTGTTTGGTCTTCAATTTCTACATGAACTTAGAGGTTCCCATTCATTAATAGTAAAGAATGATCCATTTAATTCTTTAGTCAGGCTTATTCTTGTTGTACCATTATATATTATCTCTCTTCAATCATGCACATAAGTCTTGCCTGTTAAGGAACTTGACAAGAATTTAGATGACAAGGACTGTTCTCTTGTATCTTCCAGAGTTTTGAGGATATATTAGGTATCCAGTATTACAAAAACACAGACTTGGAAGAGACCTTAGTGATTATCTTGTCCAAATCATAGTTAAACAAGAATGTTCTCTGCATTTTCACCCACAAGTAGATTCCTAACCTTTGTTTTGAGATCTAGAGTGAGGGGGAACCCATTTCCTCCCCAACAAATCTACTCCACTGTGTAACAGCTCTAAGTTTTAGAAAGAATTCTCTGAAATAGAATCTAAATCTTCCTTGTGGCAGCTTGGATTCATTGTTCCCTAGTACTTCCCTAAGGAACTAAATGACACAAATTTAATGCTACTTCTACATGACAGAAAGGCATCATGGTACAGTTGATAAAGAGCTAGCCTCAACTCAAGAAGATTTGAGTGTAAGCCTTGACTCTCAGAATATACATTGCAGAAAAGATACTGACTATATTTTTAGTGAGGATTTTCCCATCAGGGAGTTCCCTCTACCACTGAAATCAAAGGCCCAGTCACTGTTCTATCTCTATCCATTTTTCTCTTCTTCAAGCTAAATATTCCCAGTTCCTTCAAGTGATCCCCATGTGACACTAAACTGGGACTCTTACTTATCCTAACGTAAAGAGATAGGTAGGTAAGTAGATAGGTAGATAGATAGGTGGATAGATAGATAGATAGATAGATAGATAGATAGATAGATAGATAGATAATTAGGGACATATGTGTGCCTACTGTGTGCCAGAATCTATTTAAAGTGCTGGAGACATAAATATCAAGAATGAAACAATCCCTACTCTTGAGGAGTGTACATTCAAAGAAAAGCATACAGTAACACATGCAATCCAGTAACTAATATGTTATTGAGAGGAGGGGACAAAATACACATAGACAAATTCTAGCTGTACATACATATGCACACAAAGTAATTTCAGGGGAAAGAGGGCACTAATAAATTTTGGGATTGACACAGATCTTATGTAAGATAAAGCACTTAAGCTGAGCCCAAATGGGAGGAGGTAGTGTATTCCAGGTATGATGGGGTGGTAGTCTGAACCAAAAAAACACAGATACCGGGTTATATTCAGGGAATGGTAAATTGGGCAATTTTCCTGGAACATATCTAGGGTGCATGAAAGATAGGGATGTGGATTAAGTAGATATAAGTTCCATCAGTTTCTGAAGGGCTTTAAATGTCAAGCTGAGGAGGGCAGGACCTGTTGGATTTTGGACTTTTGCCATAAAATATTGCCTAGCACATAACATCAATTAATAAAAGCTTGTTGATTGATCGAGGCAAGAGGAAGCCAATATGAGGCATTACAGGATTTTAGGGAGGGATAAGTACCCTTTATTCTAGACAAATCCAATGACTCTTCACTACCCAAGAAAATCTTGTATTTTCCCATATGAGCTTTGGCTCTTTCCATCCTTACTGCCTTCCCCCCTCTCATCTTTAAGTACTAAAATTCACTGAATTTAATTTGCTGAAAGATTACTTCTTCCATGAAACCTCCCAAAGTCTCTGTATCTAGAAGTGTTAACTCTTTTTTTTTTGTCATTATGTTGTTTTATTTCTTTTTCTGGTACATTAGTCATTTATAGTAATCTAGGTATGCGTATTTTCTCTCATACTAGATTAATGTCTATAAATTCAAGGCCTCAGTCATATTCATCTTGATATCCCACATGATGCCTAGTATAAAGATTTGCACCTTGTAGGTACTTACTAAAACGCCACACCCCTTGAATAAGTGAGCTAACAAGAAAGTTGCTTAAGATCCTAAATATTTTTTGAATCAATAAATTTATTTTTTTTTAATTTTTAGTTTACAACTCCCAGTTACACAAGTTTTTGGGTTCCAAATTTTCTCTCCTTCCCTCTCCTCCCTACTCCCCTACCCAAGACAGCATGCAATCCAATGTAGGTTCTATATACACCTTCATGTTGAACTTATTTACATAGTAGTCCAATTGTAAAGAAGAAATATAACCAATGGAATGAATCATGAGAAACAAGAAATGATACCAAAAAAGAAGGAAAAAAAAAAAGCAAAAAGTTTGCCTCAATCTGCATTCAGGATCCATAATTCTTTTTCTGGATGGGAATAGCTTTTTACATCATGCTTCTTTTGGAGCTGTCTTTGAACCTTGCATAAATGAGAGGAGTCAAGTATAACAAAGTTAGTCTTTACAGATACTGTGTGTCTGCACTCTTGGTTCTGCTCCCCTCACTCAGCATCAGTTCATATAAGTCATTCCAGGTTATAATGAAGTCTGTCTGCTCATCATTTCTTATCACACAATAGTATTCCATTACATTCATTTACCACAATTTATTTAGCCATTCCCCAATTCATGGGCATCCCCTTGATTTCCAATTCTTTGCTACCACAAAAAGAGCTGCTATAAATATTTTTGTACATACAGTTCCCTTTCCCACTTGTCTGATCTCTTTAGGATACAGCCCTAGAAGTGGTATTGCTGGGTCAAAGGGCATGCCCATTTTTATAGCCATTTGGGCATAGTTCCAAATTGTTCTTCAGAATGGCTGGATCAGTTCACAACTCCATCAACAATGTAACAATGTTCCAATTTTCCCACATCCTCTCCAGCGTTTATCATTTTCCTGTTTTGTCATGTTAACCAACCTGACAGGAGAGATGTGGTACCTAAGAGTTGTTTTGATTTGCATTTCTCTAATCAGTACTGATTTCAAGCATTTTTTCACATGCCTATACATATCTTTAATTTCTTCCTCTGAAAAGTGCCTGTTCATATCCTTTGACCATTTCTCAATTGGGGAATGACTTGTATTCCTATATATTTGGCTTAGTTTCCTGTATATTTCAGAGATGAGGCCTTTATCAGAGACACTGGTTGTAAAGATTTTCTCTCAGTTTTCTGCTTGCCTCCTAATCTTTGTTGCATTAGCTTTGTTTATACAAAAGCTTTTCAACTTAACATAATCAAAATTATCCATTTTGCATTTTGTAATGCTCTCTATCTCCTGTTTGTTCATGAATTCTTCCCTTTCCCATAACTCTGATAGGAAAACTATTCCTTGCTCTCCCAAATTGCTTATAGTATCAGCCTTTATTCCTAAATCATGAACCCATTTTGACTTTATTTTAGTATACAGTGTAAGATATTGGTCTAGACCCAGTTTCTTCCATACCATTTTCCAATTTTCCCAGCAGTTTTTGTAAAATAGTGAATTCTTAACCCAGAAGCTGGATTCTTTGGGTTTATCAAGGAGTAGATTGCTATAGTTGTTGACTATTGAATCTTGTGTATGTAACCTATTCCACTGGTCTACTGCTCTGTTTCTTAGCCAGGACCAAGTAGTTTTGATGACTGCTGCTCTATAGTACTGTTTAATATCTGATATGGCTAGGCCACCTTCCCTAGCATTTCTTTTCATTAATTCCCTTGATATTCTGGACCTTTTATTCTTCCAGATGAATTTTGTTATTATTTTATCCAGCTCTGTAAAATAATTTTTGGTAGTTTAATTGGTATGGTGCTGAATTAGTAAATTAATTTATGTAAAATTGTCATTTTTATTATATTAGTTTGACCTAACCACAAGCAATTGATGTTTTTCCATTTATTTAGATATGACTTTATTTGTGTGAGAAGTGTTTTGTAATTGTGTTCACATAGGCCCTAGGTTTGTCTTGGCAGGTAGTAAAATCTTAAATATTAACTAGATTACATTACTTCCTATAGAAATTGAACTCAAACATGAAATTTGTTTCAAATCCTGCCCCTGTAATTTAACCCATGATGGTAACATGGAACAATCAAAGGTGCCCCCAAAGACCAATCAATTATGCCTCTGATCTGATAGGAAAATTCCCATGTGCCTTTTTTATGGACTTCTCAGATATGGGACAATTCTCTGCCTTCCTCGGTCCCCAAGTCTCACCTCCCTAATCCTCTCAGCAGACAAATTGGTCTTCCCATTTTCCTGAGAATTTTAAGGTCACCAAGCAGGGAGGAATGATTTTGATCCACCTCCAGGATTTTCTACTTTATCTTTCTTTGCCAAAAGAAAATTTCCCTTACTATTTACTTCTCCCTCTCACTGATACCCATCAAACCAATGCTGCCATTTTTGGGACCCTCAGTTTCTTAAATTTTACTCATATGTCTGTTTTCTCTCACTGTCTGCTTTTGGATACTATGACTGCCAACTTGCACAATGCCTTCACCTACATGGAAATTTAGACTAAAGGAATGATGATCAAAGAATCAGACAATGTTAGAACAGGGAGGTGCTCCCTGCTGAGCTGGTATGCTGAAGAAATAGCTCAGGAAGGTGGGATCAGAGACTCTTGGGTCATCTGAAATGTAAGATTCTCAAAAAGGAAGAAAACCTTTCAACCTAAAACGAACACAAAGGCCTCAAGGTAGAAAATATAAGTCAGATAAAATATATGTGAGCAGGACTCTGCCTCTAACTCACCAGGAGCCACACAGAATTTGGTGTCATTCTGGAAGTAGGGGAAATTCCCTCAAGAGAGGTTTTGGCTATGTCAAACCAACTGGGTTGCAAGTCTGTATCAGCCACACTGAAGATGATTGATAAGAATGAAAAATTAAAATCTGCAACTTGATACCCTTCAAAATATTGAAGTAAATATTTTTATTTTCACACAGATGTTTGGCAAGGTATAGATATCACCTATACTCGAAATGGAAGTGAAGATTTAAGGCAAAAGTGAACCCAATATTTCACATCATGAGCCTTCTGTTATGAGAAAATTTTGGTTTGAGTTGTCTAGAGAGACTTTGTGGATACATGATCTTAGTTAACTCAATGGGCCTCTTCCACCTTCTTTCCTGCCATGCCATGTTTTTCTTTTTTTTTTCTTTTTTTTATTAATTTTTGAGATTTTTTATTTTTGGTTTACAACACAGTTCCACATAATTTTGAGTTCCAGATTTTCTTCCCCTCCTCCCCCTGCTCCCCAAGATGGCATGGAATCCAATATTTCTTCTACATATAACTTCTCATTGAACTTGTTTACACAATAGTCAAGTTGTAAAGAAGAATTATGGCCAACAGAATGAATCATGAGAAAGAAGAAACAAAACCAAAAATAAAAAAATAAAAAAGAGAAAAAAAAAACAAAGGGAAAAAAAGGCAAGCATAAAGTGTGCCTCAATCTGCATTCAGAATCCATAGTTCTTTCTCTGGATGTAGATAGCTCTCTCCATCATGAGTCCTTTGGAGTTGTCTTTGCACCTTGTATTGCTGAGAAGAGCAAAGTCTATCAGGGTTAGTCATCACAGAATCCATATATCTGTGGTTATATATAATGTTTTCCTGGTTCTGCTTTGCTCACTCAGCATTATATCCTGTAGGTTTTTCCAGGTTATTATGAAGTCTGCATCATCCCCATTTCTTATAGCACAATAGTCTCCCATTGCCATGTTTTTCTCAGATGTCCAGCAGTTATAAATATACCATGCTGCTAGATATCACAAGTTTGTGGTGTCTTAAAACCACTGAATTTATCCTTTGATTTAGGCTGGAAAGAAGAGGTTTCTATAGTTTTTGCAATGTCAACTTCTCTACTTGTCTCCTTGATACATCTCCTTTTATCTCCTTTCAGATTACCCATTTAATCACACCCTTTAATTTTAGTGTCCTTTTTATCTACAATCTTACTCCCTGCTGCTTGATAACACACCCAGATCTTTCCCATACTTAACAGCAAAACAAAACCCATTTAATTGTTATTACAATCCCTTAACTACCCTCCTATCTCTCTCTCACTTTCATGGTCAAACTCCTATTCTGGGAGTGGGTGGATGGTGGAAACTGTCTATGGTCAGCACTTTCATTTTCTCATATCATGATCACTTTTTAACACCTTGACATCTAGTTTCTGCTTTTGCTATTCAATTAAAATGCTCTCTTTGATGCTGCCAATGGTTATATTATTACTCTCTAATCAATTAGTGACTAAAACTGGTTGCTTTTTTTGCTCTAGAATATTTGATGCACTTAACCACCCATTCCCTTTAGACATTGTCTCCTCCCTGAGTCTTTTGTTTTGTTTTGTTTTTGCTCCTTCACTATCTAGCTGCTGTTTCTCAACCTCTTTTTCAGGAACTGTATACTAGATCCCTTCTCTTCCAATTTGTGGGCCCTCCCTTGGGCTTTCTATTCTTCTCTTTCTACACCACCTCTCTCATTGATCTGATCAGCTCTAACAGGTTCACTTTCATTCAAATAACCCCTGGATCTTTATAATTAGAGGCATTTTCCCTCCTGTACTCCAGGCCTGTATCACTAGATGTTTATTGCATATTTCCAAATGGATGTTGGCTTCTACACTATCACAGTATAATTGAGAATATATTCTATTTCTTCTGAAGTCTTTTTTTCTTTAACTTCTCTAATTTTGGGGACATACCAATTCTTCTTTCTCACTTATACCTCAAATCAAATCTTACAGCCATCTTCTTTCTACTCATATGACTGTTACTCTGGAACAGTAAAATTGCTTCTAACTTGATCTTCCTGCCTCAAAAATCTTCCCTTTCCAGTCCATCCTCCACAGGTGCTAAATTGTTTCCCTTTATCAATTTCCTGCTCAAAAATTCCAGTGCCTCTTTTTTCCCTCTGAAATAAATTATGAACCCTTTTGTAATTCTCTTAAGGTCTTTAACAGACTTGAAAGAAGGACAAAAATGAATATTTATCAGGTTTCTATTATGTGCCAGGCTTTTACAAACATCATCTCATTTGACACCTACAATGACTCCAGGAAAGAGGTGCAATTATTCTTGCTATTTAACAGATGGAGAAACTGAGACAGACAAGGGTTCAGTCACTTGCCCAGAATGACACAGTGAATAAGCATATAAGTCTCAGGTTTAGGTGGAAAGAATGTAAGTTCGGTTTTGGTCATTTTAAGTTTGAGATAACTATGTAGAATTGACCATATGCAGTTAATGATTTAAGACTGGAGGCCAGGTGAAAAGTGAAGGATGTATATTTAGCTTCAACTGTCATTTACATAGTGAGTATAAAGGAGCCCATAGGAACTTATGAGATCACATGGAGGGGAATAAGGAGAGGTACTAGCACAGATCCCTATGGCACTCCCACATTTAGTGATCGAAGATGTTGATCATGATCCCTCCAAGGGGAAATCAAAAGCAGGGAGGCAAATTCATCAAGAAGCAAGACAAATTTTTTGTCAACAAGAACAAAAAAAAAATTCAAAGGCAGAAGGTGTCCAGGTGGAGACAGTGAATGATGGTTTCCAAATCAATCAAGAACAATCAAAGGATGGCTACTGATAAAAGGCCTGTGGTTTAACAATATACGAATCATTAGTAACTCTGTAAAGAGAAATGTTAGTCAAGTGGTATTATTGTAAACTATATTAAAAAGAGTTCCAGTTGATGATGGTTGAGGGACAGAGGTGGTTGAAAAATGAGTGAGAACTGAAGAAATGACAGTAATGAGCACGGACTTGAAGGAGTTCATCAGAGAAAGGAAAGAGAAAAAGTACGATAGCTTGAAGGAATGGTTAGGTCAGGTAATGAGTCTGTTTTTAGAATGAGAGCTTGTATCCTCTTGAGAGAATAAACTACACATAGAGATAAATAAAAATAAGACAATTTTGGGACACAGAGAGAATTGGTAACTAGGGGATCAAAAAAGGCTTTATGTAGGAGATGGCAGCAGAGATGAGCTTTTAAGAAAACTAGGATGTAGATGAAGATCTTTATTTCCAGTATTTGAATATATGTGTTTGCATATTGGGGGGGGTAGTGTTCCAAGCATAGGAGAACATTTATACCAAACATAGAAATCAGAGATAATATACTAATTCAGTAAGCAACATATAGACAAGCTTGGCTGAAATTTTGAGGATGTGAATTTAAATAGTCATCTCTGGCCTTGAAAGGATAGAATGAAAATCACTAAGATGGGATTGACATCTAAATGCGTATAATAAAATTCTACTTGGAGATATCTAAGGAATTTTTATGAATTGATGCAAAGTGAAGTGACCAGAGCTTTTCAAAGATCGATGGCAGTTACACAGTTCTTTAAATACTCTGGGTGGTATTTTTATCAGTGTCTGTTAGCTTGAACTAACCAAAGCAGCTAAATTCACTCTTTTCTCCTTCTACATTTTCACTTAATTTATTTTAATTTGTAATATATAATTTATATGTAACATAAATATCTGATAATACATAACTATATATAACATATAGTATATAATGTATTCTATAATTATATAATATATTAGAATATATAATTATGTAATATGCCATTATTTTTACCTTACTTAATTCTATTACCCTCATCTCCTAAACCTTTGGAAAAGAAAAAAAAAATGAGAAACCAAAATCTTCTGACAAATGTGTATAAGAAATCAAAACATATGTCCAAATTAGCAATATCCAAAAGTGTATGTCTCACTCTGGACCCTGAGTCAATAACCTCTATGTCTGGAGACATGCTTTGTCATTGGTCCTCTGGATTTGTGGATGTTCATTGCATTGATCTGAGTTCTCAAGCCTTTTAACATTTTTATCTTTACAATATGTCATTATTGTATAAATAGCTTTCCTGATTCTGGTCACTTCACTTTGCATCAATTCATAAAAATTACTTAGGTATCTCTGAATAGGATTTTGTAATACTCATTTAGATGTCAATCCTATCTTAGTGATTTTCATTCTATTTGTTCAAGGCCTATGTTTTCTTTCACAACGTGACTATTATGGATATTTTGCATGACTACACATGTACAACCTATATCAAATTGCTTGTCTTCTTAATGGGGGGGTAGGAAGGGGAGGAAGGGAAAGAATTTGGAACTCAAAGTTTAAAGAATGAATGTTAAAATTGTTTCCACATGTAACTGGGGAAAATAAAATACTCAATATTTAAATAAACAAAAAACAAACAAACAAAAAAGATTGAATGGATTGCCTTAGGGGTAATGGATCCACACTCCCTGGAGTTCTTCAGGAAAAAGATGAATTATAGGTCTGGGTTTATTGTAGAGTAGATTCTTATTCAGATTGGATGAACTCTGCTGTATCTTCTGACTTGAGTGTTTATATTTCAGGTAAGCAAAAATGAGATGTAGTATGATAGGAGACAATGAGTTCCCCCTTCCCTAGAGGTCTTTATGAAAAGATTGAAAAACTATGTATTAATGACAACTGGAGTATAGGACCTCTGCAGTTCATTCTAACCCTAAGATTCTTCCATTCAAATTTAGATGTCAGCTTGTCTTTACTAGCTTTGTGACTGTGGGATGGTCACTTAACCTCTTGTAATCTTAGTAGACTAGATAATTTCTACATACTTTTTTCCAGCTTGAAATCCTGAAATCTAGTGGTTTCTCTTAACTTAGGAGAACTGTGGGCTCTAAGCATAATATAAGATCATTAGATCAGAAGGATTCTGAATAGTGCCACATTTCTCCCACATTTGACTATCGTTGCATCCATAGAGATAGTATCTCTAACTTGTTAAACTTTGCTGAAAAGCCAGAGTATTCTCATTCCTGCTTATGTTTCCAAGAGACTCAATACTATAGGAAATATTCAAGTGACTCAGAACCAGGAATTGTTTGCCTCACCATTCTAATCCTCTCTAAAGTGTACTCAAACTGCTGAGGGATAAAACAGGGTGGGAATTCACCTAGTATCCAAATAAGAAACTATATAATATTGAGTAAGACAGCTCTCACTCCCTTTCCTGTTGAATGGAAAACCCATGTCATTTCCTCATGTAAAGAAAACTGTGCAGCCAGCTGAGATCAAGGTTATCATTCTTCTTCCCCACGGAACAAGGATATGATGATAGGCCTATTTTCACCATGTTCTCTGATGTCTCTGCAGCACAGATTATGTCAGTGTGGCCATTTCAAAACTTCCACTTCATAATCCAGGTGTCAGAGAGGGCTACTTTGACAATTAAAGCTAATTCATTAGCAGATGGTTAGGAAGAAGAGGGAAAGTTTTCCAAATCAATGAACTACATGGGGAAGGTAAATAGTTTCTAATTCAGAAGTGACTTTATACAAAGTGTAGCAGACAAAACACAATGAGAAAGTCAAGAACACCTAATTAATTGGAAATGGTCACCAATAAAATCACCACTGAAATATCAGGGCCAGTTTTGACTCCAGGGAGATGAGTGTTAAGAGGGAATCATGTCTTCAGTCACTGGTGTTAGTTTGGGTCAGATTTATGGGAGCCCTCAATGAAAAAAAAAATGTGATGAAGGTGTAGTTGGTTGATGCTTGACCTCTCCTTTTCTGGCTCTGTTTCAAGATCCTTTTTCCTTTGACATCACAAGGACTGTATCTATATATGTGTATATGTACATATACACACATACACACACGTGTGTATATGTACATATACACACATACACACACATGTGTGTATATATATACGTGGTGTCATATATGTAACTATATATTGCATATTATATTACATATTCTACATTGTTATTATATACTACATTATAAATTTATACCAATCAAATATATGTGTACATTACATTTTTATATATGAAACTATAAAACTATGGTTTTATATGTAGTGAGCTCCTTAACTCAAATGTAAGCCATAAACATATAGCAGAAAGAGTGATAGAGTCAAAATGACTGATTCAAGTCCTAGATCTGTTATATGACCACAGTCAGTTCATAGTCTCTCTCTGAATCTTACTGTCCTTATCTGCAAAGTGGGGATAAAAATATACGTGCTATCTATCTGGGGGTAGCTTAGAGAGTGGGAGCTTATGAGGAAAGTGCTTTGTAAACATCATGTTCTTTTCTTTGTAGGCATTTAATACAAGTTAAGTGGGATTGTTCATTCAAGGGCTATGCAAATATGAGGTGTTATTGTTGTTATTGTTGTAGTTGTTAATGGTGTTTTAATTTTACCCTGCTTTTTATTTTTTTTAATGGAGAAGATTCCCAAAGAAAATTCTCCATTAATGAGAAGCCACCTATTAATGGAGGTTATTATCTGTTCTCCAACTTACAGTCTTTAGACAAATAGAGAGACCTCAGGTATAATAACTGATAGCCCATTCTTACAGATTGGAAGACCTAAGCTGAAGCCCCATCTTTGAAATATTCTAGATACATGACTGTAAGCAAATCTTTTTACTGTCTTTCATTGAGGATATTTAATTTTTCATTCTTTCTTTACTGTGAATTGGAGGTATTTTTAAGGTCCTAACAGTCAATTGTAATGAGAAAATATTTTCCTGAATTTCCAGAGGTATTCTTTACAGCATAATCATCATCACCACATATACACTGGTGATCACTCCTTATGATAAAGCATTTAGCTTAGGCCTAGCGATGGATAGTTATCAAAGCAACACCTTACTTTTAAAAAAATTCACCATATATTATGGCACAATACCTTTAAAAATAAATTCAAAAAAGCAGAGATCTTAAATGTACACTTTTCAAACCATAATACAATAAAAATTACATTCAATAAAGTTTCTGGCATGATAGATTAAAAATTAATTGGAAAAAAAAAGAAATATTTTTCCTAAAAATGTGTGAGTCAAAGAATAAATCATAGAAACAATCAGTGATTTCATTTAGGATAATGACACATTGAGACAATATACCAAAATTTGTGGGATGCAGCCAAAGCAGTACTTGGGGAAAAATATATCTCTAAATGCATACATCAATAAAAGAGAGAAAGAGAACATCAATGATTTGGGCACACAAGTTAAAAAAAAAAAAACTAGAAAAAGAAGAAATTAAAAATCCCCAGTTAAACACCAAAATAGAAAACTTGAAAATCAAAGGAGAGATTAATAGAATTAAATGCAAAAAAAAATCCAACTTCACTGAATGAATAAATAAAACTTAGAGCTAGTTTTATGAAAAAAAAAACAATAAAATAGATAAACAACTAATTTGGTTTAAAAAGAAAGAAGAAAATCAAACACTATCAAATGTGAAAATATACCATAAAGGAAGATAATATTTAGGCAACTATTAGGAATTTTAACCTATTATATGCCAGGAAAATTGAGAATCTAAGTGGAATGGATAGATATTTATGAAAATATAAATTTCCTAGAGTAACAAAAGAGGAAACAAGATACTTAAATAACCCTATCTTTAAAAAAGAAATTGAACCATCTCTGAATGAACTCCTAGGAAAAAATTCCCCATGACCAGACAGGTTGACAAACAAATCTTACCAACCATTTAAAGAACAGTTCATACCAATGATATTAAATCTTCTGATAAAAATAGGCAGAGAAGTCCTACCAAATTCATTTTATGGAAAAATATTGTTTGGATACCTAAACCAGGAAGAGTGAAAACAGAGAAAGAAAGCTATAGAACAATTTCCCTGAAGAATACTGATGCAAAAAGTTTAAATAACATATTAGCAAGGAGATTATAACAATATATTACAAGGATCATATCCTGTGACCAGGTGGGATTTATACCAGGAATTCATGGTTGGTTTGATATTAGTGAAACTCTCAGCATAACTGACCACATCAATAACAAAACCAACAGAAATTCCATGATTATCACAATAGATACTGAAAAAAACTTTTGACAAAATACAGTACCCATTCCTATTGAAAACACTAAAGAGCATAGGAACAAATGGAACCTTCCTTAAAATAGTAAGTAGCATTTATCTAAAACCATCAGCAAGCATTATCTATAATGGAGATATGCTAGAAACCTTCCCAGTGAGTTCAGGAGTGAAGCAAGGATACCCATTATCACCACTGTTATTCAATAATATACTCAAAATACTAACTATACAATAAGACAAGAAAAGGAAATTGAAGGAATAAAAAGGAAATGAAGAATCAAAATCATCAATCTTTTCAGACAATATGATGGTATACTTTGAGACTCCTAGAAAATCAACCAAAAATTTAATTAAAAAGTTTCAGGATAAAAAATAAATCCAGATAAATCATTAGCATTTCTATACATTACCAACAAAACCCAGTAGGAAGAGATAGAAAGAAAAATAATATTTAAAATAACTGCAGGCAGTATGAAAATACTTGAGAGTCTGCCTGCCAAGACAATCCCAGGAATTATATGAACACAAATGCAAAACACTTTCCACAAGAAGACAGATTCAGATATTTGGAGAAATATTAATTGCTCATGGGTAGACAGAATTAATATAATATATATATATTATATATATAACATCTTGGCTAAATTAGGCAGAGACATCATCGAATGGTTGGTCACCAATTGTGTGTATGGGTGATGATCATGGTGAAACCTGTTTCTTAATTATTGGAGAAGGCAAGACCAAAGGAGGAGGTAGCTAGATTGTATGGTGGATGCTGCATTGGATTTTTGGTCAGAAAGATATGAAATAACATGCAATGCTCCTTGAAACATTTTAGGTGTAATATAATAACTATCATCATCATCATCATCATCATCATTATTACATTAAATAACATATACAAAGTGCTGCATAAATATTGAAGTGGCATATATATTTATTATCATTATTTTCATTAACATTATTACCTGTGTAGGCCTTCCAGGAATCCTCAGTCATAATACATGCATTCTTGCAATATGGATTCCTCCATTTTTTTTCAAACCTGCTCTTTCTCCTAACTTTCCTATTTTTATTCATGGTATTAACAGTCTCTCAAGTCCCTTGCCTTAAAACATCAGTGACATCTAGATTAGGATAAAAAGGAAGTCAGAAACCCAGTTATGTAAAGATTGACTGATGGAATCAGTGATGTTTAGCCTGCCAGGAGGAAATTTAGGGGGGATTTGATGGCTGTCTTCAATTTATTCAAGGGTTGTCATGTAAAGGAAGAATTATTGCTAGTTTTCCTGGTCTCCCCAAGACAAATTATGTACAAAAGGTAGAAATTATAGGGAATCAGGATTTTGGAAGTGTGTGGGGAATACTGATGTTTAGAGCTTCCTCAAAATGGAATGGACTTCTGGATAAAATGGACTCTTTGGGAGAGACAATGAGTCGATCATTATTAAGGATCTTTCAGATCTTTGTTGGAATGCTGTAGAGTGGGGTGCAGTACTGATTGGGCTGGGCAACCACTGAGGTCCCTTTGAGCTCTGAGAAGGGGTGATCCTGAGATCTTTGGCCTACCCTTTTCCTTATCTCCTTCCCCACAATCAATCATTACTTGATCACAGCTCTAGTAGATCTTTCTCTGCTTCTTTTGTGAATTAGGATTTAAGATATCATTATTTTTAGAAGGTTTATCCTGGTCTAGCTTCAGCTTGACTCAATTTAATTCAGTTAATATTTATTACGTGTCTATTACGTCCAAGACATTATGCTAGGTGCTTACAATGCAAAAAAAAAAAATAGAAAAATAATATTAGCAGTGACTGCAGCACAGCCATAGCAGCAGCAACAGCCAATCCTTATCATCAAGGAACTTACATATTAAGAGAATATAGCATGTAAAAATACATAAACAAGAGCGATATACATATAGAAAGTGATCTCAAACTCTGAGTTTATGTAGACCAGTTTCAAGCTTGGGAGTAATTACCCAAGTTGTATCTTTGATTTCTTTTGACACAGTTGCTTCTAAAAAATCTCAGAGTATATTACGAAAATAGTTGATATTAAACTTTCCACAGAGGTAGGATAAGAAGTGTCTCTGGGTCCTGAGCAAACACCAAATGAAACAATGCATAGCAGGTTTGTCCAGTCTTTAGTCTCCCCCACAGGAAATTCAGAAAACATATAAAAATTCCACAGTAGTTAATAAAATGTTATTTTAATCATTCTTCCTCTGTGGAAAGACCTACCTTCTGCCTCGGATCTCATAGTGCCTTAGATTCATGATGCAAAACTCATATTTTGACTCTTCTCAGCAGAGAAAGAAAAATGTAACAGGGCTAAATAGCAAAACATGAAAATTCTGAGCTCCCCCACTGGGATGCAAACAGCAAGCCAGAATTATGATACAACCTTAAGTGCTGGCTTTGTAGCCAATTACCTCCTTGCCCCCACCAGCAATGAAAAGCTATAAGGCCACTAGGTGGCCCAGTGAATAGAGTGCCAGGCCTGAAGTCAGAAAGGTTCCTCTTTGTGAGTTCAAATTCAGCCTCAGACACTTACTAACTGTGTAACCCTGGGCAAGTTGCTTAATGCTCTTTGCCTTGGTTTCCTTATATGTAAAATGAGCTTGAAAAGGAAAATATCTAATCACTATCTGCTAAATGGGGTTGGACATGAATGAAATGACTAAACAATAGTAGCAGCAGCATATAATAGCATATAATATAGAACTATATAATAATAATAATAATAATAATTATTATTATTATAAGTTAGATTGTACATTAAGATTTACAAAATGCTCCATACATGTTATTTGATTCTCGTGCCCACCCTATGAGGTCACTTGCATTTTCACCATTTCACAGATGAATAAACTGAGGCTGATATTCATATAGTACCCCAAGATGGTAAGACAGACTACCTCCCCCCTGAGTACCCCTTAGGATTGCTGTCAGGAAAGCATTCTGTAAGAGTGCTGTTACTGTTAATTCTTTTGGATCTCATCCCCTTAGAAAGGAGCTCAGTACTTTGTGCAGAGCAGATAATTGTGGTGTTTTTTTTTAATTGATTTGACTTTTTCATGCAGCCATCAAAAGAAGCCTCTATCGACATTGCTTTAACAAGCAAATGGTAGTGAAACTCCATCTGGCTGTTTGAGTTGATAGGAAGGAGTGGAAATGCTGGATTTTATAAGAGACACATTAAAAACCTTTCCTTGAAGTATCAATGGGAAAGGAAGAGGGTTTGAAAATATTCTTTTCATCCAGACTGTATCTCTAGACTCCTGAGGCTATATTTCCACCTTTGCCTACACACAAAGGATTATTTTTAAGTCAAGTTGTTTTCAACCAACACTGTCATTGTTAACTAGATTTATCCTCCCAAACAACCCCATCCCCCTACACACACACACACACACACACACACACACTCCTTTTCCTTTTTTAAATAATGTCTCTTGTCCTTGGTGGGCTGATGATGGTTGAGGATCAGAAAGCAATATTCCAGTTCTGTTATTTACTCAAATCCAGTATTTCTTAGCAAGGTTAAGCAGCACCTTTTAAAACTCCCTGTGCTTGATGTGTCATCTCCTGATGAGTCAAACTTGTTATGTTTGTGCATCACAAAAACAAAGGACCACCCAACTTGAAAACTCAAAAAATTCCCTCTCTGCAGACTGTGACCAATTCTTTTGAAATGGATTGATAGGGCCCCTAGCTGACTTCAACAGCTACTTATTGCAACCTTTACTTTATCTGCTGTAGGTATTGTCTCCACATCTGCAGACCCAGGTGGGAGATAGCTTCCTACCTAGACAGGAAGTATTCAAGAAAGCAGATTATAAATACCTCAGGAGCAAGCAGACTAATGTATTCTCTACATGTCGGTGTCAGACTGTCAGATAACACAACTCTAATACCAGCTTCATGAAGCCATTGGATTTTAGATTTAAGACAGATCTAATAGATCATTTAGTCTATTTCCTTCACTTTACAGATAAGGAAACTGAGGGCCATAGAGATTAAAGTCTCCCTTTCAACTTTGCTCATCAATTGGCTCCATCCATTGAATGTGATGCAGTGAAAAAAGGTTTGTGTTGAGAATTTTTAGATCTGCCTTCAAGCCTAGCTCTGCCAACAATTTACAGAGTGATCATAATCAAGTCTTCACCCCCATAGCTTCATATGAAAATTGCAGTAGGGAAAGGCTGGATAAAATGATCGCTAAGGTTCTTTATATTCAAAGTCTTGTCCTCGATATTTCCAGTATATTTCAACAAAATTGGACTCATAATTATGAACAGACTTCATGCTTTCTCCTACATGCTTTTGCTCCCACTATGTCCCATACCTACGCTGCTGTTCTCTGTCAGTTCAGCTCCTATATATGTATATTTCAAGAGTTCATGACCAAACAAGGGATAGAGAGGTTCACAGATGATGAAATGGGTAATTTTGATTACATAAAAGTCTTGTATGTAAATATATATACAAATACATATTTGTGTGTATATCCATTTTCTTTATGGTAACAAAGCACTAGAAAATAAAATGATGTCCATTAATTGCAGAATTGTTGAAAAAGTAATGGTTGACAAATGTTATAGAATATTATTATGCTATAAAAATAGGCAAATAGATTATTTTAAAGATGCATGAAAAGACATGAATGAATACAGAAATGAGCCAGAAAAACAGTTCATATTATAGTATCAATATAAAAATGAACGATTTTGAAAATATTTTAAAACAGATGAAGAAAGAAATAAGCAAAATAAGAACATTGAAATAAGGAATAATTAAAATAAGAACATCTACTCATGGTCCAGTTGTTTTCCACCAAAATTCTGCCCCTCCCCACCCTGTAACCTAAGGTTACTATTTTCAGAATTCTCTAACAAATTTCAGGAAATCCCAGGGTTACAATACCTCTGGCTTCATCCATAAGCCCTAGATATTTTTCATATCTTGTACCTTGAACCACAGTCTCCTTCACATCTATTTGGAGCCCCTATGGCTCCCTCACTAATAGGTTCCAAAGTTACATTATACAGCACAGTGTCTCTAAGCACTTTCCAATTAAACCACTTTGTTATCCACACATTTCCTTCCTATCACTTGTCCTCGGGTAGTCATTCTACTGATGCTCTTCTGCCTTGATCTCAACATCTGTGACATGCAGACCAGAAGCTTGTGGGCTCCAAGACACCAGATTAACACATCCAGGATCTAGCAGGCCAGCAAAGAACAAAGGAAACAAGGTTCACACTTCCTGACTGACCCCATAAACAAGGGAAATTGTGTGGTGGTTAGCCATTACTGATGATCTGCAATGCTCCAGAGGTGGGGAAACCTGTTGTTCCCCAAAGCTTTAAGTATAAATAGGCAGCATTTATCCTCTATGTCCCCTATCAAGGAGAGTCTTAGAAGACAGGGCTATAGGTCCTGACACAGAGTAAGCACTTAAGTGCTTATATAATGAAAATTATTAATAAATGTTTATTGATTATTTGATCTAAGTCATAGACAGCTAAATCTAAAAGGAAGATGAAATCTTTTAATCTCAGAATCATAGTATTTTAGAACTGGATAGAACATTAAAGATCATTTTATCAAATTCCTCATTTTACAGATGAGGCACCTGACATCCAGGGAGTTTAGGGAGCTAGGTGGAGCAGTGGATGGAGTGCTGAGCTCAGGAAACTGAACTCAATCTGCTCTCAGACACTTACTAACTATGTGGCCCTGGGCAAGTCACTTAACCTCATTTGCCTCAATTTCCTTATCTGTAAAATGAACTACATAAGGAAATGGCAAATCACTCTAGTACCTTTGGCAAGAAGACACCAAATGGGGTCACAAAGAGTTAGACCTGACTGAAACCACTGAACAACAGTGTTGTTGTGAGGCTCAAATGAGATAGTAATTCTAAAGCACTAAGCCCAGTGCCTCGCACATAGTAAGTACTTTATAAGTGTTAGTTATTGCTCTTGCTGTTGTTGTGATATGACCTGCCCAGTGTCATACAACAAATAAGTGTCATACGGGATTTGAGCCCAGATCTTCCTTGTTCCTATTCACCATACAAGCTGTCTCTCTCTTTTATTGGTATTTAATGCATTCTTATTGATTGATTAGGAGAATTCCTTCTTGCACCCCTCATATTATAGAACCATAGAATGTCAGAGGTAGAATAGAGTTCAGATGATATTTGACTAACCTACATTTGAACATGAATTCCCTATGCAATTTCCCTGACAAGTGGGCAATCTTATCGCTTATAGATGTACAAAGAAGAGAAAGTGACAATTATAAAATAGTCCATTTCACTTTTTCAGAGTATTAATTGTTAATTTTTTTAAAAAATAATTTATTGATTTAATTTGTGCTTTATGTTACAATTTTATTTCAATAAATTATAATTAGTATTTTTAGGTTCAATTTAATCACAACTATTGGCTAGTGTATATACAATTCTACTTATGTTATCCACCATCTTTATAATGAGAAGTTATAAGTGTGTTGCAACATCAATCCTTCAGAAGCAACCTTGGTCATGCCTTTTATCTAAATTGTCTTGTATCTTTGTCTTATTTTCATTAACATAATTATATTTATATACATGGCTCTACTGGTTCAATTATTTTCCCTCTCTTTATCAGTTTTCATACTCCGTCCTTTGTTTAAGGGAGTTCCTCATTTTCTGTATTTCTTGTGCTGAAGTAAAAAAAAAAAAATTCCATAACACTACCATACCGCAATTATACATCCTTCCTTCAACCAAATAACATCCACTTTTTCCAGGTTTTTTTTTTTCTATGATAGAATATAGGTTCTTTCTGTTCTTAACTTCTAACTTAACTTCTCCACTAAACTTCTTAACTTGGGTTTTTTTTTCAGTAGTAAGAGCAACAAAAACAAAAAGGTATGAACACTTTAGTAATTTTCATAATGTAATTCTTAATTGGTTTCTAGTATCGTTGGAACAACAAATTAACTCCACTAACTGTTATTGTTGTTAGACGTTGGGTTTTTACACAAACTCTCCAAAATGAAAAACAATTTAGCCTTTCAATATCATCACATAGTTGATGAGTTTGAAGGAAAACCAAAATATTATTTAAATTATTTAAATTAATTCACATTTCTCTCATTACTAGTGATCTAGATCTTTTAATGTGGTTGGTGATAATCTGCATTTCTTCTGTCAAAGAGTATTCTTAGCCTTTGGTCAGTTATTCATTTGGAAAATTGCATCATCACATACTTTTGTCAAATCACTTATAGATTTCAGATTATCTTTAAAGATAGATTGCCCACCCCCAGTCTATATTTCCTTTTCTTACTTGTGCCACATTGATTTTTTTCATACAGAATTTAAAAAAATATATATCATAACATAATATATTTTATCTTTTTGTAATTGCATGTATCCCTTGTCTCCTTTTCCATTTTCCCCTTAGACACAGTTGTTAAAGATACATACAATCTTCCATTTTCTGTTGTTGTTGAATTCTCTCTTTTTCTCATCTTTTTATATGGTTTGGATATTCTCTCAGATTGAAGTACTTATTCATTGTATTGTATTTTTTTCTTGATAATTTGTTTTTTTTAACCCTTGGTAAAATTTCCTTCATGATTAGGCTATCTGCTGGGCTTTTTTCCCTTTATATCTTCTTATGAATTATTAATTCTCATTCAATGCCTTTTTTCATTTACTAAATTTGGCACAGTTCTTTTCACTTTAAGATAATGGAAAGAAGCTACACTTAAATTAGGCTGTTCATCCTTCTTAATGAATGTTTCCTTATTTTCTCTTCTTTTAGTTGTATTGTTGTTTTCTCACAGTTCATTTGATGTTGATCTAGCTGTTTGGTGATGTTAAGGGTACCAGGTTGATGTCAACCCTCTAATTCCATATTCTTGCCTGAATCACTTTCTCTTCCAGATGAAATATTTCAGATACATTTGGGGTAATCCCTGAAGAGTTGAGCAATCCCTCAGCCACAGCTGCCAGGATAATTAACAATAGGGAAAATTAATGAATCTCTAACTTCTCTAAGGGTGCATGTAGTTGTTCATTTAAATGATTATGCATTTTGAAGCTCTATAAAGCAATACCAAATGGTTTGGCACTCCTTCAGAATGTTGAGAATGGTGCTCCAACCAGTGTGCTTAGTGGTCTAGGTAGACCTGGTGTATTGGTGTGCTCATCTTGTTTTGTTCCTATAGAAGTGACCTTGGAGAAAAAAAATTCCTTTCTCTTATTATTGCTTTTTTTTATTCAATTTATGATTTTTTTTTGTTGTACTGAGGTAGGGAAAAGGAAAGCCATAACTAGATACAGAGTCTCATTTGCCTGTATTGCTGGAAGTACAAGGTGTTCTAGTTGTTAGGACAGTCATTCTCAAAGTTTGTGATAAAATCTGCTTCTCTGAAAATTCTACCTATTGCTTCAAAGTTTTGTAGCAATCACTCTTCCAATTACTATGCTTTCAAAAAATATATAGCTATTATGTCCAACCTAAATCTTTACTTCACCAGTCTAAATGGGTCTATACACACACACACACACACACATACATATATATATATATATATATGTTTATACATATACACACACATGTACATATATGCATGTGTTAGTATTTATATCAATCTATATCTAGATAGATAGATAGATAGATAGATAGATAGATAGATTAGATAGATAGATCTCACAGACCAGGAGAGTAGTGACCATGGCCCTCCTTAAATCATACCACATTGGAAGAAATGAAAACTTACAGGTCTTCAGAATTAACTCTGAACACAGCAGCACAACAAACCTAAAGCTTGGAAGAGTGTCCCCACCCTGAGTAGAGTCCAACTTTAACATAAAGATAAAAGCAAAGAAATAGGCTAAAAAAAGAACTTGACCATAGAAGTTTATGATGGTGATAAGGAAGGTCAAAACACAAATTCAGAAGAGGATAACAATGCCAAAGGGCTATATGCAAAGACTCAAAGAATAAAGTAAATTGGTTTCAGACTTAAAAAAAAAAAGATTTCCTGGAAGAACTCAATTAAAAAAAATAAGAGAGATAGAGGAGAAATTGGGAGAAATGAGAGTGATACAAGGGATTCATGGAAAAAAAAGAGTCAGATTGGTAAAGGAAATACAAAAATGGAAAAAAAAAAGATGTACAAAAATTCGCTGAAGAAAACAAATTCTGAAAAAGGAGAACTGTCCAAATTGAAAAGGAGATATAAAAACTAAATAAACAAAGTAATTCCTGAAAAATTAGAATTGGGGAGTGGAAAGTAATGACTCCATGAGACATCAAGAAACAATAAAACAACATCAAAAGAATGAAAATATAGAAGAAAATATGAAATATTTCATTGGAAAAACAACTCATCTCAACAATAGAACAAGGAGAGATAATTTAAGAATCAGTAGATTCCCTGAAAGCTGTGATTAAAAAAAGAGCTTAGAAGCCACACTTGAAGATTTAAAAAAAAAAATAGTGCATTGATATCCTAGAGCCAGAGGGTAAAATATAAATTAAAAGATTCCGTGATTACCTAAAACAGATTCTGAAATGAAAACTCCCAGAAATATTAAAGCCCAACAATAGTGAAGGGTTCCCAGGTAAAGGACAAAATACTTTGAGCTGCCAGAAAGAAACAATTTAGATATCTGGGGCCACAGGATTTAGCAGCTTCTGCATTAAAACAAAAAAACCTGAAGGGTTTGTAATATGATATTCCGGAGAGAAAAAGAGCTATGATTTCAACCAAGAATCACCTACCCAGAAAAAATTGAATATAATCCTTCAGGGGGAAAAGATATTTAATATAATAGAGTATTTTCAAGCATTCCTGATGAAAAGACCAGAGCTAAACAGAAAATCTGATTTTCAAATGTAAGACTCAAGGGAAACATTAAAAGGTAAATGATAAAGAGAAATAATATGGTATTCAATAATATTCAATTATTTACATTCCTACATGGGAAAATGATACTTGTAAGCCCCCCAAATTTTATCATTATTAAGGCAGTTAGAGTATACATAGATAGAAGGAACAGGTGTGAGTTGATAATAATGGGATCCAAAAGAATAAAATTAAGTTCTGAGATTCCCTTGGATGCCCTGTTAGAAGAGGCAAGAAAGAGGTATTATAGGGTTAATTAGCTCACCTAAAAGAGACATGAAGGAGCATTTACAATGAAGGGAAAGAAGGGTGGAAGGCCATGCTTCAACCTTAATCTCATCAGAATTGGCTCAAATTGTCAATCCACACATACACATTCAATTGAGTATAGACATTTATTTGGTGGTGGTCAAAAGTAAAACATGTTTGAGGGGGGAGAGGGTGAAAGGAGCACAGGAAGAGAGAAGGATAAACAGTGGAAAAATAGGGAAAAAAAGGGAAATAAAGAGTTAGTAATCATAACTGTGAATGTGAATGGGATGAACTCACCCATAAAAGATAAGTGTATAGCAGAATGGATTAAAACCAGAATACTACAGTATGCTGTTTATCAGATACACACTTGAAGCCAAGCAATACACACAGAGTATAGGTAAAGGGCTGGAGCAGAATCTATTATGCTTCAGCTGAAGTAAAGGAAAACAAAACAAGGGTAGCAATTATGACATCGAACAAAGCAAAAACAAAGCTAGCCATTATCACAACTATTATTCAATATGGTACTCAAAATAATAGCTATAGCAATAAGACAACAAAAAACTGAAGGTATAAGAATAAGCAATGAGGAAATAAAACTATCACTCTTTGCAGATGATATGCTGGTATATTTGAAGAATCCTGAAGCATTATCTAAAAACTATTTGAAATAATTAACCACCTTAGCAAAGTTGCAAAATATAAAATAAATCCACAAAAATCATCAGCATTTTTATTTTTTGCATTTTGACAAAGTCCAACAGCAAAAGCAAAAAAAGAGAAATGCCCTTTGAAGTAACTGTAGACAATATAAAATACTTGAGAGCCTATCTTCGAAGACAAACCCAGGGACTATATGAACACAATTACAAAACAATTTTCACAATAAAAGTCAGATCTAAACTATTGGAAACATTAATTGTTCATGTGTAGGTCAAGCCAAGATAATAAAAATGATAATTCTAACTAAATTAATTTAATGTTCAGTGCCATACCAATGAAACTACCACGAAAGTATTTTATAAGCTAGAAAAATAATACCGAAATTAATCTGGAAGAACAAAAGGTCAAGGATATTATGGAAATTATTTTTTTAAAATGTGAAAAAGGTGATCTAGCTGTATCCAGATTCAAACTGTATTCTGAAGTGGTAATCATTAAAATAATTTTGTACTGCCTAAGAGGTAGAGTTGTGGATCAGTGAAATAAATTTGGTATACAACGCATAGAATGTAATGACAATAGTGAACTAGTGCTTGATAAATGCAAAGATCCCAGATTTTGGGACAAGAATACACTATTTAACAAAAATGGTGGGAAAACTGGGAAGCAGTTTGCCAGAAACTAAGTATATACCAACATCTCAAAGCATATAGCAAGATAAGGTCAAAATGGGTACATGATTTAGACATAAAGCGTGATACCATATGCAAATTGGAGAAGCATGGAATAGTTTATCTGTCAGATCTATGGATAATTGTAGAATTTGTGACCAAACAAGTAACAGAGAGAATTATGGGAAATAAAATCCATAATTTTGATTATATTAAATAAAAAGGTTTTATGTGTACACACACACACACACACACACACACACACACACACACACAAAATACATCCAAGGTTAGAAGGAAAGCAGAAAACAGGGAAATTTTACAGCAAATTTCACTGATAAAAATCTGATTTCTCAAATATAGAGAGGATTAAGTCAAATTGTGACCATATGAGTCATTTCCCAATTGATAAATGGCAAAGGCCATGAACAGGGAGTTTCAGATGAAGAAATCCAAATTATCTATAGTCTTATGAAAAGAAATGCTCTGTCACTATTGATTAGAAAAATGCACATTTAACCAGTTTAGAGGCAACACCCCATACATATCAGATTGGTTAGTATGACAGAAAACGAAAATGACAAATGTTGGAGGGAATGTGTAGAAAAAAAATAACACTAATGCATTGTTGGTAGAGTTGTGAATTTATCCAATTATTCTGGAGATCAATTTGGAACTATGTCCAAAGGGCTATAAAAGTGCACATTTTCTTTGACCCAGCAGTATTGCCTATATATATCTAGTACTATAACACTACCAGATATATACCCCAAAAACACCAAAGAAAAAAGAAAGGGCCAATACAAAATATGTAGAGCCCCTGGAAATTGAAGGGATGCCCATCAACTGGGAAATTTCTAAAAATGTTTTGGTATATGATTAGCCTGGAATATTATTGTGCTATGAGAAATGATGAGTAGGATGCTTTCAGAAAAACCTGGAAAGACTTATATGAACAGATGCAAACTGAAGTGAGCAGAACCAGGAGAGCAGCGTATATAGTAACAGTAATATTTTATGATGCTCAACTATGAATAATATAGACATTCTCAGTAATACAAAAATCTGAGACAATTCTTAACAACTTAAGAAAAATAATATCACCTTTAGAGAAAGAAATGATGGAGTACAAATGCAGATCAAGAAATACTATTTTTAACTTTATTTTTTCTGTTTTTGTTTTTTTGTTTTTTAAAATATTTTTATTTAATATATTTAGTTTTCAGCACTGATTTTCACAAGAGTTTAAATTACAAATTTTCTCCCCATTTCTACCCTGCCCCCCACTCCAAGATGGCGTATATTCTGGTTGCGCTGTTCTCCAGTCAGCCCTCCTTTCTGTCAGCCCACTCACCTCCCATCCCCTATTCACTTCCTTTATTGTACGGCAAGATAAATTTCTACGCCCCATTGCCTGTGTATCTTATTTTCTACTTGCATGCAAAAACTGTTTTTTTTTTTTGTTTTTGAACGTCTGTTTTTAAAACCTTGAATTCCAAATTCTCTCCCCTCTTCCCTTCCCACCCACCCTCTCTAAGAAGTCAAGCAATTCAACATAGGCCACATGCGTATCATTATGTATAACCCTTCCACAATACTCATGTTGTGAAAGACTAACTATATTTTGCTCCTTCCTAACCTATCCCCCTTTATTGAATTTTCTTCTTTGACCCTGTTCCTTTTGGAAAGTGTTTGTTTTCGATTACCTCCACCCCTATCTGCCCTCCTTTCTATCATCCCCTCTTTTTTTATCTTCTTCCTCCTTCTTTCCTGTGGGGTAAGATACCCAATTGAGCATGCATGGTATTCCCTCCTCACGTCAAATCTGATGAGAGCAAGATTCACTCATTCCCCCCTCACCTCCTTTCTCTTCTCTTCCTACAGAACTGCTTTTTCTTGTTGCTTTCATGTGAGATAATTTACCCCATTCTATCTCTCCCTATCTCAATATATTCCTCTCTCATCCCTTACTTTGATTTTATTTCTTTTAGATATCTTCCCTTCATCTTCAACTCACCCTGTGCCTGCTCTCTCTCTCTCTCTTTCTCTCTCTCTCTATATATATATATATGTATATACACACATACATATATACATACATTCACACTCACATATATGTATATGTATATGTATGTATATACATATATACATATATATATATATATATATATATATATATATATATATATATATATATGTATACATATTCCCTTCAGCTACCCTAATACTGAGGTCTCATGAATCATACACATCATCTTTCCATGTAGGAATGTAAACAAAAAACAGTTCAACTTTAGTAAGTCCCTTGCAATTTTTTTTCTTGTTCTTTTTCTTGATTACCTTTTCATGCTTCTCTTGATTCTTGTGATTGAGAGTCAAATTTTCTATTCAGCTCTGGTCTTTTCACTGAGAAAGCTTGAAAGTCCTCCATTTTATTGAAAATCTATATTTTGCTTTGGAGCATGATACTCAGTTTTGCTGGGTAGGTGATTCTTGGTTTTAATCCTAGCTCCATGGACCTCCGGAATATCGTATTCCAAGCCCTTCAATCTCTTAATGTAGAAGCTGCTAGATCTTCGGTAATTCTGATTGTGTTTCCACAATATTCAATTTGTTTCTTTCTGGCTGCTTGAAGTATTTTCTCCTTGATCTGGGAGCTCTGGAATTTGGTGACAATATTCCTAGGAGATTTCCTTTTGGGATCATTTTGAGGAGGCAATCTGTGGAATCTTTCAATTTCTATTTTGCCTTGTGGCTCTAGAATATCAGGGCAGTTCTCCTTGATAATTTCTTGAAAGATGATATCTAGGCTCTTTTTTGAATCATGGCTTTCAGGTAGTCCAATAATTTTTAAATTATCTCTCCTGGATCTATTTTCCAGGTCAGTGGTTTTTCCAATGAGATGTTTCACATTGTCTTCCATTTTTTCATTCCTTTAGTTCTGTTTTATAATATCTTGATTTCTCATAAAGTCACTAGCTTCCACTTGTTCCAGTCTAATTTTTAAAGTAGTATTTTCTTCAGTGGTCTTTTGGACTTCCTTTTCCATTTGGCTAATTCTGCCTTTCAAGGCATTCTTCTCCTCATTGTCTTTTTGGAGCTATTTTGCCATTTGAGTTAGTCTATTTTTTAAGGCGCTATTTTCTTCAGTATTTTTTGGGGTCTCCTTTAGCAAGTCATTGACTTATTTTTCATGGTTTTCTTACATCCTTCTCATTTCTCTTCCCAATATTTTCTCTACTTCTCTAACTTGCTTTTCCAAATCCTTTTTGAGCTCTTCCGTGGCCTGATACCAGTTCATGTTTTTCTTGGAGGCTTTTGTTGTAGGCTCTATGACTTTGTTGACTTCTTCTGGCTGTATGTTTTGGTCTTCTTTGTCACCAAAGAAAGATTCCAAAGTCTAAGACTGAATATGGGTGCGTTTTCACTGTCTGGCCATGTTCCCAGCCAACTTACTTGACCCTTGAGTTTTTCAGTGGCTGCTTTTAGAGTAAACAGTACTTTGTTCCAAGCTTGGGGGAATGTGCCAGCTGTGCCACACCTGCCACACCAGCACTCCTCCTTCCCCAAGAACCCCCAACCTGGACTGGACTTAGATCTTCAGCAGGCTCTGCACTCCTGCTCTGATCTGCCACTTCAGTCCTCCCACCAGGTGGGCCTGGGGCCATTAGCAACTGCAGGTGTAGTTCTGTAGTTGCCCCACCTCCACTGCCCCCGGGGTGGTGGCCTAACCACAAACTCCTTCTTTCACTCTGTCCCCAGCAGCTTTTCCCACTAACCTTCTCTGTTATCTTTGGTGTTTGTGGATTGAGAAGCCTGGTAACTGCTGCAGCTCACTGATTCAGGGCGCCAGGGCCCGCTCTGCCTGGCTCCTGGTCTGGTTGGTCTGCACTGCCCACGCTGGGCTCTGCTCTACTCTGCTCCCAGCTCCATGCAGTATAGACCTAACCTAGAGACCATCCAGGCTGTCCTGGGCTGGAGCCCTGCTTCCCTCCACTATTTTGTGGGTTCTGCAGTTCTTCTCTGTTTTCTTTGGTGTTTGTGGGTTGAGAAGTCTGGCAACTGCCACAGCTCACTGATTCAGGGCGCTAGGGCCTGCTCTACCCGGCTCCTGGGCTGGTTGGTCCAGGTGGCCTACGCTGGGCTCTGCTCCGCTCTACTCTGCTCCCAGCTCTGTGCATGAAAACCTCACCCAGCAACCATCCTGGCTGTCCTGGGCTTCTGCCCTGCCTCCCTCTCCTATTTTGTGGGTTCTGCAGTTCTAGAATTGCTTCAGAGCCATTTGGCCATTTTTTTGTAGGTTTTGGGAGGGATTTGGTGGGGAGCTCACGCTAGTTCCTGCTTTCCAGTCTTGGCTCCACCCCACCCCACTCCCGTTTTTGTTTTTTTGTTCTTTCTTTTTTTTTCTTTTTTTGAGGGGGGAAAGCAGGGCAATTTGGGGTTAAGTGACTTGCACAAGGTCACACAGCTAGTAAAAGTGTCAAGTGTCTGAAGTCGGATTTGAACTCAGGTCTTCCTGGCTCCAGGGCTGGTGCTGTACTCACTGCACCACCTAGCTGCCCCTGTTTTTTATTTTTTTGGCCTGTATTTTCTTTCACAATATGATTAATATGGAAATATGTTTTGAATTAATGCATAGGTATAAGCTATATCAAATTGTTTGCCTTCTTTGGAGTTGGAAGAGGATGGGATGAAGAAGCAAATTCGGAACTCTAAAGTTTTTTTTTTAATGTACATTAAAATGGTTTTTGCATGTTACCGGAAAAATAAAATAATTTAAAATATAAAAACACATAATAAATTCTATATATCACTTTCAAAAATGTCTTGCTTGTCTTTGTTTCTCCCTGAACTCCTTTGTCCATGTCAAAAATGTTTCAATACCTTGCTACTTTAGTAACTATATTGCTGAGTTACCTCTTCTCACACTCGTTAACCAAGAGTATAAATAATAATTTTTTTTATAAAAAGTTTGTTAGAAATAAGTATTGTCAGACAAAATGAATTCACACACTGGCCATGTCCAACACCCCACATCTTTTCCTGCCAATTGTGTCCCTAACTGTTTTGTTAGGAGGTGAGTCACATTCTTCATCATAGTTTCTCTGAAGATATGGTTGGTCATTGAAGTCATCAGAATTCTTGAGCATTCCAAATTTATTTTTTTAAACATTATTTTCTTTGTATCAATTATTCCTCTGGTTCTGCTCATTTCACATTTCATCACTTCATACTAGCTAACATTCTCTGAGATTGTCTTTCATCATTTCTTAGGATGCATAGTATTCCATTATGTTAACAGACAGCTATTTGTCTAGCTTTTTCCCAGTTGTCTGAAAGCCAAGCTGAGGCACACATTGAGATTCTAGTTTCACTTCCCTTCCCTTTCCTCTCCCCTCTCCTTCCCCTTCAGGATAATGAAATGAGTTTTGCCTGAAGCTATTTTCTCCCTGGCCTTATCCTTCTTAACCCCTCCATCAACACCTTTTTTTTTTCACTATTGAGGTGGATATGTTGCTACACGAATTTAGCGGTGTGTGTTCAAGTATTTTATATCAACTAAGAACATTCCCCAATGCTTTCCTCCATATATTTATACTAGAAATACAACAAAAACGAAATTAGATTAAAATGGCCCATTCTTCCTCCTTTCTACATTGTTATGTTACTTTTATCTTCCTTCCACTTTTCATTCTTCAGAACCTCACAATAAAAGAAATCCAACATCAGGACTTCTTTTTCTCCTCCTTTAATTCATTTAATGTAAGTTAAAAAAAATTAAGGTTCTGAAGGGATATATATATATATATATATATGTATATATGTATATATGTATACATACACACACATTATATATGTGTATATATGTATACACACAGATATAAATATATACATATATGTATACACACATATGTATGCATGAATGTATGTATGTATTTGGGTGTCAATCCTATGTAATCATAAATTTCCTTACAAGAACTCAAATATATTTATTGGTTTAGGTTTCTCTCCACTCTTGAGTTTGTGTTTCACAGTTCCTGCTCAGTCACCGTCTTTTCATTAGAAATGCATGAAAGTGCTCTACTGCATTAAAGATCTCCTTTTCCCCTGTAGTTTTGGAGAGTAAGTTATTTTTGCTTGTAAGACCGTATCTTCCAAGATCCCTTCTCATAAGTAGAAGATATCAGGTCTCGTGCGATGCTGTCTATAATTTCTTGGTACACAAACTGCTTTGTGAATGTTTACAATATTCTCTCTCTCTCTCTCTCTCTCTCTCTCTCTCTCTCTCTGTGTGTGTGTGTGTGTGTGTGTGTGTGTGTCTCAATTTTTTTATATTACATTCTGGGAATTTTTCCTCTTAGGTATTTCTTTCTTCTTATCTTCACTTTTCCCACTAGTTCTAATAGATCTGGACAGTTTTCATTTATGACTTTTTGAAATATAGTATCCAGGAATTTTGTTATTATTGTGGTCATAGTGATTTTCAAGGACTCTAGCAATCTGTAAATTATCTCTCCTTGACCTGTTCTTCAGATAAATCTTTTTTTTTATTTCAGATGTTTTACATTTTCTTCTGTTTTGTTTTCAGGTTTTTAAAATTTAATTCTAAATGTCTTTCTATTTTATGAATTCGTTGATTCCTCTTTGACCCATACTGATCCTTAGAGAGTCCTATTCTTGGACTATTTGCCACTTTTTTTTTCATAACTGTTTATTCCATTTCCAATTCTTTTTTCCAGTGCTTTTATTTCTTCTATTTAAAAAAAAAATCTTGTTTCATTTCTTATAAGTAATCATTTGATTGTGGTAAATCCTTTGTTTTCCCTCAGGTCTCTGCCTGTGGTCATTATAGAATTAATTTCTCCCTTAGATGGATTTTTAGTTTTACAATAATTTTCAATACTATTCATTCTTTTCTTTGACCCCATTTCTTCAGCCTTAGTTCCTGAATTAGTGCTTTCTGCCACAGCACTCTTCCTTTCTTTGTTTTTATGTGGGGTGGTCAAACTTGTCTCAATCACTCTGTGTTCCCTGATTTACTGATCTATCCACCTCTAGTTGTTAGCCCAACCCTGGATCTTTGAGGTTTAGAGCATTGTATCTTAAAAGCTCTCTATGCCAACCTCAGGACTGAATGCTAAGGAAATCCAATCCTCCGGGCCTGGGATGTCATTTTTTGAATCCTTAACGCTCCATTTTGACATGATACTGATCATTGGCTGCTGTTTTTTCCCAGAGCTTACAGACACAATCCCTATCCTTGGGTATTGTCCATACTTTCTACCTCCTATGACAGAGCCCTACAGGCATTATGTAGCCCAGGCTAGAAGTAAAAATCCTTTTTTTAATGCAGCATAAATCACATTAGTATTTTTATTCCAATATTTTGTTGTTAGCCCATGTGATCTTACATTCTGTGATGTAAGCTCTACAATTCTCCAAGATATTTTTGAACAGGAAATGCTGTATGATCCTACTTCTCCCATATTGGATGTAGAAAGTCAATTTTTTTAAACTGGAGTATAAGACTTTATTTTACAACTTATTAAATTTCAGTTTATTCAATTTGTTCAAACATTCTAACCTGCCAAGAAATTTTGGTATCTTGATTGTGTCAATGTTTTGAGAATTTCTCCCAGCCTTTTGCCACAGAAAAATCTGATAAATACAGCACTTATTCATTGATCCAAGGTTTTGATTATCATGTTAACCATAGTAGATGAAGACCAGTCTCATTTGTCACTAAAGACCTCCTTCTAAATCAAGTGATTAATCGATATTCTTAGTGACCAGCCATTAAATCACTTCTAACTATGCCTAACTATATTATTTTCTAGCACACATTTCTGTATCTTGTTTACAAAAAATAGCATGGGGGTCTGTTTAAATGCTTTGCTAAATTCTAAATAAACTACATCCATAGATTTTCCATGATCATTTATAAAGTAAAATGAAGTTAATCTGAGATGACTAATCCTTGATGAAGCCATTGGATATGGCTGATTGGTTATCACTGCTTCCTTTTCTGTATTTTCATGTACCACCCTTTTCACAATAGATTTTGTATATTTCTAGAAATTACCCAAGTGATATTCATTTTTATTTCTAGTGTCTCACATGGTGTATTAAAGGATAATATGAGGTGTATTCAATAATCCATCCATCCATTAAGTTTGCCCAATTCCCAGGAATGCATGACTCCTGAAATGTCATGGTGATATTTGAAGAATTGACACTTCATGGATATGGAACACAGAATCATAGTTTATCAGATATGCCCAATCTCTCAGGGAGGAGAGATTTTTTGCAAAGTGAAATAGGTAGTAAGTGCATTTGAACCTTGGATTTGAACCCAGGTTTTCCACTGTAGAATTGGAATTTCCACTGCACCATAATGTTTCTTAGCCATGGAACCAGAGGCTCTCAAGGAAAGCCCTTCCCAAAGCATTGATTGCTCCTTAACCTTCAAATGAAAGAGAGTTAGGGTACATATGGTATTACAACTCATATTTGTGCAAAGTAATTACAATTGATAAAATTCTACCCCTCATTTTATCTGAGGTTTGTACTAGTTGGGAAAGCTTAAGTGTCCTGTACCATCCCCATGATTTCTCTTTGAAAACGCTGTTGTTTTGAAAAATCTCCATCTTTCAGTTGCACAATATTTGGAAAGTAACATGACTGCTTTCTTAGGAAGAAAAATACTACCTTGCACCTTGTTCTTTGTCCACCTATGACTTCACCAAGAAGTTTGAAGTAATACTTTAAAAGATTTTTTTAAAAGAAAAAAGTAGGAATCTCAGTAAAGTACTTTGAGATCAATTCAATTCTGTGAACATTTGTTAACTGTCTACTTTTATACAACCCACCATGAAAGGTCCTTGAGACATGAAGCAAGTGAATAAGATGCCAGCCATGACTTCAAGGAGCATATTGTAGTCTAAAAAGGGAATAGAGTCACTTCAATGAATCTCATCAATGTGGGTATTTCCTTCTCTAATACTGGTTAAATCCTTTAGACCTTATTCTTTGCTATTCTTATTCATACTCTGTAACTGATCTACCCAATGTGCATCAAGATTTTCTTTTGGTCTTTGGATTTTCTTTGGGCACCATTGCGTACCTTATGGTATCTATCTATTGAACTTCCCTCTCTTTAAATTGCTGAGCTATTTAACTTTCTGATCATATATTTCCCATATAACACCTTGGATTCTAACTCTTACACTCATGTCATTATTAATAACATGCTGACATCTGCTGGTGCTTGCTACCACTATATATCTCTTCTTTGACCTTTTGGTCATCCTCAATTTTCATTCTACTGATACCATGGCATTCCATATTTCACAGTTATATTACATCTCCAGAATACCGACTATAAAAAAGGATGAGTTGTATAATTTCATAGTTATAATCCATCCCACTGTCTTTCTCTTCTGTATATTTGTGCTCAATTTGTTGCCCATGCAAAATGGCAATCCAAGATCTATGTACCAAAAGGTGAGTTATGTTTACTGTCTATCCACTTAAATGTCATAATCTAGGCAATGCACATCCTTACTCTGAATGACTATAATGCAACAGAATTTGATAAATACAAGAGAGGCACAAATTACTATGTGAGTTTCTAGAATGGTGGCATGGAAAGAGGCCTCACAAGCCACTTTAGACCTGTTCAGAAAAAAACAAAACAAAAGAAAACAAAACAAAACATAATGATATAATAGAAATAAGTAGGAGGTTTGGTGTTATGAGACCTGTTTTAGCCTCTGGACTCACCCCTTGGCTGTGTGACCAAAGGCAAGTGATTTCTTATATGCTAGCTTCAGTTTTTCCATCTATAAAAATGGGTATAATATATTCACTACATGCCTCAGAGGGTGCTATTGGAAAAGCACTTTGTAAGTCATAAAACATTCCTGAAATGAGGCTATTATTTTTGTTGTTATTGATGATGGACATACCATTTTATTACATCAGACCAAAGCAGGCTGTCATTTCTTTAATATTGTAATTGTATTTTGAGTTGAAATTTATTATTATTCATTATTCAGAATGTACATATAGGTACAAATTTGGAAATTTGGCTTCCTAGGTTGGTTAGCATGACAAAAAGGGAAAACGACATTGCTGGAGGGGATGTGGAAAACTAGGGATGCTAATACAATATTGGTGGAGTTGTGAACTGGTCCAAACATGATGGAGAATATTTTGGAACTATGCTGGCTATAAAACTAAAGCTACCCTTTAACTCATCAATACCATTACTATATCCTACGGAGATTAAAGAAAAAGGAACAAAAATATTTATAGCAATTCTTTTTGTAGTGGCAAATAATTGGAAATTGAGGGGATGCCCATAAATTGGGCAGTGGCTGAACAAGTTGTGGTATATGAATGTAATGGAATATCACAGTACTGTAAGAAATGATGAGCAGGTAGATTTCAGAAAAAAATCTTTAAAGACTTATATGAATTGATACTGAGTGAAGTGAGCATAATCAGGGTACAGTACAAAGTAACAGCAACATTGTGTGATGATCAACATTAATAGACTTAAGTCTTTTCAGCAATACCAGGATCTAAGGCAATTCCAAAAGACTTGTGATGGAAAATCCTATCCACATCCAGAGAAAGAACTATGGAATCTGAATGCAAAACAAAGCATATTATTTTCTCCTTTTTTTCTTTTTTTTTCTTTCTTGTGATTTTTCCCTTTTGTTCTGATTCTTCATTCACAATATGACTAATGTGGAAATAGGTTTAATATAATTGTATATATATAGCCTATTTTTTGCTTGCCATCTTGTGGAGGGGTGAGGGGAAAGAGAAAAAAAATTGGAACTCAAAATCTTATAAAAGTGAATATTGAAAGGTATCTTTACATGTAATTGGAAAAAATAAAATGTTAAATGGGGGAAAATAAAAAAAAATCTCTTAAACCATCAAAAATGAAAATAAAAAATGATGTGGCATATGATTGTGATGAAATATTATCATGCTATAAGAAATGATGAAGAGAATGGTTTCAGAAAAACATGGGAAAATTTATATGATCGGATGCAAAGTGAAATGAGCAGAACTAGGAGAACACTGCATACAGTAAAAGCAATATTGTAAGGATAATCAACTGTGAAAGACTTAGCCACTCACATAAATACAATGATCCATGACAATTCCAAGGGACTCTTGATGATAAATGATGTCCACTTTCAGAGAGAGAGAGAAGAATGACTAAACTTTGAATGAAGGTTGAAGCACATGTTTTTCACTTTATTTTTCTTGCCCCCCCCACCCCCCTTTTGCAACATGGTGAATATGGAAATTTTTTACATGACTTCACATGAATAATGGGTATCATATTTCCTGACTTCTTAATGGGTGGGAAAAGGGCTGGAAGAAGAGGGAGAATTGTTATTTTTGAGATTTTTTAATTAAAAAATTAAAAGGAATGTGGCTTTCTGGCTAGTAGGTGGGTATTTTGTGTTACCAGGTGAAATGTCTTCATGTAAATTCTAGAATTGAATGATAAGTTCTTGGTTATAAGAACCAGGAAATTTAAAGCTGGAAGGGAACTTGGAAATAATCTTAGACCAATTAAACTAGAATAGTAAAGTGAACCCCGGGGGAGTGTAATAACTTGCCCAAAGATGTACTAAAGTAAATAAACAGATAAATAAGAAAACAAAAGAGATATCATATTGCCTTGCTTTTGCCATGTCTCACCCTCTAGTGAATATAGTATGAGACCATAGCTTAGTAGAAAAGAAAGAATAGTAGATTTAAAATAAGAAGACCTGGCTTCAAATACCTAACAACTTACTTTTTAAGTTTAGGTAACTCTCCTACCATCTCTGTTCCTCATGGGATCATAAACCTAGAACCAGACAGAATCTCAAGCATCATCTACTCCAAGCCCCTCACTGTTTAAGTCTGGAAGGCCTGCAATCCTGAGGTTCAGAGAGTTTGAGGCCTTCCCAGTTACTTGAGTTTTCCCTTCTAGTGTTACTTGCTTCTACTCAGTGTCAATCTGTACATACCTATTTATTTATATGCTGTCTTCCTTATTAGTATGTAGCATGGGGGCAAGGATTTTGTGTGCATATATGTGTGTATGTGTTTTCTTTTTTGTGTGTGTCTTCAGTATTTAACACAGAGCAAACACTCAATAGGGACAGCTAGGTGGGTCCATGGATAGGCCTGGAGTCTTGAAGACTCATGTTTCTGAGCTCAAATCTGGCCAAAGACACTTACTAACTGTGTGACTGTGGCAAAGTCACTTAACTCTGTTTGTCTCAAAATGGCAAAGCACTCTAGGGTCTTTGCCAAGGAAACCCCAAATGGGGTCAGAAAGAGTAGAAGAGTAGAATGCATGCGACTGAAAGACTGAACAACAGCAAAGCACTCAACAAAGACTTGTTGATTGATGGAGTAAGTGACTTGTGGGTGAGGAGGAGAGTTGGTATTTAAACTCATGTCCCATGAAACTAAGCTCAATCCTTGGTATCACAATGTCTCCTTCCTTTTCTTTTATAAAATGAGAGGTAATCTTATTCTTCAGCCATGTCCAAGTCTGAAGGCCCCATTTGTTCTTCTTTTGTTTGTTTGTTTTTAAAAGAAATTGAAGTTGTCAACTCATTTAACAGATGAGGAAACTGAGACAAATAGGGTTAAGTGACTAGCCCAGTGTCATACAGCTAGTAAGTATTCGAAGCCAGGAATTAGACTCATGAAGATGAGTCTTCCTGATTCCACACCTAGTGCTCTATCCACTGCACCACCTCACTGGCCCTTTTAACTTTAAATCATTTCTTTAGTCCTATGACTCAACAAAGCTTCCATTCCCTTGCCTTCCAGAGCCTGTGAAAGTCATATCACTGTCCTTTCCCTTCAAATTCAGCTATCTGTAGGCACCCAGACCTGCTAGCTAGGCTCAGATAGAAAGCACCTTTCTCATTATTATCCAGTACAGAGAAATAATTAGTAGCTGAACAAACCTCTTTAATTCTCTGGACCTTAACTCCTTATCTACAAAAAGATGAGTGATGGATTAAAGGATTTCTAAGTCCCTCCAAGTTGTACCATTATATTGCTATACAAGAAACATGTACATTAATAACCATCATCACTATTCAAGCTTGGGGATGAGATCACAAGAGATCTCCTGGTTGAACTCTCTATTTTTAGGCAGGAAAGATATATAACCATTTTGCAGATGAAGCAACTGAGGTCTATTGAGGTTGAATGATTCATCTATGGTCATATGGTGAGCATAATGAGAGTAGTGAGTGGGTTGAAGGGGGTACAACTAGAATTCTGGGCTTCAGTTTCTCACTGCAATAATCTTTACCATCCTTGTTGTATGTGTCTGACAATGGTGGAGGAGAGCTATGTCAAGTTCTCATCTAATCCATCTCCCTAATGATAGACAGACAATATATAGCATTACCCCATTTTCCAAGACAGAATCTGTGGCCCAAAGAGCTTAGATCATTTCCTAGGATCATAACTCTAGATACAGAAGTGCCCTTGGAGAATAGCTCATCCAACTCCCTTCACTTTAGAGAAAAAAACAAATGGAGCTTGGGAGGGCTAAAATAACTTGCCCAAATTCCCACAGGTAGCAAGCTTCAAAGGTAGGATTTGAACCCAAGCCTGAGCAAGAAATATATTGATGGTGTCAGTTTTCGAAACCCTGGAGGGATGCAAAAGAAAATCCTTGCCCACTGCATGGTCCTCCCAGTGCCTGACCCTGACTCCTCTAGGAGGAGGATCAGTTCAGAGATAGTCTCAGTTGGAATCTTACCTAATGGATAGGACTTGGTGCCATCAGGAACCAATCAGAAGGGGATTCTGCTGGTCTAGTGTATGTCTACTTCCTTGTGCTCCCTCAAAAATCCCCCAAAATGCCTGATATGTCCCATTCCGGAATCGGTGCAACCACTCTATGTTCCCTCCATTGCAACCTGTTATTCACTCTTAATATGTGTGTACATGGAAGAAGTGGTTGTCAGTCCTCCCTGGGGACATGGAGATCTTTGGGAGCATGCTGGAGCCAAGCCACACAGCAGGCAGGCAGCCCAGAGCCCGGGGAGTGAATCATCTTGCCAGGATGCTCAAACAGAGACCCTCAAGGGGTTAAGGATGGAAAATCACATTTGGCTGGTTGCTATGTGCAGTGGAAGAGCAGGCAGATTGTTCCTGATAGGAGCAAGGAGCCCCCCTATTAGCAGGTGAGAGGTGGACTGAGCCACCACGCACTTGCTGACGTTCGGACCATCCCCAGGGACTCTGGGCTGGTTTTCTCTGTGATCGATGTAATATTCTCCAGCTAAATTTAGGAACTCTGGCAACCTGTGGCAATAGCACCTCACGATGACTAATTAGCAATAAAAAATGGTGGATGTATCCAGGTTTAATTATTTAATCTCCAAGGTTTTGATTAAATTAAAACCTTTTTACCTCAGGGCCAAAAAAGATTTTGTGTGTGTGTGTGTGTGTGTGTGTGTGTGTGTGTGTGTGTGTGTGTGTATGGCTGTGTGTGTGTTATGGAATAATAAGACTGATTTCAGAAGCAACATAAAGCTATCAGTCTCATTATTTTATAGCTACACCTTGTAGATATAAAGAAATGCATCTCTCCAGTTGCCCCTTCCTCTAAGAAGGAGCCCCTCAACCCCTATCAGCTTCTAAGACTATGTGGTTCCATATGTTAAAAAAATAAAAATGCAGAACAGACTACAGATAAACTTGGCTCATTTGAGCTCTACTACTTTTGTTTCTGTCACAGGTCTTCCTCAGCATTGGATGCTAAAGAATGATTATGTTTGTCTTGCTCTAGTGGGGGGCAGAAGGGAGGGGGGTGTATCTTGCCGTCTGAATGGGTCAGAAATGGGAAGACTAAAAGGAATTGCCTTGAATCTCTGGGATGAAAATGCCAGTCTCTGGGGACTATGAACAATCCCTGACATGAATATCAGTTTTCTGCTTGCTTCCCTCCACATCTGTGCACATAAAATGACCTGTATTTCATTGACCTGCATGACAGAGGTAATAAAAGCAGTGATACTCAGGTGCTTGGGTTTTTTAATAATAGAGGGGATCATGGATGCCTTTGAAGTTTGTTTCAGCTCCAAACCTCCCTGGTTAACTTTGATGTTTCCCTAGTAATTGTTGGTCATGACATAAGGAGATGATAAAGAGAGAATAGTGAAAGCAAGCCTTATATAGCAGTCAGTCAGACAGCCAGCTTCAAGACATGTCCTTGGTGCTATAGCAAACCATGGCTTAGTAGATAAGCTTGGAATGTTTGTCATACTTATAGCTGTAAATAATAGCACCCAAAATTAGGAAGCCTGGGCAATGAACTGAAGTACCACTTCACAAATGTTTTCTGTGAAGGCTATTCTTGGTATGGGAAACATTTCTAATCATTAGCAACTCATTACCCAGATGGTTTCTTTGTGGATAGTGTAAAGGCTGTTAGATTTAGAGTTAGAAGACATGTATTCAAATTCTAGCCCAGTCCTTGGGCAAGTCAATTAATGATTCTGGGTCTCAATTTCCTCATTTGTAAAATAAGAGGGAAGAAATTGTTGGCCAGTAAGGTCCACTCCAGATCTAAATTATTCCCCTGCCCTCATTCCAGGGTATTATTTTGTCTCAGTTTGGTTTTGTATTGCAGGCCTACCTTCTATATTTCTATGATTTTTTTTGTGATATCTCTAAGATTGTCCCTTCCCTCATACCACTTCCCAAAGAACTGGAGACTTTATTATTTTATTTTTGGAATAGACCCTTTTAACTCATTCTATCCCTACCTATATCCTAACTCCTATTGCCTCCACCTAAAATTAAACCCTCATCATCTGTCTTTTGGACTCTTACAAAAATCTCCTAAGCCCCTTGCCTTCCTTCTCCTTCCCATCCCTTTTAATCCATTCCTGGTAGACCACTTAGGTAACCATTTGAAAGCATGGATTTCAGATCAAAGCTAACTACCTGCTCAAAAATCTCAATTGTTTTGTCACTATCTAGAGGATAAAGTCCAAATTCTTTAGCTTGGCATTTAAGAACCTCTGTATTCTAGCTTCCATTTCTTTACTTTGCAACCTTATCTCATACTCCCCTCCTTCACATCCTCTCTTCTCCATTCAAACTATTCTAATTGACATTCTCCATGTTTGTCCTTCTCTTTTCTCCATCCATGTTGTTGTCTGTAATATTCCTTATGCCTGGGCTATATAAATACAGGCAGAACAGTGCAGAGGGAAAAAAGACTAAATTTGGAATCCAAGGACTTGCTTTGGAATCTTGGGTCAGCTCCTTATTGACCTTGGGAAAACCTCTTGACTTCTCTTGGCCTCAGTTTTCACTTTTGTAAAGGGGGATATTGGAGGAAAAGACTAATTTTCTTTGACTATGAAATGAAGGGATTAGACAGAACCAGGGCTTCTAGGCCTTATCAGTAAATGTCTTGGAGACCTTTTAGACAGTTTGATGAAGTCTATGGATGCCATAGACTAACATTTTAAAAAAGATAGCAGAAAATATATAGACCTGCAAGGATACCAATTACATTTCAATATAGTAATCAAAATATTGACAAAAAATGTGTAGAACCAATGTTATGAACCCTTAAACTATACAGATAATGTTTCATGCCACTCCTGTGCAGGGATGTGCTGATAAATGATTAACAACCAAGTTTCTGAAGTGCAAACTTAGACATAGGACACACTTTTACGTTTAATCTGCTTTATTAATATTTTCTTCATCCAAGCAAAAAACAACTCAAGTCATGATTTTAAACATTGCTGATTTCCGAGGTATAAATGCTCACACTGAAATTTTAACAATTTGCTAAATCTGCTACTATCCTATGATTACATGACTGCAAACATACTTCCCAGATCTAGGTCTCTGGCTTTATGAATATATTTCCTTGAATTCCTCTGCTCTTAACCTTTGCCATTTTCCCTGCACCAAGCCTTCTCTCATCTATACAGCCAGAAGTGATTTTAGCCTCCCATCCTTCATGGTTATTACTTTTTTTAACTGTACCTGCTGTGATAGTTGGTTCTGTATCATTCTCATAGACCTTACTAGACTATTAGGGCCTTCTAGGCTGGTGTTATATCTTATTCAACTTTCCCCCAAAATCTAACATGGTAATTTGGAACTTAGCATAATAATAGCTAACATGTATATATTGCTTTTCAAAGTGTGATAAATGTACATACATGCACACAAACACACATACTTATATATACATATATAAATATACATGTGTGATATATGTGTATACACACATGTATACACATATATACATATAAATGTGGGATACATATGTATACATATATACATAGATATGTGGTATATGTGTACATATATATACATATACATATGTGACATACATATCATCTTTATAAGAAATCTATGAGGTTCTATTATGATCATCATTTTACAAAATGAGGAAACAGAGTCTGGAAGAAATTTACTAACATGCCCAGGGAGTAAATGTCTGAAGCAGGATTCAAGTTATGTCTTCCAGACTTCTAGTCAAAAGCTATTCACTAGGTCTCCTAGCTGAAGAGTAGGCACTTAACGTGTTCAATTGAATTAGATTCTCCCCTTTAGCCAACAACTACCCTTCTCCTAAGTGTTAAGGCTCTGGCAATATGTCTGTTTCATTGCTGCTCTCCTCCTTGGCAATACACCCAGCCCCACATTCTGGATTCCTAACCTCTGTTTCTTCCCCTCACCATAAATAAGGCATAGTAAGCTTCTGGAGGCCCTGTGGCTTTCTCTTTGTGCCATGCTTTGTGAAAGCATTAGCCAGACATAAGCCCTGGAGAAGAATCTCTGGCTTTGTCGAAAAGCTGCCTTGGACCCAGTGCCTAAGAAGTAGAAGAAGGAAGGGTGAGAGAGTTGCAAGGATCACCCCTTGCGACTGTTTGTTTTTAGAACTGAACTGGATTTATATTACAGGGCTGTAAAGTTCAGAGCCAAAGCACAAACAACCAGCAAAATCAGAACAAGCTCCTGAAGGTCAAATGCAGGGCCCCTTTCTTGTTGCCAACAAAAGATTTGGCTGGTTCGAAGCTGCACAATAAGCAGCTATTAGAAGCTGTTTACATGGTAGGGATAATGAGAGACCAAATCGGCAGGGTCATAGGGGAAAGCATCAATTCTGAGACCAGCACAAAACTTTTCCCCTTTGTTCAGGGAAAAGTTCCAATAATTTATAATTCCAATTCAGTGATTATTACCCAGCTTTTGGAAGGGGTGGGGGTGGGGGGATGGCTATTGTTTGAGCAGCTCGTGGAATGAGAATGTTTTAGGAAACAACTTCACCAGATTCTGATGATGAGAGCTGACTTCTCTTCTGAGGTTCATGCCATGCCAACCTCCTTGGAAGGTCATACATTGCATTTCAGCAAATGGGGCAAGGGATATCTTGTTCTTTCAACATCACACCAGAGAACCTTGAAGGTGTCCTTATCTAACTCCATAAATCACTACCCAATTCATATTGCCAATGTCTGGGGTGGTGGGGGGAAGGTTAGAGGATGTACAATTTTTATGATAATCTTATGAACTATTGAAAACAGGCATCATTAAAGAAAACTCACTCCTGGGAATTGTAGCAGCTCACTGAAGCCAGACGCTAAGGGAAAAGTGTGATACAGTAGAAAATACATGAAATTTGGAATCAGAGGACTGGGATTTGAGACTGGATAATCTTCTTAGTGCCTGAATAATTTTGGACAGGCCAAGTAACCTCTTTAGACTTCAGATTCCCGCTGTATAAAATGAAAGAACTTAATTAGAAGACCTCCAAGGTCCATTACAGCCCTAAAGCTATGATACCATGATTAGCTTCCTGTTGTATCAGGAAAAAATAAATCAACAAAAAGAAGGAGGAAGTCTCAAGATAGCCCTTAGGAGTTTTGGCTAATAAGGTAGAACAAAAGTGTTAGGATGCATCCCAGTGGAATGTTAAGGGACATATTTTGTTTCTATCTTTGTATCTCTATTAACTGGCATTGTAACTTGCAAATAGGAGGCACTTAATAAATTAAATATACCTCTATCATTGGCAAAAAGGTCATACACATTGAAATATCTCTTATTCTTCAAGCTCTACTGTCAAAAGAAGATTCATTTCCATATTCAATGAATATCCTGCTAGAATTTCCAATGTTTTCTTTCTTTAATATTCACCTCCCTCTATCTCTATACAATGGAAGTAGAAGCACTAGAATTTCAGATGATTAGAAAAGGAAGGATTAGGGAGGATGTGTGGGAGAGAGAGAGAAAGAACCAAAGAAGGAAAATAAGAGACAACTACATTGTGATTTGGTTTTCCATGAAATACCCCCCCTCAAAATATTTGAAAAATTCTATGACCTTATGAAAGAAAAAAAATGTTCCATAAAAGTTATTGCAATATCTATGGAAATTATGTCATACTGTCATACTGAGCCAGAGACTTCATTTCCCACTTCTTTCAAAATATATCAAATAGTAGCGCTTTCTCTCATAATGTTGGCGTGGAACGCATTACCATGACTTAATTATGCCTATATTTCAGAAAACTTGTGATGGTTAATTAAAGTTTTTATGATTCTTTCTTTGACTCTTGAAAGAACCAAAATTCTTCATGATTGCTGATATTGGTAACCTGATAATTTCATTGTAAGTGCTGTGACTTGAAATGGACATTATCCAGTGGGATTCACATTGCACATGCCATTGGCATTCTATCTTTTTAGAACTTTTGTGGAGTAACTCAGAAGCAATAAAGAAAATACTTATGAAACTTAATAACTTAAGTGAAAATATTGGCATTTTTCTTTGACAAAGTTGGATCATGTCCCCAAGGGTTTGGGGAGCAGTTGTGTTGAAGTGGAAGGACCACTGGGTTCAAAGATGATTTGAGTTCATTTACCACCTCTGCAATTTATAATCTTAGTATGGGCATGGGACATAATGGGTTCCTTCAAATAATTCAAGGACTCTTCTATGTGATAATGTAACACATTAGAAAGAATGAATCCCATAAGAACAGCTGAAGGGATGGTGTTTGAGAAATGTATGACCAGAAGAAGAAAAAAATAACAGATGATTGGTCAAGTGAAAAAGAAAATAAAGAGTAACTGTTGAAAAGGTGACATACTCAATTAGTGTCTATGGTCTTTCATGGGAAGTCAAGGAAGGTCTCTAGAAGGTTTACTGCTCCCTTGTGCATAACTTAAAAGAGGACAGGAGTTAAGAGTGTCACGAGATGGATAAGTATGGGTGAATTGCCATAAGAATCATTGCAGAAACCCACATTTATGTTATTGCAAATTCACTGCAGTTGTGTAGTCATGTGGAAAGGGGCAGGGTTAGAATTTTTGTAGTTGACCCTAAAAGACATGAGTGGAAGTTGTAGAGAGACACATTTAAGTTGCAAGAATAAAACAAAACCAATAAATCAAAGTTTTATAACAATTCAATGATTCCACCACAGAATTTCCTTCCCCCAGGAGTTAGTAGTATCCCTTAAATGAAAATTTGGAGCAAAGTTTGGGAGGTCACATATTGGTGAAGTGATAGAGGAAGGTCTTGTGTTCAAGTAAGGGCTTGATTATGTGGTTTCTGAGCCTCTTTCTAACTATGACATTCTGCTATTCTTTTTGTGTGGCTTTGAACAGATCACAACCTCTCTGGGCCTCTGGTGTGAGTTTTTTCATCTGTAAAAAAGGGTTTAGACTAGATGGCCTCAAAAATTCTGTCTAGCTTTAAAATCCTATGATTCTACAAATAACACTGAAAAATTTTACCATGTCTAGGACAATAAAGACCTAACTAAATAGTAAATAGAGGGATTCATAAACTGTCCAAGAATAAAAAAACAAAATGTGGAAACACACACACACACACACACACACACACACACACACACACTACAACAGTGTCATTGGTTCTATCTTTTCTCTGGCTCCCCGGGGTCCACTTCATAACAAAGAATTAACTGGTTATGTGACATCTTCCTCCCTTTTGTTTTTACCAGTTCTATTATCTTCACAGAAACTCCAAGCATAAGGGTCACCTAATTAAAATAACCACAGGAGATGCTCAGTGTTTATACTTTATGGTCCTTCTTTCAAGACAATATATTCACCAGGATATCCTGTTTTCCAGGAACATGCTGCATCTTCATCTGGAAATCTCATGGCCCTTACTCTTATTGCTGGCACTTAGAGTTGGAGTTTTTCAAAGGTCATTCACATGTCTTGTTCATTCATTTACAAGGTCAGAGAAGCATGACCTGAGTTCCTTTATATGCAATTAAACCATACCTGAACAATCCATGTGGATAAGATAAGTAAATCCTTTATGTTGACAATGGTTTCCCAATGCAATATTTCACAGGGTGTTTTATGATCCCACCTTCCAGCTTCTATTGCCTCCCCCTGAAATTACCTTCTCTTTAAATTTTGTATAAACTTATAAGTGTTCATCTTGTCTCCTCCAGTGGAATGTAAAATCCTTGATGACAGGAACCATTTCCTCTTTTTCTTTTTACTCGCAGCACCTAGCACAGTACTAGGCACATAGTTGGAATTTAATAAATACTTGTCAGAATAATTTTGAATTTTCATGACCTTCTAATAAAATCATAAGCAATCCAGCCTCAAATGAAGTATTTGACAAGAAGCAGACTTCAGAAAATATAGGGTTATTAAAACTGATATCCTGAAGGTCAGATAGCTTTATAGCATTTATCTTTCTGTTACAAATAAGTCATCTTTCCATAGATGACCCTAAATTCAGTCCTATCTGGTAGGAAATGCAAGTATCACTATCCACACCTTACAGATGAGGAAACTGAGACTGTGATTTGTTTAGTAATATTAAACTTAAAAAGTAGTTTTAAATCAAGTTGGGAGTTGTGTAAAAAAAAAAAAAACTACGTGGACTCTAATAGTGTGGTGCAATGGAAAAAAAAATACTGATCTGGAGGGAGAGGAACTGAGGTTTAATATCTATGTGACCTTGGCCAAGTCATTTAGTCTCCTTTGACCTCAGTTACTTCATCCTTAGCAATGAGTTGGTTAGATATAGAGAGGCAACATAGAGTAGTTAATAGACATGTGACCTCTGATCCTTGAAAACCTGACTTGGATACATACTGGCTGTATGACTCTGGGCAAATAACAACTTTTCAGGGCTCAAGGCAACTAAACTTCTCAACCTGAACTGGTAAAGGAAATTTTCCCATGTGTGAGTTGCTTACACCAGTGAAAGCTTTGGTGGAAACCAGATCTTTATCCTTAGGCCAGAAGGCACTTTAGATCCCTTCTAGTTCTCTGTCTATGATCCTATGTCTCCTTAATCTAAATTCAGTGTTCCTTCCCAGTCCTGGAGAGACAGTTTTGTATGTTAGAACATGTCCTAGATTTAGAGGAGGAGTATTTCAGATTGAGCTCTGACTCTGCTACTTACTACACATGTGACCTTAGGGAAGTCACTTAAAAACTCTAAGCCTGTTTTCTCGCTCATAAAATGGTTGGCCTGACCTAGTTATAAAGGCTGATACTATAAACAAATTAGGAGAGTAAGGAATAGTTTATTTGTCAGATTTACAGGGAATGGAGGAATTTATGACCAAACAAGAGATAGAGAGCATTATGAAATGCAAAATGGATAATTTTGATTACATTAAGTTGAAAAGTTTTTGCACAAAGCCAATGCAACTAAGATTAGGAGGGAAGCAGAAAGCTGGGAAAGAATTTTTACAACTAATGTCTCTGATAAAGGCCTCATTTATAAAACATGTAGAGAACTGAGTCAAATTTACAAGAATACAAGTCATTTCCTAATTGGTAAATGGTCAAAGGATATGAACAGGCAGTTTTCAGAGGAAGAAATTAAAGCTGTCTGTAGTCATATGGAAAATGCTCTAAACCACTATTGATTAGTGATTAGTGATTAATCACAAATCAAAACAATAGTGAAGTACTACATCACACCTATCAGGTTGGCTAACATGACAAAACAGGAAAATAATAAATGCTGGAGAAGATGGGGGAAAATTGGAACACTAATTCATTGTTGGTGGAGCTGTGAGCTGATCCAACCATTCTGGAGAGCAATTTGGAACTATGCCCGAAGGGGATAGCGCAATAGCACTTCTAGGACTGTATCTCAAGAGATCATAAAAATTGGTAAAGGACCCACAAGTACAAAAATATTTATTGCAGCTCTTTTTATGGAGGCCAAGAATTTGAAATCGAGGGGATGCCCATCAATTGGGGAATGGCTGAATAAGTTGTGGTATATGAATGTAATGGAATACTATTGTGCTATAAGAAATGAGGAGACTTCAGGAAAACTTGGAAGGACTTATATGAACTGATGCTGAGTGAAGTGAGCAGAATCAGGAAAACATTGTACACAGTAACAGCCACAGTGTGTGAGGACCGATTTTGATAGACTTAGCCCTTCTCAGCAATGCAAGGACCTAAAACTTTTCCAAAGGACTCATAATGGAAAATGCTATCCACATCCAGAGAAAGTACTATGGATTTGGAATACAAAGTGAAGCAGACTCGTTTCTCTTTTGTTTAGTTATGTTGTGTTTCTCATGGTTTTTCCCATTCATTATAATTCTTCTATGCAACTTTGCTAATGTGAAAATATGTTTAATAGGAATGTATATGTAGAGCCCATATTGGATTATGTGCCATCGTGGGAAGGGAGGGGAGAAAGAGGGGGATAAAATTTAAAACTTATGGAAATGAATTTTGAAAACTGAAAATAAATTAATATTAAGAATAAAATTAAAAAATATTGAAATTGAAAAGAAAGGTAGGACCAAAAGAAAAATGGTTGGACTAAATAATCTCTAATGTCATTTTGACATTCTTAAGTCTTTGATACCATGAATGGACACTAAATAAGTGCCAAGTCTTCTTTTATAACTTCTGAGCCTACCAAAAGACTTGACTTAGATCCTAACAATAAATATTAATTGAAATAAATTCAGTTTAATTAGTAGTAGGAATTTCTTAGTCTTTAAAGTTTCTAAGTTAAAGTGGAAAGAACACAGGATTTGAATTCAGAGTATTTATATTCAGATATTAATTCTGCTCTTGCTAAATATGTGACTGGGAAAATAATTTTCTTCCCTCTTAGATAGACCTCAGTTTTCTCATCTGCAAAAATGAGAGGGTTTGTTCCCCCATAGACAAATGGTCAAAGGATATAAAGAAACAGGTATTGAGTAAAGCATTGCATATTATCATGGTCACAAAACAACCATATGAAAACTCTTTCATTAACAATAGGAGAGATGTACAATGAAACCACCTGGAGTTTTCACTTCACACATAGCAAATTGGAAAAGAAGAATAAAATATGGAAATAGGCAATGTTGGACAGGATGTGGAAAGATAAGCTAACTAGTCAGTGAAACTATGAAAAATTACAATCCTTCCGGAAAGGAATTTGGAATTATGAGAATAAAGTGGTAAAAATTTCCATATCCTTTAACACTAAGATTGCATTGCTAACTGTACACTTTTTGAAGGTCATTGCCACAAAAGAAAGACTCCATATACATCAAAATATTTGTAGCAGCATTTTTCACGATTGCAAAGAACTGGAAACAAAGAAGATGCCCATTAATTATGGAATAGTTAAACAAATTGTGGTACATAAATATAATGGAATATTTCTGTTTTGTTAAAAAAAACAGTCAAGATTACAAATTTAGAGAATCATGTAAAAACTCACATAAACTGATGCAAAATGAAATAGAATCAGAAAAACAGCATACACAATGACTGCAAAAATTTAAATGGAAAGAAAAGCAAGCACGAAATAACAATTTGTAAAAGAATGCTTCTGAATCATAAAAAAAATAAATCTGGTCCTAAGGGAAAATATGAGAAGATATTTCATTCCCTTCTCCTTTGCAAAGGTGGAGAGAAGGGACAGATAAAGAGTGTGGACAATATCCTATAACAACATTTTTTTCTGTTTGTTTTTTTAGTTTTTTCCTTTCATTAAATTATTTTTAGTTTTCAACATTCACTTCCACAAGATTTTGAGTTCCAAATTTTCTTCCCATCTCCCTCCTCCCCCCACCCCAAGATGGTGTGCATTCTGATCACCTCTTCTCCCAATCTGACCTCCATGCTACCGCCTTCCCCCCTTTTCTCCTATCACCATGCCTTCTATTTTCCTGTAGGGCAAGATAGATTTCTATACACCATTGCCTATATATCATATTTCCCAGTTGCATTTAAAAACAATTTTTAACATTTGTTTTTAAAACTTTGAGTACATGGGAGAGGATTCTGGGAAGATGGTGGAGTAGATCAGAAAATTCCAAGCTCTCAAGATTTTCCCCCACAAAAGAGTTAAAATAGCACCTTAGGGTGAACAAAATGTGGGTAGAGACAAAGGAAATTAGGGGTCTTCCTTCGACAGTTTGAGAAGATCTGAAGAAAAACCAGGTTTGGTCCTTGAGGAGTCAACACCTCCAGGCTAGATTCCCTTTTAACAGCAAGCAGGGAAGCCTCTTAAACAACTAGCAGCAAGCCCTGGGATTAGTTGGTTTGAGAGGCTGCCTCGGCCCCAGCCACTGGAAATTTTCATCCCAGGACAGTGAGGGGAGTCATGCATTTGAGCCCAGGAAGACTGCAGGAACCTCAGGTAACAAGGAAAGCCATACCCAGTTGTGCTGTGAAGAGCTGTGTGGGCAAGAAGGAACCACCACAGGCTGCGTTAATGAAGAAGCAGTGGGCCAAAAAGCCCCTGGCTGTGGGCATTTGCAAAAGGTTGGAGGTTTGGCTTTGGTTTCAGACTAGAGGAGAGAACTGAAGATCTGGGCCAAGAGGCACCATTTTCCATCCAACCATAGATATCTATTATGGAAATAGAGATGACCAGGGTTCATCTTCAGAGGAAGATATTGAAGTAAAGAAACCCCCAAAGAGCAATGTCAAATGGTCACTTGCCCAAAAAGAATTTGTAGAAGATCTTAAAAAAGACTTTAAAAATCAAATGACAGAGATGGAGGAAAAACTAAAAAAAAAAAACAAAAAAAAAACTAAAAATAATCCAAGAAAAACAAGAAAGTTATGAAAGTAAAGTCAACCAATTAGAAAAGGAGATCCAGAATCTCAAGGAAGAAAATGACCTTGAAAATTGGAATTGGGCAAAGTGAAGCCAGTGAAATTATAAGGGATCAAGAAATAATTAAACAAAATATGAATATTAAAAAATAGAAGAGAAAGTGAAACATCTTATAAGAAAAACAACAGATTTGGAGAATGGATCAAGAAAAGAAAACATAAAAACAATCAGACTAACTGAAAGTTATAGTCAAAAAAGGAATCTTGATACAATAATACAAGAAATAATTAAAGAAAATTGTCCTGAAGCATTAGAACAAGGCAGGGAAGTAGAAATGGAAAAAAATCCATCGCACACCACTTAAAAGAGATCCTATGAGGAAAACTCATAGGAATATCATAGTCAAATTCTGGAACCCCCAGCTCAAGGATAAAATATTAAAAGCATCAAGATTGAAACAATTTGAATTTTGCTTACCAACACAGGTCGGGGAGGGGGAAAAAGAACAAAGTTAAAAAGTGCACAGCAGGTGGAGCCAAGATGGTGGCTGGAAAGCAGGGACTAGCATGAGCTCCCTGCCAAATCCCTCCAAAAACCTATAAAAAATGGCTCTGAACCAATTCTAGAACTGCAGAATGCACAAAACAGCAGAGGCAAGTAGGGCTTCAGCGCAGGATAGTCTGGATGGTGTCTGGGGGAGGTCCACCCCGCATGGAGCAGAGCCCAGTGTGAGTGGCACAGACCAACCAGACCAGGAGCCAGGTAGAGCAGGCCCTAGCATCCTCAGTCAGTGAGCTGTGGCAGTTACCACACTTCTCAACCCACAAACACCAAAGACAACAGAGAAGGTTAGTGGGAAAAGCTGCGGGAGTGGAAGAGTTCATGGTTTGGCTACCACCCCAGGGGCAGCTACAGAAATACAGCTGCAATTGCTTCCAGCCCCAGGCCCACCTGGTGGGAGGAATTAAGTGGCAGATCAGAGCAGGAGTGAAGAGCCTGCTGAAGATCTAAGTCCAGTCCGGGTTGGGGGTTCTTGGGCAAGGAGGAGTGCTGGTGTGGCAGCACATCTGCCCAAGCTTGGAACATAGTTCTCTAAACTCTAAAAGCAGTCATACCCCACTGAAAAATTCAAAGGACAAGCTAGTTGGCTGGGAATATGGCCAGGCAGCGAAAACGCACCCAGATTCAGTCGCAGACTTTGGATTCTTTCTTTGGTGACCAAGAAGACCAAAACATACAGACAGAAGAAGTTAACAAAGTCAAAGAGCCTACAACAAAAGCCTCCAAGAAAAATATGAACTGGTCCCAGGCCATGGAAGAGCTCAAAAAGGATTTGGAAAAGAAAGTTAGAGAAGTAGAGGAAAAATTGGGAAGAGAAATGAGAAGGATGCGAGAAAACCATGAAAAACAAGTCAATGACTTGCTAAAGGAGATCCAAAAAAATACTTAAAAATATACTGAAGAAAACAACACCTTAAAAAATAGACTAACTCAGATGGCAAAAGAGCTCCGAAAAGCCAATGAGGAGAATAATACCTTGAAAGGCAGAATTACCCAAATGGAAAAGGAGGTCCAAAGGCCAATGAAGAAAATACAACCTTAAAAATTAGATTGGAGCAAGTGGAAGCTAGTGACTTGATGAGAAATCAAGATATTATAAAACAGAACCAAAGGAATGAAAAAATGGAAGACAATGTGAAATATCTCATTGGAAAAACCACTGACCTGGAAAATAGATCCAGGAGAAATAATTTTAAAATTGTTGGACTACCTGAAAGCCATGATCAAAAAAAGTGCCTAGATATCATCTTTCAAGAAATTATCAAGGAGAACTGCCCTGATATTCTAGAGCCACAGGGCAAAATAGAAATTGAAAGAATCTATCGATCACCTCCTCAAATAGATCCCAAAAAGAAATCTCCTAGGAACATTGTCTCCAAATTCCAGAGCTCCCAGATCAAGGAGAAAATACTGCAAGGAGCCAGAAAGAAACAATTTGAGTATTGTGGAAACATAATCAGAATAACCCCAGATCCGGCAGCTTCTACATTAAGAGATCGAAGGGCTTGGAATACGATATTCCAGAGGTCCATGGAGCTAGGATTAAAACCAAGAATCACCTACCCAGCAAAACTGAGTATCATGCTCCAAGGCAAAATATGGATTTTCAGTAAAATGGAGGACTTTCAAGCTTTCTCAGTGAAAAGACCAGAGCTGAATAGAGAATTTGACTTTCAAACACAAGAAGCAAGAGAAGCATGACAAGGTAATCAAGAAAGAGAAATCATAAGGGACTTACTAAAGTTGAACTGTTTTGTTTACATTCCTTCATGGAAAGATGATATGTATAATTCATGAGACTTCAGTATTAGTGTAGCTGAAGGGAATATATATCTACGTGTATGTATACATATGTATATATGTATACATATATGTATATATACACACACAGAGCACACAGGATGAGTTGAATATTAAGGGATGCTATCTAAAAGAAAAGAAAATAAACAATGAGAAAGGAATATATTGAGAAAGGGAGAAAGGGAGAGATAGAATGGGGTAAATTATCTCACATAAGAGTGGCAAGAGAAAGCAGTTCTATTGGGAGGGAAGAGGGGGAATGTGAAGGGGAATGAGTGAATCTTGCTCTCATCGGATTTGACCTGAGGAGGGAATACCATACACACTCAGTTGCATATCTTACCCCACAGGAAAGAAGGAGGAAGGATATAAAAAGGGGGGACAATAGAAGGGAGGGCAGATAGGAGGAAGAGGTAATCAAAAGCAAACACTTTTGAAAAGGGACAGGGTCAAGGGAGAAAATTGTATAAAGGTGGATAGGATAGGAAGGAGAAAAATATAATTAGTCTTTCATAACATGAGTATTGTGGAAGGGTTTTGCATAATGGTACACATGTGGCCTATGTGGAATTGCTTGCCTTCTTAGGAAGGGTGGGTGGGAAGGAAAGAGGGGAGAGAATTTGGAACTCAAAGTTTTAAAAGCAGATGTTCAAAAGAAAGCTTTTGCATGCAACCAGGAAGTACGATATACAGGCAATGGGGCATAAAAATCTATCTTGCCCTACAAGAAAGTAAGTGAAAAGGGGATGGGGGGGGGAGTGGGGTGACAGAAGGGAGGGTTGACTGGGGAATGGGGCAATCAGAATAAATCCCATCTTGGAGTGGGGAGTAGAAATGGGGAGAAAATTTTAATTCAAACTCTTGTGAAAATTAATGCTAAAAATCTAATAAATATCCAGTCAAATTTAAAAAAAAAAGAATCCAGTCACAAAGAAAAAAAAATTTAAAACAGACAGCACTATTGCCCACCCCAAAAAAGAGGTAATTGGTGAATTCTTTCAATATTAATTTCCCCCTCTGATTCTAGAATATCAGGGCAGTTTTCCTTAATAATTTCTTGAAAGATGATGTCTAAGCTCTTTTTTTTTGATCATGGCTTTCAGGTAGTGCAATAATATTTAAATTTTCTTTCCTGAATCTATTTTCTAGGTCAGTTGTTTTTCCAATGAGACATTTAACATTGTCTTCTATTTTTTTCCATTGTTTTGCTTGTGCTTTATAATTTCTTGATTTCTCATAAAGTCATTAGCTTCCATTTGTTCCATTCTAATTTTAAAGGAATTATTTTCTTCAGTATTTTTTGGGTCTCCTTTAGCAAGTCATTGACTTGTTTTTCATGGTTTTCCCACATCACTCTCATTTCTCTTCCCAATTTTTCCTCTACTTCTCTAACTTGCTTTTCCAAATCCTTTTTGAGTTCTTCCGTGGCCTGAGACCAGTTCATGTTTTTCTTAGAGTCTTTTGATGTAGGCTCTTTGACTTTGTTGACTTCTTCTGTCTGTATGTTTTGGTCTCCTTTGTCACCAAAGAAAGATTCCAAAGTTTGAGTCTGAATCTGAGTCTCTTTTCATCGCCTGGCCGTGTTCCCAGCCAACTACTTGACCTTTGAGTTTTTTGTGGGGGTGTGACTGCTTGTAGAGTAGAGAGTACTTTATTCCAAGCTTGAGGGGATGCACTGTTGTTTTCAGAGCTATTTCTACACAGCAAGGTCTGCCACACCAGTGCTCCTTCTCCCCCAAGAACTGCCAACCCAGACCTGCCTCAGACCTTAAGCAGGCTCTGCACTCCAGCTCTGATCCACCACTTAATTCCTCCCACCAGGTGGGCCTGGAGCAGGAAGCAACTGCAGCTGTAGTTCTGTCCTCAGAGCTGCACCACCTCCACCACCTCCAGAGTGGTGGCCAAAGCACCAACCCTTTTCACTCTCTCCCCTGCAGCTTTTCCCACTAACCTTTTCTGTGTTTGTGGGTTGCGAAGTCTGCCAACTGCCACAGCTCACTGATTCAGGGTGCTAGGTCCTGTTCTGCCCAGCTCCTGGTCTGGTTGGTCCTGGTGCAGCCCGTGCTGGGCTCTGCCCCACTCCGCTCCCAGCTCCAGACACAATGGACCTTACCCAGCGACCATCCAGGCTGTCCTGGGCTGGAGCCCTGCTTCACTCTGTTATTTTGTGGGTTCTGCAGTTCTAGAATTTGTTTAGAGGCATTTTTATTGGTCTTTGGAGGGTCCTGGGGGAGAGCCCTAGGCAAGTCCCTGCTTTCCAGCCGCCATCTTGGCTCCCAAAGAATTATTTTCTTCAATGAGCTTTTGGACCTCCTTTTCCATTTGGCTAATTCTGCCTTTTAAGGCATTCGTATCCTTATTGGCTTTTTGGACCTCTTTTGCCATTTGGGTTAGTCTATTTTTAAGGTGTTATTTTGTTCAACATTTTTTGGGTCTCCTTTAGCAAGTTGTTGACTCATTTTTTCATGATTTTCTCGAATCTCTCTCATTTCTCTTCCCAATTTTTCCTGTGCTTCTCTTACTTGCTTTTACTAATCCTTTTTGAGCTCTTCCATCACTTGAGACCAATTCATATTTTTCTTGGAGGCTTTGGATGTAGGAACTTTGACTTTGTCTTCTGTTTGTATGTTTTGGTCTTTCTTGTCACCAAAGTAATATTCTATAATCTGATTTTTTTTTCTACGGTTTGCTCATTTCCCCAGTCAATTGTCTACCTTTTTAGCTCTTATTAAGGTAGGTCTCTGCTTCCAGTGTGGAAAGTGTATTGTCCCAAATTTCAGGGGTTTTATGCAAGCTATTTTCAGAGGTAGATCTTGGGACCTTTGAATTTTCAGTTCTTCCCAGGTTGTATCATCAAAGGAGAGGTGTTTACTCCTCTCCTGGCCTGTGCTCTGTTCTGTGTGTAACCACAAGTACTCTTTTCTGCCTTGGAACTGTGAGGAGGTTTCCCTCTCTACCTCTGCTTAAAGCTCTGACACACCAGCTCTCCTCCTTGCCCAAGACCACCACCCAGGACTGAGAACCAGATCCAGACATGGGCAAACAAGAGAATCCTTCCTCAGTGCCAGCAAAGAGATCCCTGCAATTACTCTCTGATCAGTTGCTCAATCTCCCCACAGTCTGTGGACTGAGAGTTCTGGAAGCAGCCACTGCTGCTGCTGCCACCACTGCCCCGGGACTGGAGTTGGACCTCCTTGCTCCTTTCTCACTCAGATCCAACATACCTTTCCTACTTACCTTATAAGTTGCCTTTGGTGTTTGTAGTTTGAAAAGTCCGGAAATCACCCCAGCTGCTGTTGATTTAGTGTGCTGAGGTCTGCTCCAGCCTCATGTGTGCCAATGTGGCCCATGTTGGACTGTGCTCTTCTCTCAGACTGGTGCAACAAACCTTTCCTGTTGACCTTCCAGGTTTTCTTGTGCTGGAAAATTGTTTCACTCTGTCATTTTATGGGTTCTGCTGCTCTAGAATATATTTAGAGTCATTTTTTACAAGTATTTGGAGGAGTTTGGGGGAAGAGTTCAAAAAAGTCCCTGCTTTTACTCTGCCATTTTGGTTCCACTCCTATCACATCATTTAAAAAAATGTTGGTTTTTCCTGATTTTTTTCCTTTAGTTCTCTTTTTCTATTTTAAAATGTTATAAAGAATGGTTATATATTAGAGAAGAGAATGGGTTACAGGGAGAGATGCAAAAATAAAAGTTGTAAATATTAATTTTTTTCTAAAGAGATCCTTACAATGATTTAGTTGGCCTTGATAATCTTTAAGTTCTCTTCAAGCTCTAAATCTATGAATTTATGATCCTTCACCCACAATTCTTTGCATGTTCATTTCTCACTTTCCCCCAAAATTTGACAAGTAGGTGCCTGCATTGGTGTTTCCTCTCTTCCATACACTTTGCGAGATGCACTGAGCGTCAACCTGAGGTATTCCAGATGCTCATCTACACATTGGCTAAAAATAGCCATGTTATCAATATGGAGATGGCAAAGGTCCCTAGCCTCCTTAATAAGCCATTAATTCATCGTTGGAAAGTAGCAGGTGAATTCCTCAGCCCAACGGGTAAGACATTAAGCATATACACCCCATCTGGCATTACAAATGCTGTTTCTGGCTTGGAATCTTCCTTTGAAGCTCTTTGCCCAACTCGCATATTTCATACTTTGATATGTCTGTGATCTTATGGATGGAGAGAGATCTTTCTAATGATACATATCTCAACACTTCCATGTCTGCCAATACAATTTGATTTATCCATTGTTGCTGTTGTTCAGCCATTTCAGTTACATCCAACTCTTTATGACCCCATGTGAGGTTTTCTTGGCAATGATACTGGAGTGGGTTGCCATTTCTTTCTCCACCTTTTTACAGACATGGAAACTGAGGCAAACAGGGTTAAGTGATCTGCCCAGGGTCACAAAGCTAGTAAGTGTTTGAGGCCAGATTTGAACTCATGAAGATAAGTCTTCTTGAATCCTGGCCTGGCATTCTATCCACTGTGCCACCCTAGTACTGCCAAACCAGATTAAAATGTAACTGGGAAATATTTAACAAAATAATTAAAAATGCAATAGAATATAGAAAACATTAATGTGGTTTTCTAAGTCAATGTATGACCCTTAGGATAGGTGTAGTGGCCCCTTTTCTATTTGACTTTCATGTCATTGATCTAGACCAGGGTTGAGGAACCTGTGGCCTTGGGGCCACTTGCAAGCCTCTAGATCCTCAAGTGTGGACATTTGACTTTGGATTCCATCAAAGGTCCACATTTCAGGACTTAGTGGGCCATATGTGACTTTGAGGCCGCAGGTTCCCCAGCCTTGATCTAGACCTTTAATTCCCTAAAATAATTAAATTGCATTATAAAATTCCATAATTATAATGAATGCAACCAGTACAGAATTCTATGTTGAACATTTAAAGCCCATAACAACTTACCTTTGCAGACTTTTAAACTTAATTCTATTCTACAAGTTCCACAATCCAAGCAAACTGACTTTCTTGATTTTACTCCTACACAACGCTCCTAACTCCCTTTCTGTGCTTTGCACAGGGTCTCTGTGATGCCTGAACAACACTCCCTCAACATGTCGGCTTTTTAGAATTCCTTGTTCCCTTAAAAACTCAGATTAAGTACCACTTTGCCCATTCTCAACAGCTAGCATTTTTACCCTCCAATTACCCTATATTAATTTTGGTATATACATACATACATACATACATATATATATATATATATATATATATATATATATGTATATATATATATATATATATATATATATATATATATATATATATATATATATATATATATATATATATATATATATATGGGAAAGCCCTAGTACCTCATTTCAATGAATAGAATGCATTCATTTTTTTTTTCTCTTGATCACTTTACGAGGTGTTACTCTCTTGGTTGAGGAGTGGTAATGTCCTTTGTCCTAGGTATAAAATAAGTGCCTCAGGCAAGTGGTAGGAAAGTGTAGTGGTAGTGAACTCAAGATTCAGGAGCTATAGATACCAGTTTTAGAGCTGGAGTCAGGCCTCTGATATAGAAGTCTACCATCTTTTACTTGTCCCCTACCCCATCATTAACCAGCCATCAGAGTCACTAGATCATTAGGAGACAATGCACCTACTTGGAAGCAGCAAGAAACACACACACTGCAGAAGAACAAAAACATAGATGGATATACAATAATAGATACTGGAAGGAGAAAGGAGTTTCTATGAGGGTGGCCCCTTGTGCCAGAGAAGAATGCCAACTGTAGACTCATAAAAAAGGCATTTAGTTATCAACCAGGACTTGAAATCTATCCCTTTGACACATGTATATCATAATTGAGGGTCATATCATCATTGTACTCTCCAAATTCATATCAGTTCTCCCTGTGTGCACTAGACCATTGGAGGGAAGTTTTGTACTGTCCATTCTTACTATGTTGCCTTAGTAAATACCTTTATTGAAATCTAATTTAGTCTTGCTGGCAGATTGTAAATGGAAAGCATATGAATGGGGGCTTGTGAACAACAGTATTAGGAATCTAGGATCTAGGGTTTTCTCTAAGAGGGAATAACAGTTAGATAACCTCCAGGGACCCTCTTCATCAATGAAAAGTAGAAATTGGAGAAATAGTTTCAGATATGCTATCTCCCATGAAAGAATGCTTGTTATTTTAGGACAGGGCTTGTACTATTTTTTGCCTTTATATCCTATCAACTACCATAGTGCCAGGCACATAGTAGGTGCTTATTGAAAACTCATTGATTTAGAGATTGATAGGTTTGAAATATACATCTCTACACTTACTAAGCAAGGGGGGAAATGCTCAAAACAACAGTCAAAACTGTGCATCAATTGTTCTGAAGAGTCTGTCCTGTTTTATTTTCCCAAATGAGAGTATCTCCTGGTAACAATCCAATCTAGTTCTCCTCTAATGGTACCTAGCTTTAACATATTCACATGGACCACTCCATGAAGAATTTTCAAATGTAATTAACTGAATAAGAGGAAGAAAACTTGCTCAGAATTGCCTTTACTCATATATTAACACTCTTGTATAGTTACACCCTTCTTGTGAATGGTATAGCATCTTTACATAGGGTCAGAAGCACTATCAACTACACTCTGTGAAAAACTTTACATAATATAAGTATATAAAAGATAAATACAATGATTTGGAGAGCAAGAATAAGAAAGCACTAGCTGGTAGGAATAGGAAGGCAATCAAGAAAGCCTTTATGTTAATTTGAGGTTTTTAACCTTTTTTATGTCCTGCATCATTTTGGTTCTCTGGACCCTTTCTCAGAATGTTTTTTTAAAGCATAAATTGAAATATATAGGATTAGAAAAGAAATCAATTGTATTGAAATCATATTGAATTATATTGATTATCAATTATATTGAAAGGGTTATCATTTTTTTAAAAAAGTTAATCAACCCCAGGTTATTATAAAAGGTTAGATGTGAGCTGAGTCATAAAGGAAGTTAGGGATTCCAAGAAATGTAAGTGGGCATGGGAGTACCTTCCAGGCATGGGGAGCCCACCCCATATTGAATCCTGCCTGAGACAGATGAGGGATCGGGCAATGTTCCAGAGTGCAAGGTATAGGTGAATAGACAGTTAATATTTTGGCATTGATGAGGTACCATGCTGTTTCAACTGGAACAGTTGGGGATGTAAACAGCATCTGCCAATGATGACTTTCTTTTCCTCTGAGGCAGGGTTAGATCTGAGCCTGTGACTAAGAGGTGAAGGGTTTTGTAGCACATTATTAATCTCTTGAGCTCTCCAGACCCATGTTGCTGTCAGACTCTGAGAAATTCCCCAGCAAGAATGGCAGAGAAAATGAGTAACCAACCCCAAGGTCACTAGAAATTCTGCCTTAAAGGCAGGTAAGCATAGTCTCCCAAGGGAGTGATGAGGTAGGAGAAAGAAGGAACAGTTTCGGGAGGGTCAGTCCCAAAGACAGAATAGGTTTAGGTTCTTTTCAACCAAGGGGGTCCCAGTAGTGACACACTCTTGGAAGCTAGAAGGGTCATCAGGGACTATGTAGTCCACTATCACCCCTCATTTCTTAGATAAAGAAAATGAGGCCTCAATTGCAAATGACTTTCCTGAGGTCACATGGGTAGGACATAGTAATCAAATTTCAGTCCAGTTCCTCTGACTTCAAATCTGACATTCATCTGTATAATACCAAAATCAGTACAGGATAATGGGGATATGGATGTCATTTTCATTTCCTCCCCTCCTTTCTCCTCTCCTCTTTTTACAAGTAACTCCTTCTCTTCTATGGAGAATACTAAGAAGACTGGATTTATAAAATTAAAGAACCTTTTTTTCCTCTTCCCAACAATTTTGAGGGTTAGAGGGGATTTGAGCAGCATTACATTACATCAATATTCTCTCTCTGTATCTCTGTCTCTGTCTCTGCCTATGCCTCTGTCTCTCTGTTTCTCTCTCTGTGTCCCTCTGTCTCTCTCTGTGTCTCTGTATCTCTGTATCTCTCTCTCTCTCTCTCTCTCTCTCTCTCTCTCTCTCTCTCTCTCTCTCTCTCTCTCAAAATTATAAGAGATTTATAAAGGCCAAACCATGAAACAGGTAAAGTTCATTTTTAGGCCATTTTCAAATAGAGAAATGATGAAAGGTTTTGAACAGTTAAAAATTCTCAAGCTATCAACAAACACTAAGAATTATTTACAAATGAAAGCAGCTCTGAGGTTGTACCTCACACGTATCAGTTAGGTAAATATAACAAATAAAAAAAAGAAAATTATATCTGATAGAGGGGCTCTGGGAAAATGGAGACGTACTAATGTACCCTTGATGAGGCCTATGAATTAGTTCATACATTCTGGAAAATAATTTGGAAATATGCCCCCAAAGTTATTAAAATATTCAGTCTTTGAGCCATTAATTCCACTATTAGACTTATTACCCTAAAGAGATTAAAACAGGAGGAAAAGGACCTATATGTGATATCTATATTTATACCTATACCCATAACTATTTTTATATCTACAATATATCTACATTTCACCTCCTTTTGTGTTAGCACAAAACTAGAAACTGGGGGTATGTCCACCTATTGAACAATCCTAAGCAAATTACGAGGGGAGCTAGGTGGCACAGTGGATAGAGTGCTGGACCTGAAGTCAAGAAAGCTAATCTTCCTGAGTTCAAATTTGGCCTCAGATACTTACTGCCTGTGTGACCCTGGACAAGTCACTTAACTTCAGTTTCCTCACCTGTAAAATGAAGTGGAGAAGGAAACAGCAAAGTACTCTAGTGGCTTTGCCAAGAAAACCCCAAATGGGGTCATGGAGAGTCAGGCATGACTGAAACAACTGAACAGAAAAGCAAGTTATGATCTATGATGGCAATTGAATGCTATCACACCATAAGAAATTATAAAATAGGCAGTTTCAGAGAAACCTGGAAAGACTACTATATTCAGAAGCAAAGTAAAGCGAGTAGAAACAAAAGCAATGTAAACAGTAAAGATATAATAAAAAAGAACTTTGAAAAAAGCTAGAAATTCAGAGATCAAGTGATGAAATAATCTTTTTTAAATCAATTTAATCAGTTATGTATTATTTTGACAATATACAATACTTTCAATATACATTGATTTCACATGTATAATTGACATATTGTTTGCCTTTTCAGAGGGTGGAGGACTGATTAGACAGAGGGAGAGAATTTGGAACTCAAAATTTTTAAAAAGAGAGAATATTAAAAAAAACAACCAATAATATATTTGAAAAAAAATCTCAAAATTTCCTAACACTCAGAGCTCTCCCAAAGTAGAAAGGGCTGCCTGAGAAGGTAGCTGAACTCTATATCTTCTCTAAGTACCTAAGATCAGAGAGCCTTTGCAGTTGGAGGTAAAGATCATTTAGTACAGTTTTCTCCTTTCATAAGCGAGAAAACTGAGGCACAACTAACAAAGACAATGGACCCAGAATTTGTACTTGGGTCCTCTGGCTCCAAATCCAGAACTTTTTCTACCACTCCACACTATGCCTCCCTTCAGGTTAATGGGAAAGATGTTCCTAACCTTTTCCACACCCAGCCCTTAGACTGTAAGCCCTGGGAAGGCAGGGACTCTCTTATCTTTCATCTTTACATTTGCAGCAGAACATGGTTCTTTGTATACAGCAGGCACTTAATATTTATTTAATTGAATTCCAGTTAGAACTGTGCCAAAATGGAATGAGATTCTTCAGGAAATAGCAAGCGAGTGAAGGTCTTCAAGTTTAGGTTGGATGTGCTGTAGTCCAGATTTTGTTTCTTCTATTTATTAGATGCTCTTTGAGGAGAATCTTGCACTTCTGAGATTCAGGGAGGAGTAGAGATTTGTCTAAGGTCACAGGTCAAGTCAGAAGAGTCACAGGTTTATCCCAGGGTCTCCACTCCAGGAAGTTACAGTCAAATAGAGGCAGAGATAAGGCATTTTTGCCCAGAGGGAAGAAGAATATCAGTTACCAAGTCTTTCACAGTTATCTTTGTAATATTGCTGCTACTGTGTAAATAGTTCTGCTCACTCCACTTTACATTAATTCATACAAGTTTTCCCAGATCTTTCTGAAACTCCCACCTTTATAATTTCTTATATCACAAAAATATTCCTTCACAGGGCTAGCTAGATGGTGCAGGGGATAGAGTGCCAGAGCTGGAGTCAGGAAGACTCATCTTCCTGAGATCGAATCTGGCCTGAGACACTTTTTAGCTTGGGGAAGTCACTTAACCCTGTTCAGCTCAGTTTCCTCCTCTGTAAAAATAAGCTGGAGAAGGAAATGGCAAACTACTCCAGTGTCTTTACTAAGAAAACCTTAAACAGACTCACAAAGAATCAGACATGATTCAATGACAAAAATCCCATCACATTCATATACCATAACTTGTTCAACCATTTGCAGATGAATATTCCAAATGCTATAATATAAGAAAGCAACTCAATATCTTTCAGGTTTCCAGGATTAAACTATGAATATCAGCTTTCAGAAGGCAGAAACAGTCATTGACAGTGACCCCACAGTTAGAATGCCAGAAAAGACAATGTTCTTTGTCTTTTCAAATCTTTCCAGTTGCCAGATTTCACAGGAAGACAAGCTTAGCATTCTGGGATCATGCCTATAGAGTCAGAACCTACCTTACCTGTGTGCTGCTGTAATGGAGCTTTTTGTAAAATGTGGCAAAGTGGATGATGTCTGAATTCAATGGGTAATACAATATGATCAGCTGACTAGGTTGCTCTATTTATACAATGAGTGAGGGTGAAGAAAATTCATCACGATTTTATTTCTGTTTTGGTAACCCCAGTGCTTAGCACAGAGCTTAGAACATAGTAGGCACTTAATAAATGCATAGTGACTGATTGATATTAGATGGTTGTAGGTAAAAAGCTCTCCCCAGTTATTCCTAATCAACTGCTTCACATAAAACCAAAAGTGAAACTCTATATACATAGTGACACTCTTTTTGAGGCTGTCATACTCACAGACTGTGTCCCCATTGCTTTGGTGTATACCATGGAGATCTCTGAGAAGAATATAAAATAGATATGTGCAGAGCCCAGAGAACTGGGCATGAAATCATAGGATTTTAGTTTAAAGAATGGTTTCAATACTTCCCTGTGTCACCTTAGGCAAACTGCTTTACCTTTGTTTCCCCTTTTGTGAAATAAAAGGCTAGGACCAGATAATTTCTATGGTCCATGTAACCACTAGATCCATAATTCTAATACACATATATGTCTTTATAGGACTATATGTATAAGTATAAACAAATATACGTATATAATTTAGGTATATGTGTACGTATACATATGTATAAGATATATGCACATACACATACATATATACATACAGAGAGATAGAAATAAAAAGGAAGGAAGGAAAGAAGGAAGGAAGGAAGGAACGAAGGAAGGAAGAAAGAAAGGAAGGGGAAAGGGAGAAAGAGAGAAGGAGAAAGAGAGAAAGAGGGATTCAGTCTAGATGTGTGATTTTATCTCTACAGGGAACTACTGATGAGAAAATCCAACTGCTACAGATTATCAGCTAATTTTCACTTTTATTCTTAAAGAGACAACTAGAAAATTGAGAAGTTTCATGACTTTGCTAGTGTCACTATAAATGGCAGAGTTTGAGCTCAGTTCTTCCTCAATTATCAGGTTAACTACCTATCCTATACAGCACAATCCCTCTCATAAAATTATAACTAATGTTCCTATAATGCTTTAAATTGTACAAAGCACTTTGCCTACATTATCTTATTTGAGTCTCATAATAATCCTGGAATTCCTGTCTCCATTTTACATTTAAGAAATCTGATAGTCAGAATGTTGAACTAACTCAGCCAGGGTCACCTAGTTAGTGTAAGAAGCATAGTTTGAACCCATCTTCCTGACTCCAAGGTCTAGCACACATGCTTGAAAAAAACTGAGTATGGAAATATCTATGAAATGAGAGAATATGACTCTTCCCACCCTCACCCTTCAATTTCCATTCCTAAGATAGGCTCCTCTAAATTCATTCCTTCCCCCATATCATATGTCCATGGAGAGTTGGCATAAATGTTGTATAAGCATTTTCTTTTTGGCAATTATTCAAGAACAAGTTACATTTCTTGTCATTTAATAATGAACTCATTTGTTTTTTTTTTTTTACCCATATCACATGGTGTAAAGAAAAGGCTGACCCCAAAGTTGGCCTTCTGTGGTATAGAAAGAAATAATTACTTTGTGGTTACAACTGCTGTGAACAAAAGGGTAGGAAGAAACACTGGGAAGGGAGGCACAGACCCAGGGAAATCTGTCTTGAAGGCCGATCTTCTGGGCCTCACTAATTTCTGAAAAGAACTGCATTTTCTCTTTGTGGTTTAATATCCATCTTGCGCTACAAATTGGGCAGAGGACAGGTATTGAATCATGTAAGATTAATTGATTCTCTAATGCCATATACCGCTAATAACGTAGAGATTGACCTGTCATTGAGGTTCTCAGGAAATAGCTGTCTGACCACTTCATAACTTAGATTGATCACATAAATACCAATAATTAAAAACAAAACTCAGGATTATACTTCAGGAGAAACAGAATTTGTTATTATTCTATCATTGTGAGCAACAGGGTGTGAACCCAGAAAGGAAAGAAGAGAGGCCTTGACGTCAGTGATCCCTCATTTGGAGCAATTTAGGCCATCTTTGATTTATGTGCAAGCAGTGACCATTGATTACACTGCAGGGGTGTTTCCTCTGGTGTCCCTTTGGTCTTATTACTGTAAACAGCTTTGTGTCTGTGTGTGTGTGTGCGTGTGTGTGTGTGTGTGTGTGTGATTGTGTGAGCGCTCTCTGAAGTACCAAGGTTTAGAGTCTGCCTCATCACTCCTAAATGAATCCTTTCCAGTGACAAAGTTGTGTATTAATAGACAGATGAGTGTCCAGTGTCCATCTCCCCTTTGTTTGGGGGTCCTGAGCCAATAGGAAGGCAAGCTTACCTCTGGGGAAGATGCTGGAAGCTTTGCTAATTTCTCTCCACTAAATGAGGGCACAAATTCTAGAGAGATAGCAATCTGACTGCCTGATCTACTCCTCTCTTGTTGGCCATTTATCATTGGGTCTTTTCAATTAAAATGAACCATTTACTCAAAGGGAAAGACACTCCAGGAGTCCTCACTTCCTCAGCAGGCAGGTCGGTTAACAGGATTTGCCAGGGAGGTTTGAGGATTTAATGAAAGTTATTTATAATTTAGAGGTGGCAGCCTTGCATAGTTCATAGATGGTTGGCCTCAGACTTAGGAAAATCTAGAATCAAGTCCTATCTCTGACACAACCTGGCAGTCTGTACCTATGCCAGTCTTAAACTCTCAGTGCACCAAGAACTTTCTAAGTCTAACTGTTTCCAAAGAATCACTGATCTTCATTGAAGAGGTATTTACTGGAGCTCCTTACACTTATGGAAACAATGGTTTGGAATTTAAAAAAAAAAGACAATTTGATAAGTTGTTTCATTTTTCTGTAGGTGTTTAGCTCAGCAGATCCCAAGGCCATTATCCTAAACAATGGTGTTTCTTAATAACATCTTAATATATTTCTTGATAATGCATTAATTATAACAGTGGAGCCCAGGCTAGGAATGGTGGATGCACTGCTTGAATCTGAACCAGGGAAACTTTGTTCACATCCCACATCTGACATTTTCTAGCTTTGTGATAATAGGTATATAACTTAATACTCTTGAATTTTAGTTTCCTTTTCAGTAAAATTGGGGATAAAAAAATTATCACCTGTGTTACCATGTTGATGTATTCAAATGGAATAGCATATGTAAATTTCTTATAAGCTTTAGATATATATGCATATATACATAAATACATATATACACATATGTATATCTGTATATGTGTGCATAGACATATATACAGATACACATATACATGTACACATCTACATGCACAGGTACATACAGACACATACATATATACATGTGTAACTATACATATATACACAGTACACATGTTTGTGTGTATTAACTTCCCTAATTACACCTGCTTATCAATGGACATGTTGCTCATCCATGCCCCCAAAAAGAATGATTCCCAGAAATAAAATTTCCTTATTTGATCTAATGTCAGTTCATCACAATGTTAACAAATGAGGTCAGGCAGGACATTTGTGTAATTTAAAGCTAAATGGCTTTCTATATCATTTCTACTTTTTGGATAAGAGGCCATATAGACTAGTTGAAAGAATGTAAAACAGAGTCAGGAGGGCTTATATTCAGATTCTACTTTTTAGTTGCATCAATAAGGATGAGTTATTTAGCCTCTCTGAGGATTCCTAAAGGAATTCCCTAAGACTAAAAAGTACAGATGGACTAACTATTCTCCTTATTTTGCACAATTAGAATAATTCTGCTTGCTAACCCATTTTAAGACCAAGAGTCAGAAACAGGACAATGGGATCCCTCTCTTCTCCAATTCCCAGGTGCAGAAATTTGTCTTTGTGTGTGACTTGTTAGTTACCTGTTTTAGTTAATGCAATGCAGTTTTAGAAATAGCTCTAAACAGCCTCCATTAACATTCATGGAGAAGCCAAATTAAGTCTAAGTGTGATATAATCGGGTCAATTGATCTTTCTTCACTCAGAATTCAGGAGACAAAAGCTAAGAGCACATCCCGACTTCCCTGTCATCTGCCTAGTTTTATATTGGTCATTCATAGGCCTAAGGTCATTCATTGACCATTTAGCCATTTGGACTAAAGCTGTTCAGTTATTAATATGTTCACTCACTCACCAATTGTCTATTTAGTACTGCTATGTTCATATCACTCCATTAGGGTCTATAGAGGGCAAATAGAAGAATAAGACATAATCCCTGCTCTCAAGGAATATGTAATCTAATAGAAGATAGAAAGGGATTTATGGCTTAGCAGATTGAGGACCAGATACGGACCTGGAGAAAATAAGTTCAAATTCTTTCTCTAATGCTTACTACCTGTATAAAATTTGGTGATAGAAAAGTTACATAACTTTCCAGTAATTTAGTTTACTTATCTGTAAAGACATTGGAATAGATGATCTGGGGAGTCACTTCCAGTTCTCAATCCATGGCCCCATGGCATATGCATAAATACTACCATAAATAATAATAACTGGCATTTATATAGTGTTTTTAAGATTTACAAAATACTATACATCTATTATTTCATTGGACCTGCATAAAAATCCTATGAAGTAGGTTTAGGTTGTAGAAGTAGTTCCATTTTTCATATCAAGAAGTAGGTTCATAGAGGTTAAAATATTTGCCAACCAATCAATTAATCAAGTACCACATATTATTAAATACTACATACCCATCACTGTGCTTGGTGCTAACAAAGCAAACAAACAAAAAACAAACAAACAAGCAAAGCTATGAAAGCAAACAAACAAAAAAATCAACCAATTCTGTTCTCAAGGAATTTACTTTCTATCAAATGTTCATATAATTAGGAAATTTCAGAGGCAGAGTTTGAACCTGTAATAGTGAAGCTAGTAGAAGAGGTATTATGTCATCATTCAGAAGGAGGGGATAGTTATGAGTTTAGGAGGAGATGATGAGGAGGGAAAATCCCTTAGAGATAATTGGCTCAATGAGGAGATGGCATAGAATGCTTTGTAATTCATTTGACCAGCCATTCCACTAACAGATTTTCTTGAATTTTTCACTACATTGACCAAATTTCCCATTTATTCTACCATCTGTTTGGTATTTCTAATCTATCTTTTCCTCATTTTCGTCTTCAGTAATACTTCTCTGTGGTCAAGTTGACCCCTCCCCAATGCACATGAATCATACATTTTAAATAGCATTAGATGGCATTTCTAATTTTTATTTCCTTCTTTGGAATGCTAGGAATTTCCTCTTGCTCACAGAGGGAAAAGGAAAAAGAAGAAGCATTTATTAAGTACTTGTTATGTGCCAGGGCCACCTTACAAATATTATCTCAATTGATTCTCAAAACAGCCCTGTGAAATAGGTGTTGTTACTATTCACCTTTTATCATTGAAGAAACTGAGTCAAACATAGATTAAGTGACTTGCCTAGTATCACACATCTAGTAAGTGCCTGAGGTTGGATTTGGACTCAGGGCCAGTGACCTGTCCACTGCACTCCTTAGGTGCCATCAGCAAAGCCACTTCACCATATTTCCACTCAGGAATTTTCTATTAGTGGAGAACTAAGACCCAAAATAGGAAGTGGGGAGTGAAGGCCCCTGCCTATAGCTTTTTGTGGTATACACACACACACACACACACACACACACACAAATACACACACACAGAGCCACAGGGCTGTGTGGTTTTCTCAGAATGTGTGGCCACTGCGAGCAAGTGAACCAAAACAGACAAGAGGAGATACCAGAAAACACAACAAACAGGGAAAACATGGAGCTGCCCAGTGGATTCCACACAGTCCTTCGGGGTTCTCCCTTGCCCATCCACCCAAACTAATAACTATCTTTTACTTCCCCATCCTACTGTTGTGTTTAGTCATTTCAGTCATGTCCAACACTTTGTGACCCCATTTGGAGTTTTCTTGGCAAAGATACTCTAGTGGTTTGCCATTTCCTTTTCCAACCCATTTTACAGATGAAGAAACTGAGGCAAATGAGGTTAAGTGACATTCCCAGGGTCATGCTGCTAGTGTCTGAGGTGGATTTGAACTCAGGAAGATGAGTGGGTACTCTATGCAGCACCACCTAGCTGCTCCCGGTGAAGTTGCACAGCTGATGTTTACCACCAAGTCTCTTAGCTTCTCTAGGCATCAGCATCCTCATCTCCAAAATGAAAGGTTGGACTAGTTGACCTCTAAGATTTCTTCCAATTCTAGATCTTTGTGCCTAATATAGCCTATTGTTTTTTTTTTTTTCTAGGAAAGGAAAGAGAAATAAGAAAATAGAGAATTACTTACAGAAAAAGGTGTGGATTGTGTGTGTGTGTGTGTGTGTGTGTGTGTGTGTGTGTGTGTGTGTGTTCCAAAGCTTTACATTTCTGATGATAGAAGGAAAACAGAAAAAAAAAATCACAATAGGCGAGGTGGAGGTAGCAGATGCTAGGACAGATTGTGTGCCTTCTCCCAGCCTCCAATCCTGAATGTAAAAAAGAAAAAGGGGAGAAAGAGGGGGAAAGAGAGAGAGAGAAAGCGAAATCCCTATTACCTTCCAACAGGGGGCATTTCAGGCCTCCTTTGTCACTAGCTGAGCTATTTAGTCCCTGAAAAATAGATTCCAAATGTTCCATCATCTGCTTTCCTTCTCCACTGACAGCCAGCATAAGACAACTGGCCTCTTGCCTAGACCATCTCACACTGTGGGCAGTACCTTTACATAGTTTAAGATTGGGCGTCATAGCTTTCAAAGGTAATCTATAGTCCAGCCTGTGCATCTGCTCCTCCTCCTCTGGAGCTGGACTGGGCAGCATTTTTCTTAAAACTAAGATCTATTTTTAAATGTTAACTTTTTTTTTTCCATTTTTGCACTCTTCCATTTGTGAGGCATTTTGAACTACCCTTTCATTCACGCCTTGTTGTGGGATGATGGCTTATGACGCACAAAGGATTTTCTTCCCCAACTGAAAACCCCCTCTCATGTAAGGAGGTCCAAGAAATTAAAAGGAAGAAAAAAAGTCACTTCAATAAAGTAATGAAATGAATATAACATGAGAAAACAGTAAGTTACACAGATGAAAAACATCCAGTTGGGTCAACAAGACGTTAAAACAACTGACTGATATATGAAAAGGCCAATTAATCAACTGTTTATTTTGCCTATATATCTCCAAGAAAGCAGTCTCTTTGACTTTAAAAAAAACTTAAATGAACACAATTGGTAGGTTAGATGTCTTGGTGTTCTATAGACAGAGCCAGAGAAATTGTTTTAATATTTCTGATATTCGACTCTTAAACTTTGTTTTTCCATGCTTTGGCAAAGTGCACTAATGAACACTTTTACATAAATCTCTTTGAGTGTCAAAGTGAGTTCAGCCAATGGACCAACCTACGCAAGCCCCTTAGGCCAAAACTTCATTCACAAGGCCCGTGTTTAAAAGAAAATCAATTTCTATGAACTTGCCAGCCATGAATTTAACTAAAAATTGAAAGTACCTGTTTCTATTCTAAATCTGCTTCTTATCTTGGGGGTAAATGACAGCCATAACTTGAGAACCTGCTGTGCAGAGTGCTTCCTTTCATTTGTCTTACTATTAACATTTTCAGTTTCAAATAACTGACTTTACTATTATGTGATTAGATTTTACAAATTTCTACCATTGCCCTTTGAGCTTCTACTTTCAAGGTTGTATTTGTCCTACTATTAAGATTTTCAGATTTCAAAGGAAGCCCACTGATATTAGTTTTATACGATTAGAACTTGTAAATTTTTATTATTTCCTTTTCAACCTTCATCTTCCAAGATGAAGTAGTCTTAATGATAATAATCTTTAATAATGATAACAAGAATTGTTAATCATTGCCATAATCATTACTATTATTAAGACTACTTCTTCTTACTCTGAGAAGACTACTAAATACTTTACCATCATCATCCTCCTCCTCCTCATCATCATCATTTATAGTCACATGTAAGCTCCATGAGGACAGGGTTTTTATATTTCTCTTTGTATTTTCAGTATGTAGGACAATTTCAGGCATATAGTAGATGTTCAAGAACTGTTACTTGTGAGATTGAAGTGAAAGTCAGTTATTCTTTAGGATTTCTCATTTTGATCACCTTAGACCACATTCTGTTTTTTTTTTCATAAGTTTTTCCATGTGACTTGGGCTCTTTTCAGTTTTCCTCTTTGCCCCTCATCTATCATTCATATACTTCTATCACAGCATTTATAATAGTGCCTGACATGGCAGGTGAAACGTCAGCTTCTTGAGGGCTTTGACTATCTTTGTTTTCATTTTTTGCATGATCAGACCTTATTGTAATATTTCTTGAATAACAAGCATTTGGTAAATACTTTTTATTCATTTGTTTCTTCCTTTAGTCACTCATTCATTACAGTAATTTATCCTCTTCAACTTATAGTCATATTAGCACTGAGGGGAATATGAGATGGCTGTGTGTTCATTGTTTGTTGACTGATATCGAACAAACAAACATTTGTCTCAATTTAGCAAAATCAGTCTTGAGGGCTTTCTGCCAGCTCTGTGTCTATCATGCATATGAAAAGACCATACTAACTACTTGTTAGGTGGAGCCACAAAGATACTTCTCCTTAAAGATTCTCTGAAAAACCTGGAAAGACTTATATGAACTGATGCAAAGTGGAGTGAGCAGAATAAGAATAACTTTGCCCACAGTGACAATAATATTGTGTGATGATTAACTGGGAATGACTTAGCTTTGCCCAGCAATAAAATGATCGAAAACTATTTGTAACAGTAAGGCTATAATAACAATGTAGATGATAATTGTCAAATGCCTATGTAGTTCTGTATCGCAAAGTATATGAGACTCTCCACTCACAAGGTAGAAGATGCAAAGCATTTACTCAGACACCAGAGAATCATATCCCACAAGCCATTTATCCAGTCTACCACAGCAGTAAAATGTTCCACACACAGTATAACAACCTGGAGACTCGCCATCTCAAAATGTGTCCAACCCCTCTCTGGGATCTTCCAAAGACAAACTCACAGTATAGTTAAGCCAGCCTGTTCAGTTCTAACAATCACGAGGGCAGCCATTAGCAGCCATAACATCTCTATCTCTGAGCATTTCCTGTGACATAACTTCCTTTTTCTGTCAGGAGGCTCCTCTCACCATATAACGTAGGATTTCTCTGACATAAGCAGGTCACATGGCCTATTAACGGGTGGGAAAGATCTTCACATCTAATTGCTACTATACAATTCCAAAGGACTCATGGTGAAAAATGCTATTCACCACCAAAGAAAGAATTGATGAAGTCTGATCAAATCAAATTTTAATTTTTTTCTTTTTTTTTCTTGACATGTTTCTTGGTAGATTGATGGATGAATGAATACATAGATAGATAGATAGATAGATAGATAGATAGAAAGAACCAAGGGAACAAACTTCAGATGGACAGTGAAATGGACAAAAAATTAACAGGAGAAAGAATTTAAGATGAATTACATTTGTAAAATTGTGCATCAGTTTCAGTGAATCCAAAGTTATCGCCTACATCAAAAACCCATTTTTAGCATTAATATTCTTCCTCTAGTGCTCTACAGGGGCAAACCTTGGATTGCCATAATCTGTGAAGAATCAAAATTTTAGGTAAGAGACAGGAAGAAGAAAAGATAGGGTGGATATGAGTAGATTGTAGCACATGGAATGGAAGATCTATACAAAACAAATCCCTAAAATATATTATGTAGGAAATATATGTGAAAAAGGGATAGAAAGGTCAGAGGGGATAAGAGATGAGTAGTCCTAGTATCCATGGAATGTTAAAAGACATGGCAGAGTGTCTTCAGTGAAATGAGTGCATTCTTAAGGGAAAATTCATGGAAGAGCATAAACAAAAATTTCATGACTAGAAAAGGCAGAGGTGGACCACAATTTGAACTAATGAAGGGAATATTATGCAGATGTAATCTCATATTCTTTGATGTATTGAAGTATGCTTGAATATCCTTTATTTCTTTTCTTTTATATGAGTGCTTTATCAATTATTCAATAAGCACATAGTAAACACTTACTATGAACCAGGCCACTGTACTTTCAATTTTCAATTCAAGTGGTATATAGTCATAATATGAATAAAACCTGGAGCAACTCAGTCTTGGAACTGTACATAATTGTCATGACTCTATACTAGCTGTGTGACCCTCAACAAATCCTTCAACTTTGCTGAGACTCAGGGAAGTCCAAGAGATTTATCTATTAGGTTATAGTCAGATTGTGATATGTGTTGGTGGAGGGAGTTTCCACATTAAGAAAATCACAAACACTTATTATACTGACAGAACAGCTGTTACTCAGGAGTGGCTTCTTAATTTCCAATTGCTGATCTGATTGTGTGAAACCAGTGCAGGAGGGTATGAGGTATCTTAACCTGGATCAGTGATAAGGCAAGGGAAGCCAGAAGAGCTAAGCTATGCTCAGAATAGAAGAGAGTAAGAGAGACAGGATCTTCACACCAGAAGATCGAAGTAGAGACTTGACTGTCAAAGGCAGCCATAACCTGAACTAGAAAGAAAGGGAGAGTTATAAATGAGCTAGTGTCAGAAAAAAAAACACAGGGGAAAATCAAAATTTGGGAGTTAGAGGCTAAGAGAGGGAATGTTAGCTTGCTACGTTCAATCACTGTTCTACCTCAGTGTCCTTTTAAAGGAAGGATGCTGATCATTTCCACTTCTCCTTAAAGAGATGGAGAGCAGCTAGATGTCATGTTCCATATTCATATAATGGATCCATGCATACAATGTTTGTCACAAAATAAATTGGATTTTTTTCACAAATTTGATTTTTAAAAACCCAAGGGAGGTTTATAATCATTCTTGAATATCACAGATATGATTTGAACCGTGATAATCTTTCCAGGAGTAACAGAAGCTCTAGCAAAAGGTTCCATATAAGCCACCAATGTTCTGAAAGAACTTGAGCCAGTTACCCTGGGTGCTGGTACTGTAGGATTAGAGTCAAACAGTTTCAGATGAATACTCTCCAGTGCTCTTTAGAGATAGTGATTCTCCCTCCCTACAAAAAAGCCCAACATCACTACCTTCCTTTCTCTAGACCCCAGTACCATCTCACCCAGGTTAGAGAGGACTTCTAAGGTTGGATGATCAGAGGGACCTCTAAGAGTCAACTTCTGTCTTTTCTCCATGAGTCAGATTCTATTTTGACTGGTAGATAGAGGAGCCCTAGACTGCTATTTCTGACCACAGAGATAATTCCATTAAAGTCAAAGTTATGGAGTAAGGAAAAACATCCCTACGAAAGAGAGAGATATTTCTGGGCACAGAATTCAAAAGGATTCATCATCATCATCATCATCATCGTCATCATCATCATCATCATCATCGTCGTCGTCATCATCGTTGTCATCGTCATCATTGTCATCATTGTTATTATTTTCATTATTTATGTAGACTTTTATATTTTATAGAGGGCTTTAGTTGTCTCCTTTGGTTTTCACAATGACTCTCTGAGGTAGGTGCTATTATTATCCTCTTTATATTGATGAGAAAACTGAGACAGAGGGAGGAATCACACAAATTAAGTATCTGAGGCAGAGTTCAAAATCAGGCCTTTTTTTCTAACTCCAAGTTCAGACTTCTACCTATTACATCAATTAGCTTCCCAATATATATCCAAAATTTGCAGCCGAGTGACAGACTACCCTGGGAATGGAGAAAAGACAATGAATAGTTTGGAGAAGACAAAGAAGGATAACCTATATGGGTTGGCTTCCTTTTAAACCTCAACAAGTTCATCTCCCAAAGTTAGTTCACCATTCTAAATCTTCCCACTTTCCTGAGTGGCTTTCAACTCATTATGTATTGTGTGCATGTGTGTGTGTGTGCAGCAGAAGCTGTGTATTTCCTTGAAGAAGGCAACACTAACAACAAGATGGCAACAAACTTCTCCCTTATTGTTTCTAAAAATTTGTATATTTTAAATGTATATCTATTTACACACATGCATCGTTGTACATGTATGTAAATATAAAATATATGTATTTTATCACTTTTCAAACCTTAGTTTTAGAACTGTGGACTACATCGGTAGATGCTTAGAAGGGCTAAGGGTTTGACTTGGATGCATTGATATAGGAGCCTCCCAGGTAAACTCAATTATCTACCCAAGCTATTGCATGTATGGAAAACAGGTATCCTTCATATATAACACAAACACACACACACACACACACACACACACACACACTCCTCATTGGGTAGTTCACTTTATGTTAAGAACTTCTCTGCAATTTATAGGTTTGGAAAGTTCCCTAGCCCTTAGAAGTTAAGAAACTTGCCCGGAGTCACATAACCAGGATATATCTGAGGGAAAACTTAAACATGGGTCTTATTGTTTCTTAGATCAATTTTCTATCTACTGTGCCAAGATCTATTAGAAGGCTTCTGCCAGAGCTGTATCTAGCTAACAGGTCACAGGGCCCTGACATCCTTGGGGGTTGTACTTCCTTGCAAAGTTTACCACCATCTTCTCAATTTATGGTATTGCACTAGTCTGCAACTCTGTGCAGCATTACTAGCACTGAACCCCATCCCCTATCTCATGTCTTACCTTTCCCAACTAGTACTTATTAGATACCTACTATTTGCAAGACATCATGCTGTCTGCCTACAGGATGAGAGCTGGAGTATCTCCCCTCTTGGAAAAAAACTACATCGGAGGGAGAATTGTCCTCTTTGCTATCACCAATGAAACCTCTCCAACAATTTTTGCCCTAAGTGAAAAAAAAATCCTACATATGGCTCTAATTTCTTCTATCCTATATGTACTCATTTTTTCTCAATGATCAGGGGAAAATATATGTACATATACACATACATACATACATATGTGTATTTTTATATTTGCACATATGTGTTTATACATGTATAAGCATGTGTACATGTACACACACATATACATATGCATGCACATGTGTGTATACATGTACATGCATATATATATACATGCACACACGTGTGTGTATATATGTATATGTGTGTATAGCTTTCATCCCCATCCCAAGCTGATACTATATATACACATACATAAAATACATATATACACATACATACACTTAGATGTACATGTGTACATACATATATACATCTATGTATACGTATCTACCTACTCCTTCATCCCGTCCCAAGCTTCCACTATTCAGAGGTTTCTCTCTTAGTCTACTGGAATGAGCCATCTCATGATTGGTGCTTCATAATACACTGGCATCCCCCGATTTTCTGCCTCTTTGCGTTTTATGGACAGGTCAAACCATTGAGTAATTTGCATCCTACAAGCTGCAATTGAACTAGTTTTACCGGATCATTAAACACATTGGCATTCGCATTTACAACCATTTTCTGGCTTGTTGGTTCTCATCTATTTCATTCACAATTTAACAACTACATGAAGACATTCCAGTTAACTCCCCTCCACATGATCCCTCCCTCCCAAGGAGAAGCTGGGGAAGCTTTTAGGCAGTAAATGCTTTCCAACAAGCTTGTCATTGCCATTCAATGGCCTGAGTCATGATTTACCACTGTGGGTCTTGCTTTCTAACTATCTGGGCCAATTCAGAGAAAATGTGTAGGAGACAGATTTTTTTTAGATGCCTTCTATGATGACCTGCTTGGCTTTCTGCCCCCCATAGCCACAATTGGAATCGAGGGAGCATCTAGATAGCCCAGGTTGTAAATGAGGAAGAATCAGTGATTAGATCCACTATAAACCTCATTATGAATGTTTGCTGATTCCTATATTAAGAGCAACTAGGTGGCACAGTGGATAGATCACTGGGCTTGAAATCAGGAAGACTTAGCTTCCTGAGTTCAACTTCTACTCTCAGGCACTTACCAGCTGTGCGACAGCTGGACAAGTCACTTAACCCTTTTTGCTTCAGTTTCCTCATCTGTAAAATTAGCCAGAGAAGAAAATCACAAACCACTCTGGTATCTTTGCCAAGAAGAAAAATATAACAAACAAACAAACAAAAAAGAAAATGAGATCACAAAAAGTCTGGAATGATTGAACAACAGTGATATTAAAAAACAAGGATTTTTTTTCTTCTAAATTGGGAAGAGGAAATACTGAGCCTAGGCATCTTGAATCCCATCCCAAAACTCCCTGGCTGGGGCTGTCAGAAGAGCCTTGAGCCTTGGTACTGTGAATTCTGTTCTAAAATACTTGGGTTCAGTGAATGCTCACTTACTTTTTGGGAGCTGCCTGAGTATAGGTGAAGCTTTAGTTGAACAGCCTCATATTTGTTGTTCTGTTATGTATTGTTTCATTACTTTTGTTGGTTCCATATCAATACAAGCATACTCTGGAGAGTATGTTCATATTTCTCTCTGTTTGGTTTGGAGGTTCACTCCATTATGACAAGATTATGCTCGTAGCATTCAGTGAGATATTTCAACTTCAACAAGGAGTCAAGATTTTGGGGATGTTTGGGATTTGAGGATCGCTGTTGTTCAGTCACTTTAGTCATGTCCAAATCCTTACGATTCCATTTGGGATTTATTGACAAAGATACTGGAATGGTTTGCCATTTCCTTCTGCATCTCATTTTACAGATGTGGAAACTGAGGCAAACAGGATTAAGTGAATTGACATGTCACACAGCCAGCAAGTGTCTGAGACCAGATTTGAACTCACTAAGATGTGTGTTCCTGACTCCAAGCCCAGCACTTTATCCACAATGCCAACCAGCTGGATTTGGGAATCAAGAGCTGACTCTATTTGGGCAAATCCATACTAACTCAACTCTATAATAGAGTCAGGAGACAAGTGAGAAACAAGAAAAGAAAGAAACAAAGGCATAGGGGAAAAGGCTGCCTACTCTCTGAAAACCACAGAAAAATGCATACTTACTCTGAGCTCACTATCCTCCACTGGCGTTTCTATGGCATGATGGGCATGGGATTTCCCATGGTATGAATCTTTTGGTAAACAAGATCAGGTTCGTGGCTAGCAATGCCACCTAATGGTTCACAAAGAATTCTCACTTTGTACCAAAAATGTTCTTGGAAATGAAGGATTTTTTTTTTCCAGATTAAAATCATCCTTGCCTGCCTCTTGCCTCCTGATAGGTTTACCACTTGAAAAGTAATGTCATTAAATAAGAATTTATTAAGCTTCTACTATGAGTCAGGAACTATGGAGGAAGCAGAATTTGTTGGGCTGCTGTTAAAAAGCTCCCTACATGTTAATTTATGTGACAGACCTAAGCTTTTGTAGACAAACTACTTCCCTAACCCTTTCAGCCTGATTTGGCCCTTTATTCTTCATATTCTCCTGGCTTCGTGTTACCTTATTTTCTCATGCATTCCTAATCCGTTTTGTCAATCTTTGCCTATACTCCGTTGGGCCCTCTGTTTCGATGCACTTCTTTATATTTAGACGATAGTTTGCATTACCTGGCATTCATTTCATCTCTGCTCTCAGATATGGACCTCAGTTCCTTCCCTCATATAAAGAAAAGAACATCAGAGACCACTCCTGTCTCTCTCAGACCTGGATATGGCAGGCAACCCTTGAGCCATAACTTTACACAAACTTGTGGCTCATTGTGACAATACAGATCAACTCCCACTTTCAGTGGAAAAAATGACACCATCTGCTGATAATCTCCATGAAAATGTGAATTTGCAAAACAGATCAATTAGAGGAGAACTCTTCATTTAACAGAAAGGATTCACCACAGGATTCTTTTGACAAGCTCTCATAATGCATTTAAAATATGATTTGGCTTATAGACAATCAATTTGTACACTTTTTCTGTGATACATCTATTACATAAAATAAGATACACTGCTATTATTGCTCATTGGTGCATCTGTAGGTGGTATGAAGAAAGGCATCCTTTCCAGAAAGAAAAAAAAATGATATTTCTTGCTTTAGTCTGATCTATTCTGACCAATTTATGATTACTCTATCTAGGTCTATCCTTCTTGAAGGCTGCTAATATGGTATCCTTTAAGTATGCAAGGGCAGCCAGGTGGCACAGTGGATTGTGCACTGGGCTTAGAATCAGAAGACTCATCTGTATGAATGCTAATCTGGCTTCAGATACTTACTAGCTGTGTGACCCCGGGCAAGTCACTTATCCCTGTTTGCTTAGTTCCTTATCTGTAAAAATGAGCTAGAGAAGGAAATGGCAAACCACTCCAGTATATTTGACACAAAATCCCCAAATGGAGACATTAAGAGTCAGACATGACTGAGTAACGACAACAATACTACAAGATATTGATATACTCAGGGATGTGTAGAGGAGGACCACCAGGGTGTTAAAGAGCCTGCTGAAGAGTTCATGCTATATGAGTTCTGCCTGGAGAAAAGAAGACTCAGCAGAGCTGCTTCCAATATTTGAAGGCTTGAGATAGAGTGCAGAGACACAGTGGATGGAAAGGAGTTAGGAGTTAGTACCATATAGCGGATGGAGCAATGTGTCTGAACTTAGGAGCCCTGAGTTCGAACTCTACCTCTGCTGCTTGTTATTATAAGCTCCTTGAGGTCAGGGACTGTCTTTTGCCTCTTTTTGTATCCTCAGTATACCAGTGTCTGCCACACAATAGATGCTTTTAATTTTTTTATTGATAGATTGATCTGTGTGACCTGTCCCATAAAATAAAACAAACAAACAAACCTCACCCAGGCCTTTGTTTTCTCCAGTTTTAATATTGCTCATTACAGGGAACCATACTTCAATCCTTCAGGGATTCCTCCTCTTTCTATATTCTGAAGTCTAGACAAACAGGTCTTTTTGCTGCTCCTCACACACAGCACTCCATCTGCCCTCTCTGCACTTATGCCTAGAATTCACTCCCTTCTTACCCTTGCCCTATAAATTCCAGTACTTCTTTTAAGACGCAGCTCAAGCACCACCTTCTACATAATACCATGGTGGATATGCCTCCCCTAACCCAGTTTCAAATTCACTTCTCCCTCTCTAACTACATTATATTTCAGTATATCCTAAATTTATTCTGTATTCCTTCTCTATATAGTTATTCTGTTGGTATATATGAAGAGAAGTAGGGTGGGAGCTCAATTCAGAGACAAGAAGACAAGTTCAAATCCTTCGTTGGTCACTAGCTATGTGACCATCAACAAGTGACTTAAACTTCCTCGTCCTCCATTTTCACATCTGGAAAATAAGGATAATATCAGTGCCTACCTCAAAGTTGTTTCAAAGATCAAATAAGGGCATATGGATAAAATGCTTTGCATACCTTAAAGTGACATATAAATATTAGTTGTTGATGTATTATCATCATCAATATCATTGTTACTGTTACTATTGCATTTTATGTTATCTTGCAAATGGAATACAAGGTCCTTGAAGTCAGATCCTCTTCCATCATTGTTTTATTTTTAACCTTCAACTCCTAGCAGAGTCTTTGCACATAGTAGGCACTTTATACATGTTTACAAATTGCTTTCCAATTCCACCACATACTACGTGAAACATTCTTCTCTAGACTCTAGGGGTTCTGCTCTAGACAAAAATGAAATATTCTTTGTCATCATAGAGCTTATATTTTAACAGGAAAATCAATATGTGTATGTACATACATGGTATAATATATAACGATATACATATATAAAAGTAATAAACACGTGTGTATATGAACATGCATGGAAATACCTTTATATTGTACTACATGTGCATACATGTACACAAGCACACACATACATACATGGGTACTATAAATTAATACATAATACAAGTGCATATATCAATGCAATAGATATGCATACATGCATGCATGAATCTATGTGCATATATTTATAAATACAGCCATCCATATATACATAAGAATATAGGATGTCCCCAAAGTCTTAGTATATTTGAAAATGATTTAAATCAATTAAAGCTCAAAACTCCACTCAGAATGTTGGAATGCATGTGTTTATACACATGCACACATGCGTGGGTGTCTATGCAAACTATGTGTACATGTTTGTACATGTATGTGCATAATATATACATTTATTTACACATGTGTGTATGTGCGCATACATATGTGTGTATGTATATATGCATGTGTGTATACACGCATATACGCATATCTATACATACACATACATATATAAGTATACATGCACACATATATACATGTATGTATGTGTGTATATGTGTGTATATATATGTGTGTATGTGTGTGTGTGTGTGTGTGTGTGTGTGTGTATTCACCTTTCTTTTATTTTTAGCTCACAAATTTAGATCTGAAAGAGACTTCAAACTCCAACTCAGGCAATTTCATCATTTTCTACCTAAAGAAACTTTAGGCCCAGGAATATTAAGTGCTCAATAGTAATTGTTAGAGCAGAATTTGAACCTAGGCCTTCTTATCATGAATCCAATCCCCTCTGCAGTTTTATTTTCCTAAGAATGGTTCATTTTACTTAATCATATATATGTATATGTACATGCATATATATATGTTCATATATATAATTGTATGTGTATATACATACATTCAGAGACAGAGAGAGAGAGAGAGAGAGAGAGAGAGAGAGAGAGAGAGAGAGAGAGAGAGTGCATTTAATGTTAATGGAATAGGAAGGTCTTCCCCATCCATTAATAGGCCTATGTGACCACATGTGTTTAATAACAGCCGTGATACATACTGAGTCATTCAGATCCCATTGGGGGAGGAACTTGCCTAAGGAGAAGATTGCTTAGCGGAAGCTTGCTTGTAGGAAGTCTTTCACACCTGCCGGTACTAAGCTAATTAGGCACTGAGTCATGAGAGTTGTGATGCCTTCTGGCTCTGAGAAGTGTATCTATATTCTGAGATTGGTATTTTGCTTTGGGGGTTCACTTATGAGGATTTTGATTCCCTGGACTGGACTCTGAGTAGCCATTTGTTCAGAGCCCCACCCCCACTAATCAGATGTATCTTTGCTCCTCCAATCTGGTAGTGTATGTTGGTAGTTGTATTACCTTGTTCAGACAGCTGGAACCTTGTCTGTTGGTCTTTGTGCTAATTTCTCTGCTTGTATTTTTTCTGCTTGTATTTCCTCCACTGTCCAGGGTGCTGACCTCTTCCCTGAACTAGTGAATGTAATTAAGGTAAGATTGTTGACCCTTTTAAAAGTTGCCTTTCCTTTAAGAAAATCGAATCAAAGAACCTGTGCTAGCAGGCCATCCTGGGTGTGCCAGGGTGCTTGCTCTTACAGAGAGAGATAGAGAGACAGAGAGACAGAGAGAGACAAAGAGACAGTCTGGGAATGAAGAACAGTAGAATCTGGGGATAACTGATAGCTGGACTATGCATGAACTGAATCTTAGAGAAAATAGGAGATCCTTTGAGAAGAAAGGAAGAATTTTTTTTTCTGGCATGGAAGCTGGTGAGTACAAGATACAGAGCCTGGGAATGTCATGTCATGAGTGAGGAAATATGCATAAGTCAGTATGGCTTGATCTAGAGAGTATGAGGAAGGAAGTAGCATGCAAAAAGAATAAAGGTAAGAAGGAGCCAGACTATGAATAAATAGACTTAAATGCCTAGCTGAGGTGCTTATATTTGTTCCAGAGGCAATAAGGGATCATTGGCTTCACAGTGTTGTAGGGATATAGCAGTTCTCTGGAAAGGCCCCTTATGTTAGCATCATGTGGAGCATGGGGACTGGAATCAGGAAGAGCTGAGTTCAAATCTGGGCTTAGACAGTACTAGTCGTGTGACCCTGGGCAAGTCATTTAATCCCTGTTCACCTCAATTTCCTCAAGTGTAAAATGGGGATAATAGTAACACCTACCTCCCAGGATTGTCATGAGGATAAATTGAGATAATAATTTTAAAGGGCTTAGCACTGTGCCTACCGCATAGTAAATGTTATAGAAATGTTAATTTTCATTATTATTATTAATTTACCCCAGAGCTTCATAATATAGATAACAAATATATTATTTTAAGAGAAAGTACCCTTGGATGAATGAGAGATAGACAAAGGCAGGAGAAGAGAATGCCAAGCGTTTTGCATTTTATCTCATGATGGAGGAGATAGAAATAGGAGACTGTCAAGTCAAGATCCACAGCTCTGCTTCTGATCAAGTAAAATAAATTAAAATGTGATATGGTTTGGGGCTAATGGAAAAGTTGACATATTTTGCTTTTCCTTCCCTTTCTCTTGTACACTCCAATGGTTTAGACTTGGTGTAACAACCCAAGGCACTTTGAGATTTCTTTGCATATTCCCTATGTATTTATATGCACAGTTTTTTCCCCCAGATAGAATGTGAGCTCCTTGAGGATCAAGATGGTTCATTTTTTTTTCTTCTTACAATTCCCAAATGAACCATAGTCCCTAGAACACAGTAGGTGCTTAATCAGTGTTTACTGAATTCATCCTCAATTTGAGATGATCATAGCCTCCAAACTATTGTTTATGAGCCCCCTTTTCTTCTGAACCATCCAATCCACCACAATTAACCAGTTGACATCATAGCAAGGCCAAAGGCTTTTTTCTTAAAATAGAACTCAAGGTAAACAACAAAGGACTATATCAAGAAGAGGAGCATTCTCCCAATCCATTTCCCAAAACTATCTCCTCCTCCTCCTCCACTGCCAGCCCACAGTCCATCAGAACAGCCCAATGCACTGGGGAACGGGAAGGGTAGGATGACTTGCCAGTTGGACAACTGCTGTTCTCAGTTCCTGGCAGAAAGCATTGTCTCTTGGCACCAAATGGATGGAGCTTCTACCAAATACTGCTGCATCAGTGTTTGAAAGTCTAACACTGGCATGAGTTGCAGGGTGGGCAAGATGGGTTTGTTGGCAACCTGTTAGTAGCCAAAGGTTGTTGTTCTTCAGTCATTTTTCAGTCATTTCTGATTCTTTGTGAACCCATTTGGGGTCTTTTTGGCAAAGATACTGGAGTGGTTTCCCATTTCCTTCTCCAGCTCATTTTACAGATGAGGAAACTGAGGCACACAAAATTACAGGAGTTGCCCAGGGTCACATAGCTAATAAGTATCTGAGTCCAGATTTGAACTCAGGAAGATGAGTCTTCCCAGCTCCAGGCCTGGCCCTCTTTCCACTGCACCACCTACCTGCCCAGAAGCCAAAGGAGTAAGGCACAATATGTTACCATATCCTGCTTTTTCATGCATTTCTCTCCATGTCTCTCTTTGGACATCTCTCTTTCTTCCCTAGCTGAAATCTTTCTAAAACTTGTCATCGTCAGTTCCCTTGGATTTGAAGAATGGCTAAAGCATTTGTGTATCACTCTAAGATTTGCAAAGCACTTTATACATGTTGGGCAGCTGGGTGGCACAGTAAAAAGAGCAGTGGACCTGAAGTCAGAAAAACTCATCTTCATGAGTTCAAATCCAGCCTCAGATATGCTAGCCATGTGATCCTGGGCCAGTCACTTAACCCTGTTTGCCTGAGTTTCCTCATCTGTAAAATGAGCTGGAGAAAGAAATGGAAAACCTCTCCAGTATCTTTGCCAAAAAAGCCCCAGATGAGGTCATGAAAAGTCAGACAGAGCTGAAAACAATTAAACATCACAATTACATATGTTGTTATCACATTTAATGGTCATGATAACCCTGGGAGGAAGGCACTGTTATTAATTCCATTTCATAATTGAAGAAATTGAGACTGAGAGAATTTAAGTTAGGTCATTAGAGTCACCTGCCTAATAGACGTCTGAGCTACAATTTGAATTCAGGTCCTCTTGATTTCAAATCCAGCACTCTATCCACCATGCCGTCTGATATGTAAAATCCCACCTCTGGTGTCTACTACCTGTGTGAACTTGGACAAGTCATTTAATTTCTCTGGGTCTCAGTTTTTGTGTCTGGAAAATGATAAGATAGAGGCCCCTTGTGGCTCTATACCTGTGGTCCTATGTCTTTTCTTTTCCAAACTCACCCACTAAAATTCCTCTATACAGATTGTATAACATAGATTTAAAGAAGGAAGTGACATTAGAGGCCATTTTACAAAGGAGGAGACTGAGGCCCATCAAGGAGAAGTGGCTTACCCAAGGTCACACAGGAGGTATGTATGAAAGGTGGGATTTGAACACAGCTCTTCTGACTCCAGTACCAATGTTCTTTCAGCTTGTACCACAAGGACAAGGTTTCCATCCATATCATTGTGAAAATATGCCATTTCTCTGGAAAGACCTGTTACATTACCATTAAAAAATCACAACCTCTCATTTCACCTACATCTTCATAATATAGAGGAAAGTTGGATTAATTTAAATAAATACAGAAATTGCCTTTTTTGTTGTTTTACTAATTATAACAAATACTGGAGGGGAAAAATACTGCATCTCAGCAGATTTATAATCTCAAGTTGATGCTTACCCATTTCTAACATTTCTGTTTCTCCCTTGTTGTTCTCTGCCTAATAGTCTTCCCCCAATCCTCAGGACAGACCATAGCAATCCCCTGTCATGCCCCTTTCCTGGTTCCTATTTCTCCTTGTGGAACATATAACTAATGAGAACCACAGCTCACCTCCCAATAAGATAAGGAGGCAGTGCTGAGCTTCTTGGTCTGGAGAGAATGAAATGGGAAGGAAAATAGCAACAGGTATTTGCCAAAAGAGAGTATGAATTTCAATGGTGGGGATTTTACCTAGATAAGCAAACTACCCACCAAGGTCAGAATCTTTTTTTTAAATTTTTGCATTCTCTCACCTTTAAAGTCTTTGAGAAGGTCTACAATGCTGTAATCGTATATCAGTACCATATACCACAAGCAAAAGTTAAGGAAAAGACTACGTCTATGTATGTGGGTGGAGGAATAAAACACAGAGAGATCAAAGAAAGGCTACAGTTGCAGACAGGTGAGTAAAAAAATGGTCAGTGAAAAAACTGAGCGATTTGATGGATTCAACTCACTGAATTTATCATCTGTACCATCTGATGGGGTGTAAGTGGATCTGTCTTCTCCTGGGGCATATCTTACCATTTGGGTCCTTTGTACCTTAAGGATCATATTCTAAACTGTAGGTCAGCTAAACTATAATGGTTCTGGGGAGTCCATAGAGTTGAATGGAAAGAGACCTAGAGGAGCCAGGATATTTGAATTCGGGTCCTGTCTCTATCATGGTCCATTTGCACCATCTTGACCAAGGCATTATTTTTCTTTGGGCCTCAAGGTATTTCCAGCCTTAACATTGAATGATTTTCTATTAGAATTCCAAATTACAATCAAATATCGTGAGTAGAACATAAGCTTCTTGAGGAAAAATGACGGTTTTCTTTTTATCTTTGTATTGTCAGTAAACTCCTAGACCAAATTAAATAAATCAACACAAAATGTTAAGAATAAAAATAAGAACAAGAAAAGCATCCCCACACAAATGATAACAACAACCAAAATATTGCGAACACTTGGCACAGTTCCCTGCACAGAATATGAAATGAATAACCAGTCAACACACAATGTTAAGTGCTTAACCATATGCCAAGCATTGTACTAAGTACTAGGGATACAGAAAATAAAAAGAATATCTACCCTTAAACAGCTTACATTCTAATGGGTGAGACAACACATATAAATCAGACCATATAAGAAAAATACCAGAGTGGAGGGAAGGTAATTTTAAATAGTATGGGACTTGCATGAATATTATTTTATGTGGTCTATATCTGTTTTTTCATCAGTGAAGATACTTTCACGGTGGAAGGTTCTCTCCATAATACAGTCAAAAATATGTTTCTGGAGTCAAGGGTCTTGTATTCAAATTCTGGCTCAGTCATGAGTTAATTGGGAAACTTTTGATGAGTGACTTAACTCTCTGACCATCAGTTTCTTCCTCTGTAGAACAAGAGAGGGATTAGATAACCGCTAAGGTTCCTTCCAGTTTTGATTCTGTGGTCCTCTGAGATGCTCTCGGCATTCTACTCTACAACTTATTGTCCTAGAGTATTACCTGGTGGCCCTCAGCTGTTAAATGGGATGTTCAAAGTACATATCTAGTATATATTAGAGCCAAGACTTGACCAAGGACTTCAGGACTAAGGCCAGGTCTCTACTCACTATGCCATCCTGTCTCTCAATGAATGAATTATAGCCTTTATTTTTTATTTTTATTTTCAGTTCCAAATTTCCTATTTCCTTCCAAAAAACCACAATGCCCATTTTACATATGAATTCATGTAAAGCATATTTCTGCATTAGCTATGTTCTGGAAAAAATGAAAAAAAATGCATACCCTGAGACTATGTATTCTCAGTCTAGAGGTGAATAACATTTTACATCATGAGTACATTGGATTTGTTGTGGGTCATTATATTGATCAGTTTCTGAATCTTTCACAGTTAATTATCTTCACTACATAGATTTCATTTCACTTTTCATCAGTTCATATAAGTCTCCTCAAGTTTTTCTGAAATCATCCCCTTCATCACATCTTATGGCACAGCAATATTCTGTCATGTTTATATACCATAACTTGTTGAATGAATTATATCCTAAACAAAGATCGTGCCAGGATATTAGAAGGAAAAGCTGAGAAACACTAGTAAAAAAAGGCATCTAAAAACATACACATTGTGATTATCACATTCATCATATATATTATTCAAGGGAATTATTAGATGGAATTGATCCATTTGATTAAAATGGGTAGGATTTAAAAAAAATCAGAATGACCCATCTTGTTTGTTCTCTTCTCTCTCTCTCTCTCTCTCTCTCTCTCTCTCTCTCTCTCTCTCTCATTTAGATAAATATAAATATACATACAAAATATATACATAATATATAGATAGACAATAGGTTGATAGATTTACAAGTGAATTTATGTGTAAATGTGTATATCTATAGATAGATGACAGATTAGATAGACAGATGGATAGATGATAAATATAGGTGTATATGCACATATATCTATATCTATAACTAGGTGAGAGAGATAGTAAAAATAATTATTATGTTTTAGGCACTGTGCTAAACTCTGGGGATATAAAGGCAAAAATAGTTCCTGCTCTCAAGGAGCTCCTCTTAATCAGTGAGATAACAGCAAATAACCATATAATAACAAGCTATGCACAAGATAAATTGGAAATAATAATCATTGCAAAGGCACTAGATTTTGAGGGGGTCAGTGAAAATTTCCTACAAAAGGTGAGGTATTAGCATGGAAGAATCCCAGGATACCTGGAAGCACTGATGGGAAGAGACAATAATCAAGGAATGGGAGACAGTCAATGAAAGAGAGAAAGGGAGAAAGAGAGAGAAAGAGGGGGGAGGGAAGAGAGAGAGAGAGAGAGAGAGAGAGAGAGAGAGAGAGAGAGACAGAGACAGAGACAGAGAGTCATCTGAGCTCTTCTTACGGAGACATATATCATTTTGTTTCGTCTTTGAACACTAAGCGATCTAGAATTCACCACTGTGTATGAAAGAGTACAAAAGCACAGATGATCCTGAATACCCTCTCAGCTATTTATTTACACACACACACACACACACACACACACACACACACACACACTTCAGTGTGTCTGCTTTGTTTCCTTTGAATGCTCATCACATTTTTCCCTAAAATATACCAAAATGGTTAGAGATTTTACAAGGCAAACCTAATTACCACATACAAACCCAATCATGATCTGTGCTTCCCTTCCAAGGAAACATGATAATTTCATTTCACAAAAGCCCTGTATGTGGAATGAAGGCCAAACCTATGAATTCTCTCTGTGGAGGAAATAAATATTACATATGGGTTTTTTTTTCTCTTGGGAATTGCTGGTAGTGTGTTGAGAGCGTCTAACCCTTGCCTCCATATCAGCTCTGAGAACTGCTTGTCAGTGTGACTAAAGCAAAAAAAAAAAAAATCTAATTATTTCTAAAGGAGACAGCAACAAGAGAATCTAATTATTTTAAAGCAATATTTGTATCAAGTTATCCATAGAGAATGCAAGGTTCTTTCTATAGCAAAAGCTGGTTAGCATCAATGTCTATCTGTCTGCCTATCTATCTATCAATCTATCTATCTATCTACCTACCTACCTACCTATCTGTCATCTATCATCTATCACCTATCTGTCTATTTATCTAACTGTATTTTAATATATTTATATCTCTCATGTGAGTATCTATGATATCACATACATACATTGTAAATATATACATATCTACAGATGAATATGAGTTTTTGTGTATACCTACATGGATATATGTGTAAATTTGGTAAGAAGAAGTCTTTAGAAAGGCTGACAAGATGCTCTGTGACTCCTCACTATTAAGAGTGGCATGGTTTTGCTAGTGAAATGGTTAGGTGGGGGATTGTATTGCAGCGGGAGGAGCAAAGAAGGGAGATCTGAAGAAGCACCCAGTCATAACTTCCTCCTTATATTTTTTTTAAAATAAAATTATTGGCACAGAAAACATGGTGGGAAGGTGAGAGGAAGGGGGGAGAGAGAGAGAGAGAGAGAGAGAGAGAGAGAGAGAGAGAGAGAGAGAGAGAGAGAGAGAGAGAGAGAGAAAGAGATTTGTTGGGGTTCACAAAACAGTACAAACTAGTCCTTGCTTCGATATCAATTAGCCAGGAGTGATCTCCATTGCTCCCCATGGCTTAACACTGAGACTGATGTTAGGTTGATTTTTTCCCTTTGTTGTGAAATTTTTTGACCTTTCAAAAATTCACCAGCTGGGCAGAAATGCCCAGTGGAAGATATGTATCTTTGTGTGGGGAAATTCATATTCATATATATATACACACACACGTATATATCTGTGTGTGTATCTGTGTGTGTGTTGAGGGGAGGGTGTGGGGAGTTTGACAACCTGTTACCTGCTTTAAAATACACTGAAAATAATGTCTTCCATACCCATCCCTGTGCACTGCGGGTACAATTCATAGGAAGAGTAATTAAGGATGGCTTTTTTATCATTTGTTTCTCCTTTTACAAATCAGAAGCTGCTCAGCCTTGATGTGTGATTAGGAATTTGCAGCATTACACATCATATTTCAGTGCTGGAAGCAGGGTCTTGTTAACTCTTTCTTGCAATACCCCCTCCCCCTTTTTTATTCAGTGGAGCTTATCAGTTCACATCTTATCAGGGACAGTATCACTTTAATTTTTTTTAAAGAGCATCTGGGACTGAGCTAGGCAAGCCAGCATTTGCTATGCCATTTAGGTTAGTTCTTTAACTCCTTGCAGCCAGGAGGACAGTCTTAGACAGAGAGAACCAAGTCAAACAGGCAGCCTCCTTTCCAGAGGAGTTATTGATTTTTTTTTATTTCTTTTTCCCCCAATCAGTGGTTTGCATGACTAACTGTCTCCAGAGGGTGTAGGCTATAGAGGTTCCCATCTAAATGCTAGAGGTGTCTCTGGATTTGAATAATGGATTCAGAAAAGCACAAACATCACGATTTTCAGATTTCTTCTTGCTGGGATCAGAACTGCCTGTTCAAGACATGGGGGAGAGTGATTCTTTGTCCTCAGAACATTGAAACAAGGGACTTCTGTAATGACTCCAGTGGGGGCCAGAGGGAGGCAGAGATCCTGAGGGCCAGTGGTAGATGAGGCTGAGGAAGAATGAGCCCAGACAGCCAGCTAGGAGTGGGTGGGTGTCTGAACTCCTTTCTGCTTTGTCATTTTCCTTCTGTCAGGGGGTGGATGGGGGCAAGGTACTGTGTGTGCAGAAGGTGTTAGAAAAAAAACAAATTTGTACATGGTGTGTATGCCCAGGGGAGGGGAGGAATCTCATTATTTGAGGTGAATGGGTTCCCTCTGTGTAAGGGTTATAGTAGGATGGGTCTCTTCTTGGCAAAGCCCTAGAGCACCCTTCATCTGTGTTGGAGTCTCTGCTGAACACTATTCTAGGGTGTGTGAAACATGAAGCAGGAGATTACAAGTCTCTAAAGAAGTTGGAGCCTTGGGGAGGTAGCATGGGTAGAGTGTTGAATTTAGATTAGAACAACCTGGGTTCAAATCTCACCTGTGACATTTATTACCATGTGACTATGACTAAATCACTTAACTTCTCTTAGGGACTAGGACTAGATAGTCTGTGGGATATATAACAACAGTAAATCCATGCTCAATCATGAGCACACATTGGTCTTTTAGAAAAGTCAAGTCAACAAACATCTATTAATGCTTATTATGGGTCAGGTACCATGCTGGATTAGGGATTAAAAAATCTGAAGTAAGGATTAGGATATATTTGATTTCTATTCAAATATAGAAAGGGATCCCCAAAATTCATTGCACCAGGCTGAGATGTGAACAATCTCCATATCTATAACTTTGGATGTGATGCCCCAAGTGGTTAACATTGCTGTGTCTTGTCAATTCTATCCACACATTTCTCACTTCTGTCCCCTTTACTCCACTATAAGAGCCACTACCTAATTCAAGTCCTCCTTCCCTCTCACTTGGATTATGATGGTTCCATACCTGTTTCCAGTCTGTCTTCTTTTCTAATCCGTCCTCCAAGCAGCAATCCAAATAATTGTCCAAGGGTAACTGGATTTTTCCTATGGATCCTACAGATTTTTCTGACTACGTTGCCCTACTCACAGAATTTTGGTTACTCCCTCTTGCCTCTAGACCAAAAATATCAATTCCTTAGATTGGCATTTTAAAGTCCTTCGGCAACCTGGCTCTGGACTATATTTCCAGACTTGTTTCTCACAGTCTTCATCCCTGCCTACTATCCATTTCCTACTTTTGGTTCCTTCTAGGAGACTTCTCATCTCCTACTCTGTGTCTTAGTGCACAAGCCTCTGGCTGGGATTGCTCTTTCTCTTCACATTTACCCTTTTGATTTCTTCAGTATTGAGCTGAGTCGCCACTCCCCAAATGAGGTCTTTCTTGAATCTCATAATTGTTAATGTTACTCCTTACCTTCACATGGATTTTGTTTATAGTTAGATGTCCATGTGTTTGATCCCTGTAATAGAATATTACTTATTCCATAGCAGGTATAGTTGGTTTTTTTTTTGGATTTGTATCCTCAGGGTCAAGCATAATGCCTTGCACTTAGTAGGTGCCTTATCAAATGAGTTGTTAAATTGAATTTAATTGGAAGGACAATAATGTTCTTAAGCCTCCAAAGGGACTGGAGAAAAAAAGTTAATGTTTGGGAGAAGAGGGAAGGAAAGCAAAGAAGCAGAGAAAGGAGGAACTGACTCATCTTCTAGGAGTTTTATTGTTCACATTCATAAACAGAGACAAATATTGATCTATGTCATTTCAGTGGTACCTATGAAGCTTAAAAGTCTCAGTTTCCCTGAAAACTACTCACAGAAAGAAGAGCCCCCTGGAATGTTGCAAGTGTCTCCTTCATTTTGGAGATGGCACAGAATTGGAGAATTTGAAGTCAGAGGAAATGGATTCAAATCTTGTTTTTTCCAATTACTCTCTGTTAGCCCTTCAAGTCACTTTATTTTCCTGGCCTCTCAGTCCCCTTATCTGTAAAATGAAGTGCTTCAACCTGGTGACCTCTCACATATCTTCCAGTGTTAAATCTATGATCCCATGATCTCATACAGGACTGAGTAAGGACGACTAATTTCAAACAAACAAGTGAGCCCTTTCAGACATAACTGTGTAATCCAGAACACTCTCCCTACCCTATCCAGGACTTAGCACAGACAGGAGAGCTTAGGGAATGAGTCACTAAGTATCCCAGGAGCACCAAGAATGAGGTTACTGCTGAGTCATCCAGAAGTCAGCTCTATACTAAGGCCACAGCCCACCTTCAATGATGGTTCTAGAGACAGGTGGTGAGAAGGTTCCACCTGTTATTTAGCTATCCTGGGATATAAACAAACACATCAGAGAAATGAGATGAAAGAAGAGGGAAGAACAAACATGCTCCTTCCTCTGACAGTCTTTTTCCCCTTTTTCCACCTGAATGAGCTAGATCATTGGCCAAACCTTCATTTCACTTGGCATCCTGACACACGACAGCATGGAGTAAGGATTGAGGTTTTGGCTGAGACACAAAACCAAGGCAGGAGGTCCTCATGATAGCCCAGATCCCTTTTTCTTTTTTTTAAGTTTGGAAATGTTTGTTCGAACCTCTTGGCTAAGCCTGAAGATTTGATGAAATACATTTTCCCTACATGATCTCTTTCTTCTTCTATCATTCCCCACTTTACATCCATGCACATAAGAGCATGTGCACCTGTGTGCATACATACATACTTCTTCCTTATGGCCTCGCCTGGTCACATACTAACTTTATTCCTCTAATATTCGGAAGTTGATTTTTGTAACCAATGTGTTCCTTGATCCATCCATTCATTCAATCAGCAAGTGGTTTAAGGTCAACTATTATGTGCAGGAAAATGAATAAAACACCAAAGAGGAAGGCCTGCTTTCAGGTAGCTTATATTCTAATTGGGGAGACAAGATGTAAGCATCCAATATGATCATTAGCAAAACAAAGTGATGAGTCTGAAATGACTGGCATAAATAAGAGGTAGGAGTTCAAAGGAGATATCACTTTATATTTGGGTACTCTGTTACAGACGTATCTAGTATAGGGCCATTTTGTCTTTGCCAAAGGCTTTTGATTTCTGGAGGAGTTGTGCTTCTTCACAAAGCCCAGATATTGTGTATAGGGGTGAAACATGGGGGAAAAGGTAACTGCATACTCCCCAGGGAGGCCTGGCTATTGGGTTCAGCATAGGGCCAGCAGAGAACTGTAAGGAAAGGAGGAAGATCACAGGGAGAAAGGATGAATGGTCTTCTCCATACACACTTTCAGCATATGGAAGGATGGAAGCTTCTTTCCATTTTTTGCCTAGCCTAGGTCCACCATTGTCTGGTGGTTAGGTTACCATCAATTTCCGCTCCCAGAGCACACCTGCCTCACATTTCTGTGACATTATCTGATACACCAGCCTAGGGAAACAGCCCAGCCTGGGGATAGCAAGATATACCTCAAGTCCTTGCCCCAGGCTCGAGAACTTACAAAATGCAATTTTGTGTGTATAGTTATGGCTCCACTATTTAGTCAAAGAATTATGGAACAAGATGAGTTTAAGCTGAGTCTTGAAAGGTAGATAAGATCTAGACAAAGCAGAGGGTAAGAAGGAGGCAGGAGGAAGAGTGTGGTCAAATAGTGAAATCCCTTTACATGGAATCTGGAGATTCATGCATTGATATATCAGGCAATAGAATCCCAGTTTGATTTGTTGACTTGCTTCAAATTTTTAGAGTCCTACAAACTCAAACAAACCATTAGAGTAGGAGGCATATCTAAATTAATTCCTAAGCATATTCTAGCTATAAACCAGTCCCATAGAGTCAGAGTACACTCAGCACTCACCTTGGTGATAGGGTTTTAGTTTGGTAAGTAATCTTCAATGGCTTCTGTCAGGCTATGTCCTTATGGACGCATTGAACTTTATTAATTCTGTGTCTTAAGTTAAATTCATTCAAGAAGTTATTATTGTTGTGCAGACAGACGAGTCGTATTATAGGTTGAAAATCATAGACATAGAACTATAAGAGATTTTAGAGATGATTACATGTGAGTAAACTTAAGGTCCATTCAGGTTAAGTAACTGACCCAAATTCTTAGAAACACTAAGAGACAACCAGGAATAGAAATCAGGTCTTCTAGCTCCAGAGCCAGACTTGATTCGATTGGTGATGATGATGAAGATGAGGATGATGATAACCAAAACCAAAACTAACGTTTGATATTGGGCTTTAATTATATAATAATTATATGGCACTTTATATTCATTATCTCTTTCACTGGCCATTTCCCATACATGGAAGGCACTCCCATTTTAGCTCTGCCTCAGATTTTCTTCTCTTCCTTTAACACATAGCTCAGACATCATCTTATGCTTGAAGTTGCCTGGTTCTCACAACAGTTAGTGCCCTCTCTCTCAAACTACTTTGTATCTAACTACTTTTCATTTATCTGAATATACCCACTTTTTAGTTATGATAATTTACCTACAGCATAACACATGTATATATATATATATATATAATTTATCTAATATATACTACACAAATATATGAATGTGCATATACATACATACACATACATATATGTGCATGTATATATACATGCATTATGTGTACACACAGATGCACATATATATGCATGTATGTGTGTAGGTGTATGTATATGTATATATGTATATGTATATATAAACATGTCTCACAATACGGTTATTGACTTTCTGATTAGAATGTAAGCTCTTTGCAAATAAATAATTTTCTATTCTTTGTACTAGTACTAGTATCCAAAGTGGCTATAAAGTTATTGGAACATCTCAGGTGTTTAATAAATGCTCATTGTTGGATTGGTTAACTTCAATTCATCTCGATTATTCTAAGACCTGTTGTAGATACCTCTTGACTGTGTCAATCTTGGGCAGCTCACTTAGCATCTTTTGGTCTCCATCTTCTCATCTATGAATTATGTAGTTTATTGGATGCTCCTTATTTTCCCATTAAACTCATCAATCACATGATTAAATGAAGCATGGCTACAGTGGCAACAGTTCTGGACTTGGAGTCAGGAGACACATGTGATCCAATTCTGCCTCCAGCCATTATTAGCTGTGTGACCAAGGCCAATTCAGTTAACCTTTCTGAATTTTGCTTTCCTTGTCTACAAAAATCAAGATCATAATGCCTGTAATGCCTATCTCACAGGGCTTCTGTGATGATACAATGAGCTAAGGTATATGAAGACCTTCATCGACCATAAAGTATAATATAAAACTGAGTGATCTCTCTCAACTACTAGTATTATTATAATTACTATTATCATTTTTCTTATTAAACAAACCAATCATTGATTTTCCCTTCTCAAATTAAGCAATGCTACTGTAGTTCTACAAGCTTTACAGTATTAAGATGGGTAGAAGATGAAATATGGTTGTTAAAAAACTAAGATGTTACAGTATGCTATAAACAGAAGCTTTTCTGACACTCACATTTTACAGTAAGCCCACTTTTAAAACCACATAGAATCTTTAAATAGAGCATTTCTGTATTGCAACATCTTGTGTTTGCATAGTACCCAACTTATTTTAAAATATTCTCCAACATGAAGAGAAAGCCCAATCCGTTTGCATAGTAGACACCAAGATTAGTTTGAAAACAGTAAAAAAAAATATAAAGAAAATGGAATAATAGAATTGAGTGGTTCCTATTTTTTAAAAAAGCATTCCTAACTGAATGAATACTGGTTTTTTAATAGCTTTAGGAATAAACATAGTCAAAGTAACCTCCAGATGAAGAGGTACGATAATTGTAATAAATGCTTTTTAAATTTCTCCTCTTTCAGGCCAAAATCATGCATATCCTGCCAGGGACTTCCATTAATGACCATGTGCACACAGGTTTGAAGTCTTATTCATCCTTCAGGTACAAGTCCAACCCTCCCCATTACATGAAGCTTTCTTTGATACCATCAGCCAACACTGATTCCTCCCCTTCTAAACTCATCACATGTATTTTTTTTACTTTTCTAATGTGTATATTATGTTTGAATTGGGTGGCTAGGTGGTGCAGTGGATAGAGCACTGGGTTTGGAAAAAGAAAGACTCAGCTTCATGAATTCAAATCCAGCCTCAGGCACTCACTAGCTATGTGAATCAGGGCAAATAACTTAATCCTATTTGCCTCAGTTTCCTGATCTGGAAAATGAGCTAGATGAGGAAATTTCAAACCACTTCAATACCTTTTCCAAGAACACTCACAAAAATGTAGTCAGAGTGGACACAACTGAAATGGCTCAACAACAATGTTTAAATTTGTGTTATTAGTTCTTCGTTTACATCTTTTTATATTCAATAAATCATTGATTTGTATGTCATGAAATGGACTGTCTAGTTCACCTTTCTATCTTCAATAGTGCCTCAATCAGGGCACTTAATAAGTATGTGTTTAAGGAATGACTTAGAGGTTGGCCTTTTTTCTTGGTGTTAAAGAAGATAGGGAAGATAGGGGAACTTGTCCTGTGATTTCATTGGTTTAGGACACTTCAAGTAAGGATCTGGACCCATCACCAACACCAATGTAAATCACTACCACTCTATAATATAAAGTCCTAGAGAGTCACCCACATCACTTGACTTAATAAGTCAAGTGACTTACCCCGGGTCACATAGCCAGTATAAGATGGCACTTGAAAGTAGGTTTTCTGATTCAAGACAGGCTTCCTATTATCCAATGATGTGTATAAATTTTGTTCTCTATATTGTTCTGTACATTTAGAGGGAATTAAATCCACATTCATGGAGGGAGTGCCCACACCAGGTCCAATGACTAGCAAAGCAAGAGCAGTTATCACAATCACAGTGCCTACCTTCATATTTGTCTAGAGGCACAAGGTATAAATACCCACTAGTGAGCATAATTAAGTACCAACAGTAGAGTACACTTGTCCCACGTTCCTCTTTTTCTGACAACCCCTAGAGGGGCAAGGACCACTGATTCTATGAGAGTTGGACCTCTCCCTCATGGAGCAACTGTGTCCAAGATAGGTCACCATGCTTCACTCACCCCCAACCTCTTAATCAGCTAAATTAATTGCAGGGATTAGTTTTGGCTCCTTACAGCTCTGACAATCACCATTGAAATGATGGATCTGTGAATTATTCAAATATTAATGGAGGAGGTTTCCTACTCAAAAGAATCCAAAGAACCATACCTCAGACTTTCTATCTTCTACCACCTTCAGCAGTTATCAATGGATGGATAAAAAAATGGAGAAAGTTTTGGAGGGAGACTAATTTTTTGGAAGGACCTGCATCTAGTAGGTCAAACTCTGCTTGCAAAGGAGTGATGTAGGCTTTACTTAATAGAGAGGTATGAATGAATGACTATTCATTTAGTGACTCTTCTCAGCAACGTTCAAAGGTGGAGAGCCACATTCTATTATTCGCATCCTTGAACAAGACCTAGTCAGTGTTATATTACAAAGAGGACAAATTTTGCAATAGTACTTATCAGGGAATTTGATAGAACACTAGGCCTGGAGTCAAGAAGACCTGACTTCAAAATCAGTCTTAGACTTTTATTAGCTGTGTGACCCCATATAAGTCACTTAAGTTCTGTTTGCCTCAGTTTCCTTACCTGTAAAATGAGGATAATAAAAGCATCTATGTCACAGAGTTGTCATAATGATCAAATAAAATAATATTTGTAAAAGTCTAGCATATAGTAAGTGCTTAATAAAGTCTTCCCTCCTCCTCCCTGAAGATATAAGATATAACTGTGGGACCCACAGTTTAAGAAGCGCCGAAGGGGTCACGAGTGGAAAAGGTTTAAGAAGCCCAGACACTGTGCTGTGTTTTAAAATTTTTATCTCATTTGATCCTTACTACAGCCCTGAGAAGTAGGTGCTAGTAAGTGTCTAAGGCCAAACTTGAACTCAGGTCTTCCTGACTTCAGGCCTACAGCTATGTACATCATGCTACCCAGCTGGTATCCTGGACAGAGACTGATAGCTGTGTGGGACCTCAAAGATCATCTATCATTTCATTTGATGAATGAGGAAACAGGTTCAGCAAGTAGAAATGATATGCTGAAACCCAATGGGTGAGTGCAGACACAAGAGCAGTGCCAAGCCCAGGACCAAGCATCAAAGCCCTCTTGAGTTTCTTAGCTTCTTCTATATATGAGACTTCCTATAATCTATTTCATGCTTTAAATTCACCTCTATTAACTCACTGGATTCCTCACAACAACTCTGATAAATGAGTAAGACAACTGGTATTATGCCCATAATTGTTGGTAATTAGTCATTTTCAATCATGTCCACCTCTTTGTGACCCCTTTTGTGGGTTTTCTAGGAGTGGTTTGTCATTTCCTTCTATGGATCATTTTACAGATGGAGAAACTGAGGTAAACAGGTTTAAGTGACTTGCCCAGGGTCACATAGCTAGGACGTATCTGAGGCCAGATTTGAATTCAGTTATTTCTGAATCTAGGCTGGCTGCTATATCCACTGCATCTCCTAACCACTCTATGTCCATGATACAGCTGCTCAAACAATGAGGATAAATGAAGCTTACATAGTAAGTAGCAGAATCAGGATCAGAATCCAAGTCCTCAGATTCCTTTCCCACTCTCTTTCCCCTGTGATACCTTTTCACTGGATTCAGTAAATTTTCATTAGGGAAAAAAGTTTCCGAGAAGGAAGGAGCAATTTGATTTCTCATCAAGGAGATAAAGAGACCTTCTGGAGGGGTCTGCTGCAAATAAGAATGTCAGGATTCGAAAGGGAGGAAATACAAAGGAATGAGTGAGTAGTGATGCATGGTGGGGGTGAGTCTGTTGTCCATTCAAAATACTTTTTAAAATTATACCCATTTTATCATATAAAGAAAATATCAGTGGTTTCTATAATGGCAAGGAAGTGAAGAGAGATAAGAGAGGAGGAGGTGGAAATAGTTCTTTATTATAAAGTACTTCCCTTCTCAGGACTTCCAGGTTATAGACTTATTAGCATTAAAAGGTCATCTAATTCAACCCCTTAACTTTCTTTATGATAAACTGAGGCCTAGAGATGCTGAATAACTTGCTTAATGTTTATCACCATCTTTGAGGCCCGTTTCACCTCTAAAGTGCAAGGAATTTTTTTTTAAATAAATTTATTTATTTTTAGTTTACCACACACGGTTCTACATAATTTTGAGTTCCAGATTTTCTCCCCTCCCTCCCCCCTCCCTCCCCAAGACGGCCTGGAATCTCATATAACTACCATGTATAACTTCGCATTGAATTAATTTATACACTAGTCAAGTTGTGGAGAAGAATTATGACCAATGGAATGAATCATGAGAAAGAGGAGACAAAACCAAAAAAAAAAAAAAAACCAAAAACAAAAACAAAAGAGAAGCAAAAAAGTCGAGCATGTAGTGAGCCTCAATCTGTATTCAAACTTCACAGTTCTTTCTCTGGATGAAGATAGCATTCTCCATCGTGAGTCCCCTGGAGTTGTCCTAAGTGCAAGGAATTTATAATGAATGTTACTGCAGTCATGCCTCAAGTTACCAAAAGATTCAAGCTAGGCAATTTTACCCTGCATCACAAGGCCTTTGCCCATTTTAGAAAATGAGTTCGTTTCTCTTTAAGATGAAACAAAACATCTTCTAATAAGAAACAGGGGTAGCTTCTCAGTTATTATTGTTTAGTCAAGTCTGATTCTTCACGATCCCATTTGGGGTTTTATTGGTAGAGATACTGGACTGGTTTGCCATGTCATTCACCAGCTCATTTTAGAGATGAGGAAACTAAGGCAAACAGAGTGAAGTGGCTCATCCAGGGTCACATAGCTAGTAAGTATTTGAAGCTGAATTTGATATAAATTAATAATTTAGTGATTTAATAATTCCAATGAGATTTGGCCATAAAGATTTTTTATTGCTGACTTCATTGTTGGCCAACCTACTACCTCCCAAGGTAATCTATCTCAGTCTTGGCTAGCTCTAATTGCTAGGAATGTTTCCTTGTATCAAGCCTCAATCCCAGTCTCGGCAATTTCCACTCATTAGCCCTAGTTCAGTCCTCTGGGGCATAGAAGAACAAATCTACTCCCTTATTTCTGTAAAAGCCCTCCTGAGGCTCTTCACTATTTTCTTTGACCTCCTCTGAATATGCTCTAACTTCCTGAATATTGCACTCAGAACTGAATGAAATATTCCGGGTGTAGTTTGACTGGAGGAGAATAAAAAGTGATGATTACTACCTTACTCCTATGTGTTATGACTAATGAAGCCCAAGATGCATAGACATTTTTGGCTGCCAAGCTTAAACTTGAGGTCCACTAAAGCCTCCAGATTTTTCAGATCACTTTCTATCTAGCAAGCAACCTTGCCTAATATATCCATTTATTTTCAATAATAAAATTTTATTGACTATGTATGTGCTTAGGAATTTGCGAAGCTTTGGGGTTGGAACAAAATGCATGTGTGTGTGTGTGTATGTGTGTGTGTTCATGTGTGTGTGAATATGCATAATGAATTTGTATGTGTTTAAATGGTAGGTTCCTGGTAGCTAGGTCGTAGAGTGGAAAGTGAAGAACTTGGATTCAGAAAGATCTGAGTTAGAATTCTGTTTCAGACACTTAATATCTGGGTGATTCTGGGCAAGTTGCTTACTCTCTATCCCAACTTCAGCTTCCTTATCTGTAAAATGAGGATAATGAAAGTACATACCTTTAAGAGTTATTTTTAAAATTAATTTAATATTTTATTTCCCCCAGTTACATGTAAATACAACTTTTAGCATTCATTTAAAAAATTTGAGTTCCAAATTCTCCCCCTCCCTCTTTCTCCTCATTGAGAAGGCAAGCAATGGGACATAGGTTAATACATGTTCATTCATGCAAAATATTTCCTTGTTAGTCATGTTGTGAAAGAAAACATAGACAAAAATAAAAAATAAAAACAAGAAAAATTAAAAAAAATTAAAAAATATGAATCAATCTACATTCAGGCTCCACAAGTTCTTTCGATAGCAGTTTTCATCATGAGTTATTTGGAGCTATCTTGCATCATTGTATGGCTGAGAATAGCCAAGTCATTCACAGCTGAATGTAGTACAATATTGCTGTTACTGCATACAATGTTATTCTCATTCTGCTCATTTCACTTTGCATCAGTTCGTGTAAATCTTTCCAGGTTTCTCTGAGAGCATCCTGCTCTTTGGAGGGTTATTTTGAGGAACAATGAGACAACATCTAGCACTTTTCAGACCTTAAAGTGCTATATAAATGCTAGTCATTGTGATCATCATTGCTCTTACTTTCATTCTCCTTACCATAACCCCCAATGAATTTATAATCACTTTACAGTGAGAGGACATACTGTAGTTCACTGTGTTTGAGAATCAGATGTGGATTTAAGTCTAGAATCACCTCCTTGCTGGTTGTGTGACTTTGAGCAAGTCACTTGCCTCTGCGGGGCTGTTTCCTCATATCTATAATGAGAAGGTTGAGCCAGATGATTTCTAAGCTTGATTCCAGTTCTAATTCTGATGATTCAATTTTATTATTTCACATGTCAAAATTAGCTAATAAAATGAGGTACAGTGTGACTAAATAGAATTATTACACAGTTCAACAACCATTTATTTGTGTTTTGTAAAGTTCTATAGTAGGTTGGAGGTATGTATTTGTAGCTAGAGCAGTCATCAATCCAGGGCTCGATGGAAGGTGTAGTAATTGACTTTGAAGGACAGGTAGGATTTGGACAACTGAAAATGGAGGACATAATAAAGCACATTATAATTTCCAGATGGCATATAAATGGGCACTTTGAGCCTTTTCATCCCCAGAACTTAGCATTATACTTTGCACATAATAAGCAATTAATAACTATTTGTTGATAATGACTCCATGGATCTGTGATTTTATGAGTGTAGGTATTGAATCTACTAATGCAGACAGCATCCTCCCGATTCCTTGGGAAATAGTTTCATGAGTTTCTGTGGTCTTAATACTTGGAGCTCATCTCTTTAAAGATGAACAACTCTACCTGATAAACATGGTCCTCAAAGAGAACACATGTAGTCCATCAGTAAATCCATTCTTCAAACACATTAAGGTCAGTGGAACCTATCAATGCTGGCATTCCATTTGCATAGCCATGGAAATTCAGGATCATCTCCTCACCTTGATGATGTGTCAGGGTAGGACTTCATGAGAACTTCCGTCCATCTATCTACATAGCTATAGATCATATATACCTTATTGTTATCAAATGAGAACATTTCAAACAGGAGGAAGACAAGGGACAAAGGCATGAAGTTGTTACCTGGTTGGGGTGGGGGGAGTGGGCAGTGAGAAGACAGCTTCTGTGGATCAGGGACTGTGGATTGGGGAACAACAAGAAAGACATTTAGCTCTGTAGGATAGGACCAGACTGTGAAAGGCCTTCAATTTCAGCCTGCACAGTGGATGTAAATCTTTGAAATTCTCAGTGACTAAGGAAAGCTCACATGAGATTGCCAATTTGTGTCATCTCAATACTTTTAATTAAGGTATAAATTCCAAGGAGCACATGATCTCACTCTCTGCCTTTGAAAATAAGATTGTTAATTGTGTTGGTCTTAAGTCTTAGAAAAAATAAAATCTAATTAAAAATAGAAAAAAAAAGAAAATGAGATTATTTCTCTCTCAGTTTTGTCCTTTCCATGGACCAGATGTCAGGGAAAATGTTTATTTTTTGAAGGGAGAGATAGGGCTATATTTTCCTTCTTTTGGAAAGAAATCATTGATGTCAGGTGTGCCTGGGTGTTTGGTTCAAGTTCAACTTTGATGACAGGAATACCTACTTACCAGTGGGAGTGGTATGTGAGTAATGGAGGGTGAGTTTAATTCACTAGGGAGTAATTTGTCTGCATAGTTACAATTATCAACCAACTTATCAGTACACTGATAAATGCAATGAGGCTTATGAAGTGGTCTTCAGCATATTCAATAGAAATAAATAACAGAAATTTCTAACATCTTTACTAGAAGTGCAGATGGAAGAGATATGGACATGGAAACAGTCTCTTGGCTCTACCATTTGTCTAGGGATTGTTTTGACAAGGTTGCTACACATCTCTGAGCATCAGTAGCCTCTTCTGAAAAGTGGGCATAATATTCATTGTCCTGTCTGCCTCACAAGGAGAGCACTGGATTTTTATGTGACAAGCCCTTGGTTCAAATCCCAATATTCTCTCTTAACTAGCTATGTGATTTTAGGATCACATATTTGGAGCTGGAAACATCTTTAGACATAACACAATGCAGCTCTTTTAACTTACTAATAAGGAAACTGAATCCAGAGGAGCTGTGACTTGCCCAAAGTCACACCAGCAAAAAGTGACAAAGCTACGTTTTGAACCGCTTCTCTTCTTATGACAAATTCAAATTTCTTTGCACTGTTGCACAGCTGCCTTCCAAGTCAGATCATTTCATTTTTCTGAACTTCAGATTCTTTATTTGTAAAGTGAGTAAATGGGACATAATCTCCAAAATTTCTTTCAGCTTAAATATTCTACGTTTTTGTGGGGAATGCTATGGAAATCAAAATGAAATAATGTATATGAAAGCTCAAAAATTGTAAAGAGCTATTTTAAATTAAGGTAGAAGAATCTTTAAAAATATTATATTGATTTTAAGGATCCATCCAAATTGAAGCATGGGGCATTATATAATTTTGTTGAATGAACAATCTTCTATCCCCTGGGAATGGATTTGAATCCAGAATCCATTGGCCACCACAAGGTATGAAATGCCTCTAAAAGCCAAATCAACATCATTAACTTTCACTGGATAGAGATGAGGCAGCCCCTAGGTAACTTTCTGAAACTTCTTCCATTCATAGATGACACAGCTGGGTAGAAATTAGTCTCTAAAAATACTTTCACACAACCTGCTTGTTTTCTAGTCACTGTCTGCTTATGTTATGCGCATTCCATCTGTCAATAGATATGAGTCACACATTCGACCTTTCAGTTTCACTTGCGCACATAAATTTCTTCCAATTTCCTGTGAAACAAACACTTTTAACTCTTTAGGGTTTTGTCTTGCCCACATGACACCTTTCAGTGATTCAAAGGTCCAAGGAAGCCCTCAAGTGTGTGTGTTAAGTAGTAGGAGCCTCATCTTCACTGTGGAACTGTTCATCATAGCAGTAGATTCAATTTCCATTATTTGCCAAGGAGAAACACACACACACACACACACACAAATACATTTAGCAACCATCAAAACAACAACAATAACAACAAAAAGGAGCAGATATAGCCAAAAGATATTGGCTAACAATGATAAAATGAGATAGAAAAAAATCACATGCCACCTCAGACATCCATCCATCAATGAAAACCTTCTATCTTCAGAATGAAAGAGCTCTCTCTCTCTCTCTCTCTCTCTCTCTCTCTCTCTCTCTCTCTCATTCTGTCTCTCTCTCTTCCCTTTTAAACAATTCTAGTGAAAAAGTCCTCCAAACTCCATCAGGGAACTCAAAGTTCATGTTTTGCATAATTGGGACATGACTAACTGCTTGAATAAAATCATCCAATCTCATTTCCTTTCCAACTCAACACAATGAGTAACTCAAGGTAGAAAGAGACAGCAACAGGAGTGGACCATTACTTTGTGGAATTTAGTGGGAAAATTGATTTAAAGTCTTGAAAAGAGTTCTGCAACTTGTGTTTTAGATATAAATAGGTAAAAAAGAGAGGTTACCTAAAGCCTTTTAATTACTGTAAGTCTTTTTAAACATATGACTGAAAAAGAACAGAGTCATAACTAGGATAGGGTGCCTGGAGCTTTGTCCAAGGGATCCAAATTTAGAAGGATGATTAAGTGTCTGAGCTTCATAGAGAAAAATATATTTAAGCATCTAGTTCCCTTACTAGCTCGGAATTCTATTGACAAGGCTATTTAAACTCTCTGAGTTTTAATTTCAGTGTTAGAATGAACCTTGGAGACCATCAAGTCCAATCTATACCTGAAAAACCTAAAATATCCATGATGCATAGTCACCCAGGTTTTCTTGAAGACTTTTAGTTAAAAGAAGCCAATTACATTGTAAGGAAGATCATTGGCCTTTTGCATTGCTTTAACTCTTAGGTTATTGCTTCTTAAATTCAGCAAAAGAGGAGGAACATTTGAAGTAGGATGCTACCCCATGTATCTACTCCTCCACTCTCCATTCTCCCTCCCCCAAGCTAGGGGCCCATCTTGGTAGCATTAAAGAATGAAAAAGTTATCCACTGAGCAGGTAGTATGTACCATGTGTTTGCTGGGGATAAAAATACAAGAAAGCAAGACAGTCCCTGCCCTTAAGTATTTATATAGTGCCTACTATATGCCAATGTCCTGTGTCAAAATGTTTTTAAAATACCTCATTTGATCCTCACAGCACCAAAGGTAGGTGCAATCATCTCTATTATATAGTTGAGGAAGCTGAGGTTAGGTGGCTTGCCCAAGGTTATACAGTTATTAAGTGTCTAAAGCTGGAGTTGAATTTAGGTTTTCCTAACTCCAAACCCAATGCTCTATCCACTCAACCACCAGTTGTCTCTATAAGAATCTTACATTGTAATGGAAAAGATAAACATAGAGAAGGCCAGGGAAGGATGTTTTCTATAGGGAAGTTACATGGTGAATAGCATCATAGGGCAAGTGATTGACACAGTGTGACTCACCTTTTGTGAGTATTCTGAAAGTTTCTACCCAGTCCCCTCTTACACAAGTAGGTGGTGTCTTGGTCTCTTACCCCTCAGGTAAAGAAATGCCTAGTACTGCTTTCTTCAGATACACACACACACACATGCATGCGCACACACACACACACACACACACACACTCGAATTTATAATGGGATAAAGATAATTAGTCACAGGCAATTGATAAGAAACAAATGTTTGCTTAGCCCTCCCCCTCAATTTTTCATTTGCCATAAGAGTGATGGGGAATGGGAGATATATTAATAATGCCTCTCCTCAAATCCACTTCCTGCCTTTCAAGGATATGAATCACAAGAAAGTTGAAATAATGAGCCAAAAGGCATAAACTGAGTATCATATGCCAGACATTGTGATGGATCCTGGGATACAAAAATAGATACTGAAATAAATCCTACCATCATCACATCATTGAACATTTATTAAGTGCCAGCTATGTTCTAGACATTCTGCTAAGTTCTGATGATCAAAATGAAAGGCAAAATAATAGCCTTTGTTCCAAAGGGGCTCACATTCTAATGGGAAGAAAGAATATGGAAATAATTATATTCTTATGAATAATATACAGTGTAATTAGAAATAATCTTAGAGATAAGGCACTAAGAGTTGGGGAAACTGGTAAGGATTCCTACAGAACTTAGAATTTGAGATGAACTTGAGGGAAGTCACAGAAGTGAGGTGATGAGGGGGAGCATTTAAGATAAGAAGGATACCCAAAGCAATGGCAATGTCCACTTTATCTTCCAAGATCTGCCTTCTGCAGCCCAACAGTAGAAGATCAAAGCTTATTTTGCATTTGCTAACATTTATCTATTCCTCCTCTTTCAGTCTTGTGGCCATTTCAATGCCTCAGAGTTCATTAACTTAGAATATTTTTTACAAGGGAAGGGAAAGGATGAGAAAACTCAAACCAGATTGGCAAAGAGCACAGAAAAGAGATTCCACAAATGATTATAATGGGAAACTTCCATATGTCTCTCTTCCTTCCCTCTCCCCAATGCAATTCACCTTCTCCACTTTTCCCAAATCTTCTTCACCATGTTGGGCTCCTATTACCCATAATGCTAGGGAGAGAGAAAGAAATATTTCCACAGCCTCTAATCTTAGAGCTCCCCTCTCAACAGTAGAGGCTATGAGAACCAAACCCAAAAGACTAACAATTATAAGCACTATCTGACAGAATCAGAGTCCATAAAGATCTTTTTAGATTGCAACAAAGAGGCAAAATTAATAAAATGAAGCAAATGAAAAGTTTTTCCCTCAGGTCCAAAAAATCAATTGCAAAATTATTGGATGAAAGAGTTGGATTGAAAACATTTTAGATGCTTTTCCTGTTAAAGTGCAAATTCCTTGAAGATTGTATCTCTTACCTTTTACCTTTTTATAACTAGCACGTAGACCAGTACCTGAAATATAGCAAGTGCTTAATAAATGCCTTTGTTATTGATTATGATGATTGCTTGATTTCAATCTCAGCTGAATAAATAATGTAACATCACAGTCAAGAAAGTAAATAACATATAAATCTCTATTACTGATAGAACTATTAGTGTCTAGAATGAAGGAGATTCTGGTTCCAATATAGTCTATCCTGCTCAGACTCCCTCTTTGGCACTGTGTTTAGTTCTTGGGGCTGTATTTTAAGGAATAAGTTGTACCCAAAGTAGGGTGATAGGATAGTGAAACTGGAGATTATAGGAAAAATAGGATTATTTAAATGAACTGAAGATATTTACTATGAATATCAGAAGAATTAGGGTAGAATGATAACTCTCTTCAAGTATCTCAAGGACTATCACATCAAAGAGGGGTGAAACTTGTTCTTCTAGGTTCGTGAGAAAGAACTAGGAGAATTGTTTAGAAGGTGAAGAAAAGGAAATCTGGAGTAGATTGAAGGAAACTTGAAACTGCCTCAAAAAGTGGTGGGTTCTGACACAGTGGAACAGTAGTGGGAATGACCAAGTGTTAGTCATGCTGTCCTGAGAATTCTTGGTCAGACATGAATTAGACTAGACAGTAGCTAAGCTTTTGTGGCACAGAAAAGAGGAGCAGCATAAATTATAATAACTTATTGTGTAGGTCTTTGTCTTTATGCATACCAACACCTAATTTCTTTTCACTCTTGGTCACATGGGGCAGCTCATATTTTCATGGATGTGCTAATAGGGACTAAAATAACCAAGAACACTTGTGTTTCAACTTTCTATACCTAATCCTTCATTCATGTAGATATACCTTTTTCTATTTTTTTGTATTTTTTGCAAATTTTTTTAAAATTTTCTTTCCCCCAGTTAGATGTAAAAGCAACTTTAAAAATTTGTTTTTAAAGCCTTGAGTTCCAAGTTCTCTCCCTTCCTCCCTCTCCACCTCACTAATTGAGAAGGCAAGCAATTTGATATAGGTTATACATGTGTAGTCATGCAAAACATATCCATGATAGTCATGTTGTGAAAGAAAACATAGACAAAAAAAGTTAAGAAAATTAAAGAAAGTTAAAAAATGCATTCTTCAATCTGTATTCAGACACCATGAGACACCATCAGTTCATTCTCTGGCGATGGATAGCATTTTTCATCACAAATCTTTCAGAGTTGTCTTGGATCATCATATTGCTGAAAATAATAAATTCTTTCATGGGTGACGATCTTACAATGTTGCTGTTACTTTGTACACAGTACATTTCATTTTGTATCAGCTCATGTAAATCTTTCCAGGTCTTTCTGAGAACATCCTGCTCATCACTTCTTATTGCACAATAGCATTCCATCACAATCATGTACCACAATTTGTTCAGCCATTCCCCAATTGATGGGCATCCCCTCAACTCCCAATTTTTTGCTTCCCAGAAAAGAGCTGCTATAACTATTTTTGTATATATAGGTCCTTTTCCTTTTTATTTTTTATCTCTTCTGGAATATAGACCTAATAGTGGTATTGCTATGTCAAAGGATATGCATGTTTTTAAAGCCTTTGTGTATACTTCCAAATTGCTCTACAGAATGGTTGAATCAGTTCACAATTCCACCAAAAGTCCATTAATGTCATTTTTTTCCCACATCTCCTCCACCATCTATCATTTTCCTTTTCTTTTCTATTAGCCATTCTAACAGGTATGAAGTAGCAACCAGAAATGTTTTAATTTGCATTTCTCCAATGAATAATGAGCATTTTTATATGGCTATAGATAGCTTTGATCACTTCATCTGAAAACTACTCATATCTTTTTATCCTTTATCAATTGGGCAATAGCTCTTTTTTAAATACATTTGATTCAGTTCTCAACATATTTGAGAAATGATCCCTTTATCAGAGAAACATGATTCATTTTTTTTTCACAGCTACTATTGCTAACTGTATTTCCCTCCATTCTATTCCCCCTCATTTATTCTACTCTTTCTCTCCTTCACCCTCTCCCTCCTCAAAAGTATTTTGCTTCTGACTACCTTTCCCCTTATCTATCCTCTCTTCTATGATCCCCTTTTCTATTATCTCCCTTCCTCTCTTACTTTCCTACAGGATAAGATAGATTTCTATACTGATTTGAGTGTGTATGTTATTCCCTCTTTGAGTCATAATTATACTTTTTTCTCCCCTTTTCTTCTGAATCTCTTCTGCTGACCCCAAGACCTCTCTTCATCACTGATCTCGAGGGCATCTATACCAGAGAATTTCAGAGGTTTGTTTGGGATTTGACAAGATCTAGTCAATACCTGAAATATTTTTGTACTAATCGGCTCCTAGAAGATAGTTAGAGGGCACACACACAAAATAAGTAACACAGAAGGGAAACTACTTAAAGTTGGGAGCCTCAATTTACTTAAATGGACTAGGGCCTCTCTAAGGTGCCAGGAAATCCTGGTGAAATGCAAAGAATGATGGATTTGGAATCAAAAGACTTGAGTTCAAATTCTGACTTTTCCACTTGTTTTGTCTGACCACACAATGCCACTCTGAGCCTCAAATTCCTTATCTGAAAGATGGAAGACTTGGATCCAGTGGCCTTTCATGTCCCTTCTGTCTTTGTATTAAGACACTATGATCTGAATTATAATCTAGAAAGATTTTAGTGTACCCAGAGTGCTAGCCTTCAAATGATAAATTTCACTGTGACAGAATGTTCCCTTTGTTTCTAAAGTGTTCAAAATTGGTATAAAGGGAATTATTATGCGGAAGAGGAGTATGTATAGCCAACTCCAAAGCATGATGTGGTAGGTACTATGGGTCTACTAAAGCTAAAATATCTCCACCACCAGCCTATGGAGGTCTTAAACAAATGGGATGAAGGCTTTACATCATCTGAAGAGTAGTACATTCATCAGCTTAGCTTGTGCCCTAAGAAAACCTAGAATTGACCACCTCATCTCCACGCCTATTACCTTGCAGTATCATTCAGCCCAGCGTAGTAGTTCTGAAAGTGTGATGATGGACCCATGGGGATTCTCAAGAACATTTCTAGGGATTCATGATGTCAAAACCATTTTCTCAACAATTCTAATATTCTATGTATATAACCCACATGAACAAATGGTTTTGAGGCCCTCAATGATTTTGAAGTGTGTGACAAGGCTCTGAGACAAATATATGTATGTATATATATATATATATATATACATATATACATATACATATATATATATATATGTAAATTTTGAGAACTATTGATCTAGAGGAATGGGAGCATTTTCAATCATTACCTTATAGAACTAGAAGGCACCTAGTCAAAGGGCTGATGATTTCGAATTGTAAGAGTAATATGCCTCAGAAGCCACCTAATCCAATCTCCTCATTTTTACAGATAAAGAAACTGAGGCTTTAAGAGGCTAAAGGAATAAACCTGTCAGACTTCTAACAAATGTTATAACTTGGTATCAAGCTTAGCTTTAAATCATAAGACCAAAGATTTGGAGATGGAAGGGTCCTTTGAGATCATCTAGTCCATAGGTTCTCAAACAGGGTGATATCACCCCCTGGGGGATGCAGCAATGATCTACAGTGCCTGTAGTAGCCTCAGGTGTAATTGGGGGGGGCATTGAATACAAATAAGGATGTGGTAGAAGCATAAGAAAAGAAGAAAATATTGAAAAATCATTCATATATGTTTCATCTGTTGTGTGACAGAGTTAAAGTCATAGTGATTACATTATTTCCCCAACAAATACACAAAGTACAAGTTATAACCAATCAGTGGTCAGGTCTGACAGGGCTTAACAAGCAAGTGTTGGCAGGTGAGAATGTTTCAAATGCATCAGCAGGAATACGTGCATGTAATGACTTATTTACAATATGATACTATATGGTTACATGATGAAATATTCCACCATCCAAATTTCAATGCAGGAAAAAACCCACAAACTTTAATAAATTGTTATATTTAAGATGCATCATTATATATATATAATATATATATATATATATATATATATATATACATACATATATATATATATATTTGGAAATGATGCAAATTTCAAGAATAAAGCTAATGGGCTAAAGAGATTAGATTTCGGGGGGAAGAGGCATTGAGTTAACTTCTTTTTTTTAGAAAAGGGAATGGTATGCCAAATAAGTTTGGGAATCTCTGACCAAGTCCACTCCTCCTCATTGATTATTGGAGAAACTGAGACCCAGGGAGTAAAAACCTAGTGTCTTGCCCAATGTGGATAGTGGAAGAAAAAAAGGATTTGAACTCTTCTCTCACTTCAAATCTAACACTTCTCTGAATCTGCTAGTATTTTTTTTTCTTTCTTCCCCTCAAATAAAGTAGAAACAATATGAAGTATGGAACTTAGTCTAAATAAAGTGAACATAGATATGGGGAACCCTGGGCTTCCAAGTATAAGAATGAGGCTACTGGTGTTTGGGATGAGAAACCCAAAAGAGCAGTCAAAAAACTGGGAATATTGAAGACATACTGATAATCTGGGATGTAGAAAAGATCCCTAGACTTCATCTATATTCCCTTTCTCCCAGATACATCATTTCATTTCAACAGTGCCCTGCTATTTAGGCATTGAAAGAATCAGCCAATCTGTTATTGGGAGGAAAAATACATAATGGGAAGCAAAGCCTAAGAAACGAAACTATTTCATTGGATTAAAAATATCTGGAACTTACCGTAATTCTTCTTTGTCTCCATCAGCTTATTGGTTTCTGGTTGTGGTTCATTCTCACCTTATCCTTTGCAACTCTTGTCCACATCTTTCTATAAATCCTCCAGAGAGGATCTATCCAAGATACTGGAGGCCGTATTCTGGCTGATACTTGCCAGTAGGGCACCAGGGCTACTTAGCTGCTGTCTCTTCCTCTTGCTATATCCCTCCTTTATCTACTTTTCTGGTCAAAGATACACTTGATATCTTTTAGGCCACTTCCCACATACAAGTCATCATTAGTAATGTGCTGCTGCTTCTTTACACCCACAATATGCCTTTCTATTGTCCTTTGAGTCGCCAACATTCTGATTCATCAGGGATTGTGGTGTTGCATGATTTCACAACCATGTAATATTACTGAGAGAATATCAGTGTTAAAAATATGAGCCTTCTTGGATCAAGGGATTCAGAAATCGAATGAAATGAAATTATTCAGAGAAAAACATTTTTATTAAAATGCTTACTCTGCTCCAGCCACTGTGTTAAACACTGGCACTATATATATTATAACCAAGCAATGTAATCCCTGACCTCAAGAAGCTGACAGTCTATTAGAGGAAGAAAATATATGTAGCTGGACAGAGGTTAGCAATGTCTTGAAAGGATATACATACCCAAGGTGTCCTTAATCATTGTGAAGTGGGTGGTAATCTGGGTTCCAAGTAAGGAAAGGCAAGACTCCCTTATCAGAGCCCAGGATCCAAGAGTCTAAGTTTCTTGGGAAGAAAGATAATGAGAAGGTTCAGTGTGTATGTTCCTTGGTTTGGAAATGGCTGGGAAATACGTGGTGACCTGGTTTCACAGAAAGACTAAGCAAAATCACTCAGAGCCCAACACTCCAGGGATACAGTTAAGTTCTGGTGGAAGTAACAATGAAGACAGAGTATAAATAGCCTGTTTTGGAAATGGTTAGAATGTGATAGAAGGTACTTTAGAGACAATCTAGTCCAGCAATCCTCATTTTTTTGGCCTCCAATTCCTGCTATATCTTAAGATTTATAAGGACTACAAAGAACTTTTATCTGGATTAAAACTATCTATATTTGCTATATTATAAATTAATACATCTTAGCATTGTTATGAACGTATGTTTACCTCAGAGTTCTCTGATGAGGATCCATGGACCTCCTTTGAGAATTGTGATCTGGTGCCACCTCCTCATTTTTCAGAAACATGGCCTGAAATAACTGACACAACTTGTCTGAATTGACACAAAATTAATGGCTAGGATTCAAATTCAGTTTCCCTAACTCCAAATCCAGCATTCTTCCCAACACAATACTTTGATTCATATAGTCATGAGCATGTCTCAATGAATTTAGGCGATCTTCAAGTGACTGACATACCTTCCACCTGTAGGCTGGCATCTAACATTTTCCAACTTGGTGACATTGTGTAAAATTGACTCTCTACATTACATGGACTTTGAAAACTCATTATCAACACCAAAGCACAATAAAGAACAGGAGGAGGACTTTAATGGTGACCAATATTATGCTAGCTTTGGGGACGGTGGAGCAGGATTTGCTAGGCATGCATTTATTTTGAACCCAACTTTATTGGAAGCATCTAATCTCTAGGTTAGGAACAGAAAGGCAACAAAGCACAGTAGAAAAATCATTGAATATGGAGTTAGGGTAGCTAGACTTGAATTCAAGCTCTGTCACTAAGGCCCTAACTATTCTAGGACAATTCACTCATCCTCTCTTGCCCAAAATTCCCTCATCAGCAAGAAAAAGGAGCCGGATTTAATTACCTGTGAGGTCCTTCCAACTTTAAATCTATGATCTTAGTGAAGGAAGACCAGATGTAAAACTGCTCATTTTTGCATCTCAAGTGACTGAACTGTCTTTCACTTATCTTTTTTTCTAGCATAATTTTAAACTACACTTATTTAATGTTAAAGTGTAATACACTTTACAAGCATGATTTCCTGTATGCCCTTTGAGGTACAGAACCAAATATAATTACATCATATACAGATGAGGGCATTGAGGCTTATAGAAAGTAAGTTACATATGTAGTAACTGGCAATTATCTGCGTCAAAAGCATGATTGTTATCCCAGATCTTTCTGACTCCAGGTTTAGTGTATGCATTCCCCAAACCACCTCACAAGAATTACAATTAGTGTGTGTGTGTGTGTCTGGGGTGGGGGAGGGACTGAGGGTGGCTTTCTACAAAAGATTTGAACAGTCAAGATACAAATCGCAGCATTTGACTTGTCTGTCTCTGCTTATGTGATATAATGGAAGTTTATCTTCCATCAGCCAGCTTCAGTGAAGGAGGGCGAAAAGATTGGCTAACTGTGTTATCCCTCTCCTCTTGCCAATCATAAGGTAGCCAAGAGGAGATAGGCTCCGTGATAGTTATGCTAATTACAACTTCCCTTTGACTCACTCTGCCTATGGAGAATCATCTTCTGACATGACTAAGACATAATAAAATAAGGTTTCAGAAACTATTTTTTCCAAATAGCCAACACTAGATGGCAAGCAGAGGAGCCATAAACCAAGACACCTGCAAAATAAATTTCCCTTCAGGATTGAAAGAAAAATACAAGGGTTCTGGACTTTTAAAGAAGTAGGTAATATTTACATGGTAATTCATTTCAGAGCTTCCTCACTCTTCTCTTTCCTTCTGATTAATGACTTATTGGTGTCTTCTTGAATTCCAGCAGGTATCTGGAACCCACTCAAATAATTGTTCTGAAGTCACTGAGTTTCAAAATGGAAACAATTCATGGAGTCAATCAGAGAAAGCCTTGAGGGTAGGGTGGGGAGGTAAGGGGGACAAATGTGTTAGTAATTATGATGCACTTTTTACTTTATTCAAACTTGATTCAAATGTCCCCTGTGAAGTGACTTTCTTGGAAGGAGTCATCATTTTGATGTAATTTCCTACAAGAAAGTTTTTTCAACCAACATTTTTCTTTCTTCACTTTTTCTATAAAGTCTCTCTGGGTTTTTTTGTTTTTGTTTTTTGTCATCCTGCAGAAAATATCCTACACATTTATTAGGAATTCCATAAAGTAGCAACAGCAACAACATAACTGGCATGTATATAGCACTTTGTTTATACAAATATCAGCTCATTTTGTCCTCACAATAACCCTGAGAGACAGAAGTGATCATTATCACCATTTCATAGATGAGGAAATGGAAGCAAAGATGAAGTGACTTGTTCAGGGTGTCAGATTACACCTGGTGTCAGATTTAAGCTCATCTTCCTGACCACAGGAGCAGCTATACATCAGAGTGGATAGATTGTCTGGCCAGGAGTCAGGAAGATTCATCTTTTGGAGTTCAAATCTGACCTCAGATACCTAGTTGCTGTGTGACCCTGGGCAAGTCACTTGACCTTGTTTACCTTAGTTCCTCTTCTGTAAAATAAGCTAGAGAAGGAAATGACAAATCACTCCAGTATTTTCACCAAGAAAACCTTAAATTGGGTCACAAAGAGTTGGATACAACTTAAATGACTGAACAACAACTTCCTCACCCCATGTCCTGTGTCCTATCCACAATACTGCCTTGATCTTTATCATGGTTTCAATTATTCTTTTTTTTTCCTATTCATATGGTCATGGAGGTAGCATAATTATGTCTAGACAGGAACATCATGGTCATATAGGCCAAACTTTTTTATTTTAAAAAATAAGGAACATAAGATACAAGGAGCTAAGTAATTTATCCAAGGTCATGTTGGCAGTTAAGAACAAAATCAGAGTTTGAACTTAGACACGTTGATTGTCAGTCCAACTATTTTCATTGCATCATTCTCTATTACTGTGAGGAAATTCCGTTCATAATTGAAGTCATAGACTTGCTATCCCTTTGTGTATCTAACATCTATAAATATACAGATACACATGTGTGTATATATGTATACACATACACATATTAACATATATACACAGGTATACGGGAGTATACACATATATTCTCTCTCTCTCTCTCTCTCGCTCTCTCTCTTTCTCTCTCTCTCTCTCTCTCCTTTTCTTCCATCCTATATATTTTTCAGGTGACATGAAGGTCTCCAGGAGAAAAGTTGGTATCCAGATACTTTGCATTTCAGATTCAGCCCTCTTGGTTCCCTTCAGACAATGTTAGAACTCTTGGTCATATAGAGTAACAGGATAGTGAGTTCAAGGGGACTACAAAGATCATCAAATGAAATTCCCAAATTTTCCCGTTGAGGAAGCTGAGCCTCAGCCAGCAGAAGTAACTTATCCAACACTATAGAGATAGCAATTGCCAGGATCCAATCTGTGTTGAACCATCCTACAATTATTTTCCAGTCAAACAAATGGCCAGGTTCTGACTGCATTAACTTAAATTCATTAAGGTTTCAATTCCTTCACCATGGCTACGGGAAAATTAAATTCAGCATTTGACCAATGTTACAGCAGGATCATGATGCTCCAAAACATTTAGCTGCAGAAAGAATGTGCATTGTAAAAAGAGCCTCAATCACATTCAGTTTTATGGAGCTGAATTCTATGACAAAGTCAGTTTCAAATGGAGTTTACTAAAATTACAGCAGAATTTTCCACATTAATCAATTTGACCTCATCAATGTCTCTCTGGCAGTAACTTTGACTGCAATTCAATTTTATTCTATTTGCATTCTGAGCTTATTACCCAAGCATGCTTGAGCCAAAAAAAAGTGCTTTTACCCCCTTGCCATCTTGATTTTTGTGGTGCTAATGATCAAATCAGATTGACTTACTACATATAAAATGACTCTTCCTTTGGCTGTCACTTTAAATCTGGGCAATTTTGTGATATCTATATTAATTTTCTGTTCATATCATCTCAATTCAAAAGTTTTGTTTTTTTTCCAACTTTAAAGCTGTAATATTAGGACCAGAATCCAGAGCTGGAAGGCTCAGATGTCATCTAGCCCAATAACCCCACTTTCAGAGGTGATAAAACTGAGCTCTGGGGAAGTTAAATAATTTGCTCCATTTCAGACAATAAACACTAGAAGTAGGATTCACACTCAGTTCCTCTTACTCAAGAGCCAATGATCTTTCTACTGTTTCCTGCTGCCCTCGCTATAATCCTATTATGAGACAAGGGACAATGTCTATGGGAAGCTACGTTTGAGGGGATAGCAATAATGGCTTTTTTCAAGAGTTTGAGGGGAAAATTGATGAAAATATAGATTGTTTAAAATTCTTAATCCAGTGTACATACTCTTTCAGTTCCTTTATTCAATAAGCATTTATTTAGTACCTACTATATGCAAAGTACTGAGCTATGCTCTCCCTTCTCCCAAGAAACTCACATTCCTCCCGATGTTTACACCTGTAACAAAGATTAACAAATAATCAAAATTACAGAAGGAAAAGACAGGAGATAGGTTTCAATCTTTATCCATAAAAGAAATACCCAACCTGGTGAGATTATGTATGTACTGAAGCATTAAAGTATATTTGGAATCTATGGCAGGTTTTTGAGGAATGGACTGACATGATCAGTAAGGCTGTATTTTTAGGATGAACAAGAGGGAATGAAGTAGAATAGGGAGACTTTAAGGAATGAAACCAATTGGGAGCTATTGGGAGGCTATTACAAAAACCCTAAGTAAAAGGAGATAAGGACCTCCTTTAGGGTGGCTACAGTGAGAATGAGAAGAAGGGAAAGCCATTATACAGGTCCAAATAGCAAAGTTTAGCAACTGTGTGTGTGTGTGTGTGTGTGTGTGTGTGTGTGTGTGTGTGTAGGAAAAAGATTGTCACAATGTTTTTGAATCTGGAGGATAAAGAGGATCACAGAGTCATTAATGGAAATAGGGAAGGCAGGAAGAGATTTTGAGGAAAAGAGTTTGAAGTACTGAGGCATGCCTCTGTTTTGGATGATACTCAAGAAGAGCCTTAGAAACTTTGGCCTGGAGCTTGGAAAGAAAGGTTAATATTAGAGATCAGATTTTGGTGGCCTCTGCCTACAAGTGACTGTTTACAGAGTATAAGTAACTGAGATAACTAGGGGAAGGGTGGAGGGAAGAAGGAGGGAGGGAGTGGGGAGGAGAGAGAGAGAGAGAGAGAGAGAGAGAGAGAGAGAGAGAGAGACAGAGACAGAGGGAGAGAGACAGAGACACAGAGAGAGAGAGAGACAGAGACAGAGAGAGACAGAAAGAGACAGAGTCAGAGAGGCAGAGAGATGGGGGAAGAGGAGGAGGAGGATGAAGGAGAAGGAGAAGGAGAAGTAGAAGGAGAAGAAGAAGAGGAGGAGGAGGAGGAGAAGAAGGAGGAGGAGGAGGGGGAAGAGGAGGAGGAGCAGGAGGAGGAGGAGCAGGAAGACTGAGACTATAATCCTGGGCAAAGTCACAGTTTATGGGGTAAGAGGGAGAAGGTGGTGAGAAGGGAGACAGGATTTCCAGATCCATCCTGGAGAAATGATCCCAACATCGTGAATGTCAATAATAGAGACAAATAGAACACAAAGATCAATGAACTTCTTTCAGTGAAGGATATTATAAATTCATAGGTTAATAGCTGGACAGGACCTTAGACCATTTAGTCAAGATTCCTTGTTTGACACATAGAGAAAGTGAAAGCCAAAGTGGTTAAGTAGAGTAGGGAATATGTATGACATACTCAATGTGACAGAGAGGACAACTGGTGGTATTGAGATTTGAAACCTTGGTCCCTTGACTTCAAAATTCAGTATTATCTTCAATGCTGTGTCTTCATTTGAAGTCAGACTTGGGATCGACTCATACCTTTGTCAGTGGCTACATGACTGGACAAATCAATTTCTTTGAACTTCAAATTCTCATCTGAAAAATGGGGGGTGATTAGATTTGTGCCACTGACAGCACAGGGTTACCTGTGAGAAAAGTACTTTGCAAACCTTTAAGCACTATAAAAATGTGCGCTCCAGTTCTTGCATAGACAAGTTTATTAGCCCTATGCAGAGGTGAGAAGAGGGAGAATTAATTGTCTTCAATTTTCTGGGTCTACATCAACTACCAAATGTCACTGTTTCACCCCCAGCTACTTAATGTCTCAGTTCCTGGAGGTGAGGGGCTGGGGAGTGGGAGAGGTAGAGAGGGAACCCTCTCTCTTTCCATGGCAGGTACAAAGTTAGCATATATGGCTACATGGCTGCATAAGAACATAGATGTAATCTGACTCTCCTATAAATGCTGGCAATCTGTTGGATGCTAAAGATTGTATAAATCTTAGCAGCTTTCCTGATGCTTCATACACAAGCAGCTGTTGTTTCTTGGTCGACTGGTTAAATATGCCGCACAATTTTCCCATGAAAAATCTCACCAAAGATGATTCCAGTAATTCTTCACCTACATCACTGCTACCAGATTCAGCTCTGGAAACATGCAGAGAGAAGATCCAAGTCAGAGATCTAAGGAAAAGACTCTTGGCCTTGGGGTCAGAGGACCCAGCTTCAAAGCCATGCTTTGTCACATGCCTGTCTTGCAGACTTGGGCAGTCAACTGAATTCTCTGGTCCTCAGTTTCCCTATATTTCAAATGAGGAGATTGGGATTGATCATTGCTAACATCATTTCCAACTATGAAATTATTATGTAGCTTCTTTTCATCTTTGGACATACCCTATGGTGTTAAGGGGCAAGAACATCATCGCAGAGTTGGAAGGGACCTAAGGCCATCTGGACAATCCTGTACCTCAATAAAAATCCCCTTTAGAAGCATTTCTGATAAGTGACTAGCTATACTTTCTTTGAGTGAGGGGTCCCAATAGCCCCTGGGCAGCCCACTCCACTTTGTAGAGCTATAATTATTAGTAAGCAGTAGGTTTAGTTCAGACTTCAGTCTTCCTCTCTGTGTCTGAGCCCATTAGTCCTAGTTTTGCCCTCTGGGGCCAAACAGAACAATTATGAATCTTGTTTCATTAAATACTGTTACATTTTTTTCAGTTTAGCTGTTTTAATGCCTCATCTTAAAGCAAAACAAGTTCATTCCATCAATTATTCCTCATACAACATGACCTCAAGGGCACTTTGCTATGGGGGCTGCCCTCCACTCCGTGCTCTATAGCTTATCAATGTCCTTCCTAAAATTTGGAGCCAAAATGTAGAAAGTGCCCTGGGAGTCAGGAGGCCTAGATTCTAGCTTCTACTCTGTAACCAGTATGATAAATGACTCTGCACAATAAATCATGCAACAAACAAATTTTTATTTTGCACTTACTATGTGTCAGACACTTATCAGTATGGAAGAGAAGAGATATAAAGAAAGTAAACAAGAAGGGAAGGAAGGAAGGAAGGAAGGAAGGAAGGAAGGAAGGAAGGAGGAAGGAAGGAAGGAAGGAAGAAAGGAAGGAAAAGAAGGAAGGAATGAAGAAATTTAAGAATAAAAAGAAAAAAGAAGGGAGCAAAGGAAAGGAAGAAAAATTATCCTCCTTTCAGAGACCTTACCTTATGAATCAATAGAGAGACAACATGTTTGTATCTTAATAAGAAAATACAGATAAATATAGAGGAGAAGGAAGGTACCCTTTAAGGACAATGTGTTTGACTTGCATCTGGGGTACTAGGAAGTCAATTAACTTTTTCTAGACTTCAGATTATTCTTCTACAAAGTAAGAGAGTTGGACTAGAAGAGATCTAAAATCCATTCCAGGCTTAATGATCCTAATTCTATTGTATAATTTTCATGAAGCATTAATTGAAGCAGCATGGAGCAGAAAGAACACTGCCAGGTTTGGAGAGATAGCTGAGTTCAGATTACAACTCTGACACTTACTAGCTATGTGACTGTGAGCAAATCCCTTATCCTCTTTAAAGCCTCCCATTCCTTAACTCGAAAATGAAGGTAAAAATATCCCCACTTACCTGCATTACCGAATGGATTGCAAGAAAATATTACAGGACCTGTCATGAAGAAAGTACAGTGTAGATCTTAAAAATGCTATAGAGATATGAGTTATTTATTGAAAATTGCATTTTTTCTGGTAGACTTTCTGTTTCAGTAGAAAATAATGAATCAATGTGGCTTAGGAATGGACTTACACTTTTAATATTCAGGAGTATTCAAGGAACTAACTTTAAATGATATTATAGTTTGGGAGGAAAAAAAAAAACATCTTCCCACCTTGAAACTCTCAGAGTAAATAATGGAAAACACGGAAAATGAGGAGGCTGTAACAACAAACCAGCATCCAATGGGTAAAAGTAAATATAACAGAAAAGACATTCCATGAGGTGAAGAGAGTTGAATCCAATGCAGCAAGCAGGTATTGTACACTTATATACACACACAGGAATAGGTACTGGAGATATGAGGCAAAATGAAGCAATCTACATTGTATCACATGTTCAAATGGAGGAGGCAACATGTATGAAAATGTGTAATTCAAAATATTTGGTTGTCAGTCCTGTATTTTCATTGGCATAGGAAACTAAAAGTGAGGAGATCCCTAATTAGATTGGTACTTGTTCCATTATTTATAGTCTTAGAGAGTTTTCTGAGCACCAGACTAAATAGGCCAAGAGTCAGAACCAAGATCTGCTTGATTCTTAGTCTGGCTCTCTTTCCACCATAGGAGATATGTATTGGAAAATAGTTTTGAGAACATTTACAACTAAAAACATCAAGAAATACCTTCTTTAGAAAGTGGTATTTGATTTGAGCCTTGGGGTAAGTATGGTAGATGGGCATTCTAAAGAGACCAATGACTATAAAGACAAGCAAACATCAGAAGCAGTATAGATCCCTGTCCATTACAGCAAAGTCAAATTTAAGCTCCTTGAGGGCAGGCACTACCTCATTTTTGTGTTTATAGTCCTATCACCTAGAAGAGGGCCTGACAAGGAGTAAGCATCTAATAACTCCTTGTTGATTGCTTGATTGCATGGTAATTGAAATATACTTCTCCTGTTATTTTCAATGTTTCCATTTTAAATAATGATGAATTACTTAATGAATAATGATAAATTTCCAATTTATAGAGAACTCAATGATGTCTTCCCCCCCCCCCCCGAAATAAGCCAGAGGCCCATGTTCTATTCTTTGATATCCTTCCTCTATTCATAGTAGAATGGAAAGAAAACTGATTGGATAGCAAAAAGCTGGGTTCTGGGTTCTTCTCTGCCAGTTGCTAAAGAACCCTGAGCAAGTGATTTCCTTTCCCTGATCCTCAATTTTCTTATGTCTAAAATGGTGGTGGGGTGAAGATAGCTGATCTCTAAGGTCATTTCCAGCATTGTCTATGAACCTGTGACCCAGAGGAGGTAAAAAACAAAAGCTTCCCAAGACTCCCATTCCATTGTCAAAGAGCCGAATATAATCCTATTTTTACGAAGATGAATTTTTACCTCTATCTTCCCATTTTCTTAACTTTCTAAAAGATGGCATTCCAGAAATATTTCTATTATTTTATTTCTCTACATATTTGTTGTTTATACAAGATCTATCTGGCTCCATGAAGCTTGAAAAAAAAAATGAGTTTCTTCTGTCATTATTAGATACCTTTATCACCCACTGCATCCAACTCCCAATCAGATTCCTACTCATCTTTTAAAATCCCCTCAAATGTCACCTCTTCCAAGCAGCCTTCTCTGAGTTGGACTGAATATTACACTTGTTTTGTGATTCTCTAATGCATAGTTTACAATAGAAGGGAAAGAAACTTTAAATATGATCTTATATGCAGATGTAGAGATGATCTAGTACACAGATGACAAAAAATTGTGGCCAAATGTTTTCTATGAAGGCAGAAACTACTTCAGCAAAACTTTGCATTCTCCCACCACAATTAGTATAGAGAGCTGCACACTGCAGGAACTCAATAAATTGATCCACAAATATTTTCATGGAATTTCCATTGCTTCAAGAGAATCTTGTGTAAATGTTCCTTTCCTTTCTCCTAAAAATAAATTTGTTGTTCAGTGCTTTCTGACTCTCCATGACCCTTTTGGAATTTTCTTGGCAAGGAGACTGGAGTGGTTTACTCTTCCTTCTCCAGCTCATTTTACAGATGAAGAAACTGAGCAAACAAGATTAAGTGACTTACCCAGAGTCACACAGTAAGTGTATAAGACTGGTTTTGAACTCAGGAAGATGAGTCTTCTTGACTTCAGGCCTGGTGTTTTATCCATTGCACCATCTAGCTGCCCAAAGTATAAATAAATAAACACAAAGAAATGTGGCCTCCACTTTCCAAGACTTTCCTAGGAGTTTCCTTTCCTGCAGATCTGTATATCCACCCACATTCTCCCAACTCACCTAGCAGCTGTTAATGGAGATCATTTCAATTAAATAAGAAATCACTTTTTAATCAGGAATGCTGGATGGATTAGGCTGTATTTTCTCTTATCTCAAAGTTTTCTTCAAATTCAGCAGATATATGCTAGATGACTCAAAATTCGATACCATTCATCTCAGTTTAACAGGAGGGAGAGGTCTTTAAAAATTGGTAGGGTTCTGCAGCTGGAGAGTAGGATGGAGCCTATCAACTATTCTCTCCAGTTTCCTATTTCTAACAATTCTGTGTGATTTGACTGTACCCAGGCACATTTGCCAAAAAACAGAATTTCATAGTTAGAAAGGCCTTCAGAGATCATCTCTAGTTAATCTAGACCTGATGATGCAGAATTCATTACTCCCCAAGGTTTCCTATTCCATTTGGGGGTAGTTCAGAGGGTTAGGAAGTCTCACCTTACACAAAGCCACATTTCTTCCTATTTATTGTTCTACGCACTAACCTTAGATCTGTCTCCTGGGACCAAGAAGAATAAATTTAGCCTCTTTTCTATATGTCTACCCTTCCACATTAATTGTTATACTAACTAGTTGGCGAATGCTTTCCCAGGGAGGAAAATAAAACTGGAAATAGATTTTGAACCAACTTATACAGGCTTCCATCAAGCACTTTTGAATAATTGCAAGGTCATCTTTTATCTGAGAGAAGCTGTAGGATATTAGATCTTGGCAACTCATGGTACAACACTTGGGGGAAGAATGAGTAGCTTTGGGATCTTTGGAAGCTAGAAACCTCCAAGCAAACACTTGACAACCACTAGGGTATGCTCTCTTGGGAATATTTCTCTGAAGGTTGGACCAGATGACTTTTGAAGACCTTCTATCTCTGACATCCTGCGAACTGACTGGCATACACCTAGGCCTTCTGATCTACGAGTAACATTTCAAGGAGGCATGAAGACCTTTATATCTGCTAGTGAATAAAAATAGGAAAGAAAAGAAAAGAAGACTGCAGACCCCAACACTAAAGAGTAGTAGTCTACAGACACTGGAGACAACCATACCTTTTGTCCAGTTTTGTTTCTAAATGAAAGATTTGGTTTTTGGGATGGGTGGGGAAAAGATGTCATCATTGATACATTTTCAACTGACAGTTGAGTTTACTGAATAAACCATTTGCATAATGGTCACCCGCTTTGGAAAAATAAAACCAAACAAGGCTAATAAAAATTCACCTATTATAAGCTCTTCAAAGGAAAAACTGAAAAAAAAAACAATCCAAATTCAGTTTTCCATGGAAAGAGCTGTTTAAACAACCCTAACCACAGAAAACTAACAGTTGGCTTTTGTAAACTCTGATATGTAAACTATTTTTAGAAATAGCTTGCCTTTTGCATGCAATATTGTTACCTGCCAGGTATACAGTTTGTCAATCAATCAGTATTTATTAAGCACCTACTATGTGCCTAGCACTATGACAGACACAACGAAGATGTTAGAGAAATTAAAACATGGTCCCTGCCCTCTAGATCTCATAGTTGACTTGCTGCCAAAACTCTGGCTCTGTTACATTCAACCCATGTTGTTGGGGCAGCTAGGTGGCCCAGTGGATAGAGCACCAGGCCCTGAAGTCAGGAAGACCTGAGTTCAAATCTGGCCTCAAACACTTCTTGACATTAAATAGCTATGTGACTCTGGGCAAGTCACTTAACCCTGTTTGTCTCGCCCCCCTCTTAAAAGCCTAGGTTATTTCAGGCTAACTGAGATTTTCTAGCCATTTAGGGGCAGGAAGAATCTGCACTGAGTTATTCTAAATTCTTATAAGGTGAAATAACTCATCATTCTGATTAGTCCATGGGCTAAGTAATTTCTTAGAATGTTTGGTTGGGATAGCTGGTTTAACACCAAGTGTTTTTTTTTTCTCTATAGTACATGGTAAAACATTCATTTTAAAGTTTTCTTGACATGTAGTGTCAACATCTAATAGAAAGAGCAGCCAACAAACAAAGAGGATCCCAGTGGTTTGTATATTGAATGGAATTTATCTATATTTCATTGTATTTTTATTTGTTTTGTCAAAATTTCCCAATTATATTTTAATATGGTTTGGGTCACAATCAGTAGTATTGTGAACTGCATGTGACTTGTGGGGCATGTATTGTCACTTCTGATCTAGACCTACCAGTAATAGCATCGTGAGTTTTGAGATAGAAGGATCTTGAGTCTGAGTGCAAAGCTCTCATTTTTTATAGGCACAGAAAGGTTCATGTACCTAATAAGTAACTGAGGCAAGATTTGAACACAGGTTCCTCTGACTCCAATTCCAGCATTCTATCCACTACATCATAAAAATACTGGGGCTTATTAAGCCATAAAATAGTCAAAGTGTAATTGACTTGTACTAATGTGCAGGAGAAGAAGAAAACAAGATGAGACTGGAGGATAACCAGTAGCATAGTTTGACTGGAACACATTGTGAAAAGGATGAGACCTATCAAGCTCCAGGAGCTTTGAGTACAGACCCAGTTACAAATTATGTATCATTCAAGAAACTAAGCTAGCCTGAGGAGAGTCTCATGGACAAAGCATTGACCACCAGATGATATTTTTGGCCATAGAAATCCATAAAACTACCTGCTCAAACTATATAAACAGGCATACACATACATACTACATTCCTGGGATGATTGTGATCTGTAGAGGAAGTAGCCACACCAATGAAATCAGGACCTTTTACAATCAAGATGTAAGTTTTCCCCTTTATCCAGTGGTTCATTGCCAGCTCAGGGTGACCATCAGAAATTTGAAGGGAGGGAAAGAGCCAAAGAGGAAATGAACCCTTGGTATTAAATGCAAATGACATTGTTGGTTATAAGATGAATAAATACCATGAGTCATTCTTCCATAAAGATGGTTTAGGAATGCAGAATTTCTTAATTTAAAAATGGTATAGGTCAAAGTGGACTTTGCAAAATCATCAAATGAGACAATTAATCAAAGATATAATTGATTTTGCCTTTCTTTTCTCAATCAAAAAGAATCAATTTCATCTTTAGCAATGCATAGGCACTGAAGGGGGGGACAGGGCAGAGAGAGAATTTTAACCTCAATGCAGGAAAAGGCAAACTACAGAGAGAGGAGAGAAGAGAGGAGAGAGAGGAGAGAGAGAGAGAGAGAGATGAAAATGCTTGGCCAGGCTGAGAAGAAAAGGAAGCAGGGAATCCTAATGTTTGGATTGCACTGTTAATTACCCAGGCGGCATCTAATGAAATGTTAATTGCCACAGCAGAATGGCTGATGCAGTCAAGTTGGTCCAGAATCCACTGAGCAGGGTACAAAGACAGAAACTCTCAGGGTGGGGAGGCCAAGGCTATTTCTGAAATGGAAACAATTAAGGAGAGTGATTATAGTTTGACCTATTTACTGATGTATAAACTTGGAATCTCCAGATTGCTTCAGAATACCAATAACTTCTCCACAGATTGAAAATTATTTGGGATCATCAGATGCAGGCTGTGGCAGAGATAGATAACCAGGCCTTTGCAATAGATTTATTATTACTTAAATTAAAAATGTTATTAATGTCACATACGTAGTGATGACCTGCGGCCCAGATGGCACCCAATCATGTCTTAAAGTTTACAGGCTTGTTTAGTTTGGGTTTGGAACTTGTGGGTTTACCAATATGCATTTTTTTAAAATTCTGGGTTTTATTAATAGTAGAATTTTTGGATGAAAAATTTGATTAAGTTACATTATGAATTCCAATCTCAGTAATTAGTAATGACTTTCAAAGACTCTAAAAAAATCAGTATGTAAATAGAGCTTGGAGTTATTCCTATAGTCATCTCTAAGAGCAGATGATGCTATTTTGAATATCTGTTATTAAAATTTTCATATAGTGTTGAATAGCAGTGTTGAAACAGGCTCTCAATGGATACAGGTTAGTTCTAACTATAAGAAAAATTAAGGGCTACTTGTTTCAACCCTCTTTCTTGTTTGAAATGTTTAAGTTGTTTACTACTGTTACATTCAAATAAAAAACCTCTCAATTAATTGAGATATGAATAGATACATAAATGGATGAATGAGTGAAAGGAACCACCGTTGCGACATATCATGAAGGTACCATCTACATGTTGCTTAGGTATGAAACAAACTCATCCCAGTGACTGAGTCTTTGGAACTGGCTTAATTTTTCAGTGATAGTATAGCCAGAAGGCTGGCACCACAGATGTGAACCATCAAGATGACTGCCTGATTTTTTTTTCAGTTTTCACCCATTTCCTTTGAGAAGGGACTTTGCTCTCCCATTGAAAATAAGATGAGGTATATTTATCTTGTTCAGACTCCTGTTTGCCATGCATATATCACAGTGACAGTGGCTTAATATCTTGGGATTTAAAGCAGGAAGGGACCTAAGAGACCCACTTATGTTTAAATCCTTCATCTCATAGATGAGGAAACGGAGATACAGGCAGCCCCTTGTCCATAGTAAAAGTCATATGAAAAGCTGGATATCCATTAAGTTCCTTCTAGCCTCAAAGTGATAGGTCATAGGATCATAGCTTTAAAGCTGGAAGGAACTGTTGAGGTTATTTGATTTTACAATTTATATCTTTCCCACTATTCAAAGTAAAGCTAGCATCTCCTGAGGATGCAGGAAGAGTCCATATAGAGTTTTCTCCTCTATCCTATTCCCAATGAAAGGAAGATATGGATCTTAAATATGTGCACAGGAAGAGGACAAGCATCTTCTCCTTGTTGCCATAGGTGGGAAGTAAGGTGGCTTACTTAAAGGTACATAGCATAACTAGGAGCCTCACGGATAGAGGTTGATTGCAGAACACACATAGGGGTTGGCAAAAGGGGAGTCAGAGTACCCCAGATATAGAGTGGGCCCTTTACTGAAGTCTTAACTCCTAGCCCTGGGAGCATCTAGGGGTATCATCCAACTATAGATATAGAATCATTTGATTGTTTCACTACTGGAGTCAGCAATTACTGGATAAATGGGTGGATGGATGGATGGATGGATGGATAGATGAATAAAAGCATTTATTGCTTATTATGTGCCCTGCACTATGCTAAGCACTGGGGATAAGAATAAGACCAAGACACCTGCTCTTGTGGAACCCATAACCTAATTGGGAGAGACAAAATCCATAAGAGAGTTTACTACAGTAGTTTGAGTCCCAAACTATTATATGGTGGGAGAGGGGAAGGGGAAGAACCTTGTAGTCACTGGAAATGTGAGAGATAATTATTTAATCACACTAATATGATTGGTTATAGTTAAATGTTTGTAGCTTCAGTTCTGTTCCTTACCTCCATCTACTAATCAATCAATCAGCAATCATTCTTGTAGCACTTGCTAAGGAGGCAGACGTGTTCTTTTACAATCGTGACAACTGAAGAGTGAGACTTGAATTAAGGACTCCTAGTCTTGGTTGGGGGAAGTCAGTCAAGAGAGAGAAATTAACATTAAAAATCACCATGATTCAAATCTACATCTGAGAGCATCTATTGTGGGGTAAAATGGGGACTCACAAAGTCCTAAGTACTTGTTTTCAGCACCAATGAAGAACATATTCCATCTTTTGCAATTTGTACCCGTTTGTCCTTTCTGATGAGAACAGTTTAAATCCTGATTCTGTTATCTAATAAATCAGCTTTCCTGCCTACTTTGGTGTTATCCCCAATTAGATAAGCTTGTCTCCTATGGCTTCATCCAAGTCATTTTTACAGGCCAGGACAGGGTGAAGCAGTTTATATGGAAAACAAACAAACAAAATTTAGAAATTCACAATTCGGTAAGATTTTTGTACTGGTAAAAACAAATTGAGAGCCCTTTTCTTTGGTTATATGTCTCTTCGTTTACCAGCCCAAATGAAGTATATCCAAAAGATGCTGAGGAATCTGGAAATCATATCAAATGAGGAATATTGAAGGAACATAGAACTATTTAGTCTGGAAATGAAAGATGCAGTAGGAACAAAATAGCTATCTTCAAATATCTCAGATGTTCATGTGAAGGAAGAAATCAACATTATGTTATCTTAGATGGTAGACTTGGATCAATGAATGGAAGTTTCAGAGAAAAAGAAATTCCTAAATGTTAGGGCTGTCCAACAGTAGACCCAGTTATTTTTACCATATGGTGTGTTCCCAGTCACTGAGAATATATAAAAAGGGATCAATGACCAGACTTTTCTGGAATGTTATAGAGAGAATTCCGACTTCATGTTGGAAGTTAGATTAGACAATGTTGAAGACTCCTTCCTGCTTTGTATCTTACGAGTCAGAGGAAAAACAACACATTTTGAAACAGGGTTAAAGTATTAGAAATATCTGATCTAAGCAGGGCCTCACCTCAAAAAATCATCGTTCAGTTACATAAATTGCATATTATAATTTATAAACAGCTCACTGAAAAGCTAAGACATTTCCTTTATTTAAAAATATAATTAATGTTTCCAATACAGTGAAACTGTGCTCCACAGTCAAGGTCTGAATTGATTTTCCACCCACTGGGAACAATACTGAAACAGGGAAATCCATGAGAACTTCCAGGCAACACTTACCTGCTTTTTCATCTGGTCTTAATGCTTCATATTGGTCAGTTGATATACTGGCCAGTATTGAGGAAATAAAAGGGAGACATATGGGAAGGAAGAAAAAAATGGATAATTTGAGCATACCACCCACCTTAAATTTGGCTTGGCAAGAGATTTTTTAAAAATAATCATCTGTGAACCCATAAAAACTTTGAATAGCCCAGAATTTTCATCAGTCCTACCCACGCTCTCAAATACCATCTCGATCCTCTCCTACTCATGCCACTTCATCCTTTGTGTACAGATGATCCTCAGTGTACAAAATGCATGCGATCCGGAAAATGGTAACTGTAGGCCAATATTCTGAAATGTGAATCCAAATCTGATTTCAATTTCAATCACACAAGGCCTTTCAAAACTTATCTAAATCTTTATAAGCATGCTATGATAACCCTTCTTTTGAAAGAGCATAAACCTTAGAGTCAGAGTGAATGATTAGTTAAACGGCCAAAGGATAACAAAAGACAAATTGTCCAAGACAAATGCTCTGTACAACATCATTGCAATTCTACAGCAACATATCACTTAGCCGTGCCATTATTAGAGCCATGGGGATCCAAAAAAAAAAAGCAAAATTGGGGTGGAAGAAGAATTGTTTATTACTTTAGCTTCAAGAATTTAATCAAACCACATTATGGGAATTTTATATAATTAACTCTCCACTTGGAGGAAAAAAAAAACACTGGTTTTAATTGAATGATTTTCTCAATAGCCAGAATTCATGGATTAACAATGATAATGACGTTTCAATAAAACTTTAAATTTTGTAAAGCACTTTACTTACAAGGGAATCCAGGAAGTCTTCATGCAAAAGACTTTTTAAGACACCCTATACTTATCTCATTTTATCATCACAGTAACTATGTAGGGTTAGTATTATTTTATTCCCACTTTACAGATAAGGAAACTGAATCTTAGAGAGATTAAGTGACTCATCATATAGTCAGTAAGTGTCAGAGGCAGGATCCAAGCCCAGGTCTTCCTATCCCTTAGTCTAACATTTGCACTACTTATAACAGGCCCTCATCTCTGAGGAACCATTCTATTCATAGAAGATCAGTGGTTGTGTTGCCCCCTCCTCACCTCCCCCTCTCCACAAAAACATGCTGTTGGTATATCTTAATGGGCTTATAGGAAAAGAGAGACTTTTACTTTCTGGGTCATGCATGTCCATACAGGTGGATTTCATCACAGTAGTCCAAACAACCTGATGGGAGGGAAGGAGATAAAATTTTCCATCTCCAGGTGTCTCAATAAAGTAATCTTCCTTGGCTCCCTGTGACCACTTCTTACTCCCCGTCTTGTAACCTACTCCCACCCCTTTTCCTCTTGTGGGGCTACTCTACTCCCAACAAATAATATTTGCAATCTTCCTCCTATTGAATGTTTCTTCTATTCTCTAAATGTTTTGCTTTTCTCTCTCTCCTTCGGCAATTTTTATAGCTATCGGATTTTCCTTACATTCCATACTTCTCTGCCCATTGTTCTGTTTCCTGGTATACAAACATTGGCACATGATTCCTTTGAAAACAAAGAGAAGACCCTGTTAGGACATGATAGGGGGAGTGGAGTGACCTCACAGAGCCAGAATCTGAACAGTCTCAGAGCCCTGCCCTCAACCTCCCTTCTACACAAACCACAACACTAATCTTAGAGAGCCTCATGCTCGAGTCAATGTGACCATAATTGAATTTTGGTTGACCATATCTGAGCTAGATCAGGCCAATGGTGGTAGCGAGCTTTCACCAATTGGTTTTTTGGTTTTTTGTTATCTATTGTCATTCTTCAGATATGATGTATTTCCTTCTGATGAGATACCAAACCCAAATTTCCAAACTAGGAATTCATGTTTTACCTCAAGTCAAATAAAGCCAGAATTACCTCTCAAATCCCGATCCTTCTGAAATTTTAACATATTTCTTCTGGATTCCAAAGAAAGAGGGTACTCAGTAATTTCCTTTGCCACCTACATTTGATTATTCTTCAGGGTTTTGCAGTGCTGTTCGGTCTGTTTTTAAATGGGTACACTGTCTAATAAAAAAAAAAAAACACCTGGCAAGTAAGACTGAGAAATTAAGATGGGGTAAGTAGGAAGAGGAGGAACCCATTCCTTTTATTCTGAGAACATATGATGAGTTCCTCCATGAATTGGTCCTTTATAATTAGAAGAAGAAAAGATCAGTCTGGATATTTTAGAGCCTAGTCATGATGGTCCACTCTAGAGAGAAGAATAGGAGCAAAAATGAAGCATTGTCTATGGTGGAGTGGGAGGGTCAAGCATAGGAATGGCAGTGGATGAAAATTAGAAAGCTAACTCCACTCCCTCTACTGCAGCCTGGAAGGTATAGCCTTGACACTCTAGAGCCATCTAGTGGCATAGCTTCACTGATATGGAGGTTTGATCAAAAGCTGGCTTAAACCAGAGCTAGAGTGCAAAACAAAGTTCTGTGCCATCCCAGTACAATGATGCTCCCCACCTCCCAAACTATGACCATTGCAGAAAAATAACTCATGATACAGATGCCTTCATCTTGACTAGGCATCAGGCACTTACATCATTGACATCATTCAATCCAATGACTATTTCCTCCTCTAAAGCCCCAAGGTGTGCATCATTTAGTGACATGAATAGAAAGGAATTCAAAGAGAGACCAATCTGTTGAAAATATACCCATTAGACACAATAAAAGGAGACTAAATCATGATTTCTATTCTGGTGGTTTAAATCAGAGTTACTTGTTGACTTCACTTAAAAATATCCACATAGATCCTTATACATCTCCTACAATGGACATTAACTCATAAATGAAGTGAGTCAGGTTCATTGATTTGAAAGAAAGATCCATAGGCATTCTCAGAACCCTTACTATCCAGAGTGCTTCTTGGTTCAAACATTTTCCTAGGTCACTGACTCTGTAGATCTCAGCCGGCTAGGTCGTGAAGTGGATAGAGTACTGATGCTGGAGTCAGGACAACTTGAGTCCAAATTTAGCCTCAGCCACTTACTAGAGGTGTCATCAAAGGCAAGTCACTTTACTTCTGCCTGCCTTAGTTTCCTCCTGTATCAAATGAGGATAACAATATCATCTACTTCCCAGGGTTGTTGTGAAGATAAAATGAATTCCTATTTATAAATCACTTTACAAACTGTAAAGCATTATACTGTATAAATACTAACTTACTGAATTAGGCAACATGGTCTCACACACTTCCCCCTCAGTACAGTGGACTGCCTTGTAAAATACACACCCACAGACACACAATATAGTTGTCATTTGCATATAATAGTATCATAGACTTAGAGCTGGAAGGGACCTTAGAGATCATTTAGTTCAGCAGATGAAGAAACTGAGGCATGAAGGGACTACTCCTGTTTAACCTTTGACCTTGTCTTCTCAATAAACCTCTAATCTGGTAAAGGGAGACCTTCCTTTGGATTTCTCCTGTCTCTTAATTTATGAAAGACCAAATATTACATTTATACAAATCAACTACCACTATCAAAGTCCCCAGCAAGTTTATTCTGTGATGCTGCTTTGTCGTTAGTGGTGAGCTTGGGTTCTCAGGCAGTGCCAGCCAACACCAAGTTCTCCAGGTTCTATCAAGCTTAGCTGTTTTCAGTGATGGACTCAGAACCATTCATTGAGGACCAGTCAAGTTAAGTTCAGAGATAATTATCAGACATAAAATAGCAACTGACCTTTCCAGAGACAACTGTGGCCCAGTGTATTGAGAACTAGCCTTAGAGTCCTGCTTCTCATGAATGCTGGCTTTGTGACACTGGCCAAGTCACTTAGGGTCATTCTACCTCTGATCTCTGGTGCTTTGGGAAAATTACTTAACCTCATCAGGCCTCACATCTCTCAAGCCATCTCTCAGTGAGCCCAGGAAACTGTGTGAGAATACAAAGTGCCAAAAGATCTATACATCCATTGGTAGAAGTTTCCTCTCTGTCAATTCCTTAGATTAATAAAATCACAAGCTCATTAAAAATCCCAAACGAACAAACAGATGATATTTTGCAATTCACAAAGTGGTGAAATTCATTATCTCATCTGAATTTGGAATAGATGCTATTGGTATCGCTATTTTGGAAGTGAAGAAACTGAGACTTTGAAGAGTCACATGAGTTGCCATAGTGACATAAAAATTCTCAGAAGTGCTGTTTGGACCCAAGCTTCCTAATAGTCAAGTCCAGCACCAGTACCCTAAAACATACCATACTGTCTTGCAAAAGGTATTCTCTTTTCCCCCATCACATTGCTTCAAAACTCAGTAGCTTTGGAGCTAGAGTCACACACACACACACACACACACACACACACACACACGGAGGGAGGGAGAAACTCAGTCTCACCATCATAACAAGAGCTTCTTGAGAGTAGTGACTCTCTTTTGTCTTTCTGTATCCTCAGCACTTAGCGCCATGATTGGCACATAATAAGCATTTCTTAAATGGTTATTAATTGATTAAATAAATTAAATGGGCAGGGATAGCCATATTCAATCTTCAATGACACTCAAATTCTAGAATTTCATATTTTGGAAACAGTGTGCTATTAGGGAAACAAATCACTTCTGTGGAAATGAGACACATTGGGGTATGTATTAATTCTCAGAATGCCATTTTTTTGAGACTGAGAGGCTATGTTTGACTTCTGGCCTAAGGAGGAGGCATGGTATGCTGGGAAAAGCCTTGGCTCCAGTGTCTGAAACCTTAGTTCCAATTCTACCTCTGTTCTCTGTTGTCTTGGGAAAATGACTTGTCACCCCTGAGGCTTGCTTCCCTAATTTGTAAAATGAAGGTGATCTTTTAAGTCCTTTCCAAGTCCCTAGTTGTAATTCTATTATCTGATTTCATTTGTTCTCCAATATCCTGGCACCACTGGAAAATCTCACCCCTATATTTAAACCAAGGCAAGATGGTATAGTGAATAGATAGCCCACTATTCAGACTCAAGAAACCATGAGTTAAAGTCCTGCCTCTGCTACATAGTGATTATGAGTCCAAGGACAAGTCACTTTACTCTTTTGATCCGTAGCATCTAAGCACTGCTCATTGACCTTGGTAGAGAAAGTTCCTTATTGGGAGCTTCCACCTGTGATGAAATTATAGTCCTTATAAACCTAATAGTCATAATAATAATTTGTCAATCAAAGGAGTTCAATTCAGCTTCTTGAAGGGGGATAAAGCTTTATAGGGCCATCCTAAGTAGCATTAGGAATGATGCCTGTCAGTCACAGAAGTCTCATCTTTCCATTGTCACTTTGTTCATGTGGAAGGTGGAATAGAGGCTTAGAGATCAGAGCTAGGCCCCTTACAGTCTACGCTTGCACTTGGAAATAGTTGTTCCCTCTTAAAATTTCCTGGAGGGTTGAGAAGGAAGCAAACCATGTGGATGAGTAACAAACTTGAAGTGCAGAGCATAATCAAAATGTTCCCAAATCCATAATTTCACGTATTCTCTCAGTTGTCCCAGGAGGGAGGACCATACAAAATTATGAAGGAAAAATGGTTTGAAATAAAAAATTGTTTTTAGACAGTGAAAAGGAGGACGTATCACATAGTGGAAAGAGCTATGGACTTGAAGTTTGGAGGACCTGGTTCAGATCTCACCTCAGATGCTTTCTATCTGTGTGATGTTAAGTAAGTCATTTAATCTCTATGTGCCTGACTTTCTTCCTATGTAAAATGAAATAGTGGAGTAAATGACCTCTAAGATATCTTAGGAATCTTAGGGCAGCTAGGTGGTACAAAGGATAGAGTGCAGAGCCTAGAGTCTGGAAGACTCATCTCTCTGAGTTCAAATCTGACAATAGACATTTATTAGCTCTGTGACCATGGGCAAGTTATGTAACCCTGTTTGCCTCAGTTTCCTTATCTGTAAAATAAACTAGAGAAGGAAATGGCAAACGATCCTAGTCTTTTTGCCAAGAAAACCCTAAATAGGTTAACAAAGAGTTGTACACAACTGAAACAATTAAATAACAAGCTACTTTCCAGCTTAAAAGCTACGATCCTATGATGAGGGGAGAGGAAGAGAAAAAAAATAGAGTGAAAATGAACTGGCCAAGGTTATACCTTGAGCCATGGAAGGTTATTCCAAGAACCAGGAAAACTAACTAAGACTACTCTCTTCCTCCAGCCCCTTAATCTTTCCCATAGGAAAAACGAACAATGTAGTGTCACCTTCTTTGGCATATCTTCTCTGGAAAGACATTGGATAAAAAGTATTTCCTTGCAATACTATTTGTCCAGTTTTCCATAGGGGGAAAATCAGGCAATTTTATAATTGCTAAGGAAATTTGGACAGTGGTCTTAATAAATCCTCTAAACAGACAGCCCTATGATTTGTCAAGGGTTGCTACAAAGACTGTGCCCTGAAGCCAAACAAGCATCATCTTGGGGAGATTTTATTTGTGTCAATTCATATCTGGACAGGTCTTCTGCTGGTTGGCATAGCAACTAACAGAAGTTCATTGAACTTTCAGATGTGTGTGCTAACAGCCTAAAGATGGTTTCCCCCCATGGGGATGAGACAAGGCTTTTCTTTGTTAACCCTCAACAGATTTACTAACAAATACATTATTTTCCTCAAATCCACAAGCTTCCCTATTTGGGGTCCAGAAGCAATATTAAGATAATTGCTTTTATCAGGTAAGGCCCTAAGTCTGTTTCCTTTTGACCTAGATCAAGAGTTGGTTAAAGTGAATGCTTTAATGCACCTCCACTCATGGTCCCTAACCAGATCTGCCCACAGATCACTTAAGAGATGTCTCTTTAGACCTTGATGGTCTGGCTTGACAGGTGGGAGGCAATGGTTACTTGTGGGTTTGGGATAGTCCTTAACCTGGATCCACACTTGGAAAATTGCAGGGTTATACAATCCCATGTAATGCCATGAAGATTCAATAGGCGCTCACTATGGAAGTCACTCTACTGGGTGCTGGGATTTCAAAGATCAAAATGAGACATGGTCTGCCATCAATGAGCTCACATTCTACTAGGGATATATAGCAGATACACAAATAAATCATTGATTAGAGTTTTATGTATTCATTTGGTACTCAAGACTTCTGAAAGCTTTACTTACTATTCACCCCTCTGCTGAGTCCTTTGTTGAAATTTGTTCGTGGGTTATTTCTCTCAGTTAAAGTGTAAAATGATTGAGAACACAAATTGTGTTTCCTTTTCTATTTGTACATCCGGCACTTGACACATAGCAATTACTTGCTGAATGATTTTTCATACATTAGTTCAAGCAGTCAGTCATTCACAACAACCCTGTGATTGTTGTAGTATATAGATATTGTTAACCGCATTTTACAAAGTAATAGATGGCAGCTCCGAGACATTGTGACTTGCTCATGGTCACATGGCTTCTATGTGGCAGAGGTGGCTTTTTGATTCGAACTCTATTGTCCATTTCACTCTACCATGTTGCCTCTCAATAAAGCAATCAGTAGTATTGACTGGGGATCTACTGAATTCCAATCGTACTGAGCCTGGTACTTTATGAGTTATATAATCAATTACAAAGCATTTTGTAAGTGTCAGAGACTGTGCTAGGTACGTGGGATACAAACAAGGCAATCCCTGACCACAAAGAACTTCAATTCCATTAGAGACTTCAATACATACATATACAAGTATGTACTCAATAGATATAAGGCATAGGGGTGGGGCATTAGGATAGAAGGATTAGGAAAGTTCTTGCTTAGAAGGTGGTGCTTGAGCAGAATATTGAAGGAAACTAGGGATTCTAAGAAACTGCTTCCTCAACCTGGCCACTCTCGACTGTGGTGCAACTGTTTCAGCCACATCTGACTCTTTGTGACACCATTTGGGGTTTTCTTGGCAACGTTACTAGAGTGGTTTGCCATTTCCTCTCCAGCTCATTTTAAAGATAAGAAACTGAGGCAATTGGGGTGAAGTGACTTGTGCGTGGTCATACAGCTAGTAAGTATCTGAAACAAGATTTGAACTTATTAAGATGAGTCTTCTGGACTCCAAGCCTGGTACTCTACTATGCCACCTAGCTGCCCACCCCGACCCCATCCAACTGACTGAGGCATTGATCACACCTCCCTTCAGTCGATGGCCTTCCTGGGTAAGGATATGAATCACAGGGCTGCTAAGCTTCTGATGATGGAGCTCTAGAATCTGATTAAGTTGGTAGTCAGACAATATTCATGGCCTATATACTTACCAGCTTTCTAACCTGGGAGGTTCTGTGGAACTCATGCTAGGCTGCTAGCTTTGGGAAGATGGGATCACCTTCACAACACAAGGAGGTGTCAGAGCTGTACTTCAATGGAAGGATTAATCGTGATATTATCACTCAGAGATTTTTTTTCCCTCACTGTCTCTTAAAGAAGTGCATGCCATAGTGACCTAGATCCCAAGACTTGGAGTTAGGAATACTTGGGTTTGAATCTTTTTCTCAGATAGTTATTAGCTCTGTGATGGATAATAAAGGGAGTGTGGCCTAGTTGAAAATGAGCAGGGCAATAGAAAATAATTTCAATACAGGATGTAATTAATCAAAAGGATTGAAGAAAAAATCTGAGAAGACATAAATCAATCAGTACAGGACAAAACAAGGACTTCCAAGGAAGCAATTTATACAATTACTCCAGCAGAAAAAAAAAAAAAAAAGCAGAAGCAAAGCAAAACTCTAACCAAAGCTGTGACTGACCTTGACTTGTCAGATAGTGAAATATGTTGGGTTTGTTTGGCTTTATGTGTGGTTTATTATAAGGAAGTGTATGTGGTGGGGACATATTGTAAGTTATGTAATGTATGCATATATGTGAAATATATACATATGTACATTTCTTTTGTACATACATAGATATATTTGCAAATATATATATACATATAAATCCAAATATGTGCATATACATATGTAGAAACACACATGTACGTCGAGAGAGATAGACAGAGATAGAGGAAGGCAGAGAAACTGTATAGAACCGAGAGGGTTTAAAGCCCAGGTCATAGGTTCAGATCCTGGCTCTTTACTTACTATCTGAATATCTCTGGATGAATCATTTTCTCTCTCTCTCAGATTCCTCACCTGTGGAAGGATGGGGGAAGGGCATGACAATTTTATAGGTCCTTTCTTTTGCAAACTCCTATGATCCTAAGTGATCACAGTACAGTGGAAAGGAGCCCTACCTTGGAGTCAGCTGGGTTCAATCCCCTTTTCTGTCACTTATTTCTTATGTTGCCTTGGACAAATCACTTCATCTCTCTAGGTCTCATATCCCAATGTGTAAAATGGAGGCATGGCTTAGGTGGCCTCTAAGGTTCCTCCAGCTTTAAATTTGTGGTCTTATGAGGCCATCAACTCCCTTCTCTGTACCTTTAGCACCTCCTTAAGGACTATCAAGTAAGTTATAAGTTCATGAGAGGAAACTCCTACTTTAAAACAATAATATATCTTCACTGTAATGATGTGTCTTATAACTACATGTGAAGTCTGGCAATTCCAAATGTCTTCCATTGGCCCTGCATCATTTTATCTCTGGAACATGCCACTGACTCTCAGACTTGGCTTTGTAATCAGCCTTCAATGCCATATCTGTTTGGGAGCCACCCTATCCCAACCACTGATAAAACAATAGAAGTCTGGTTATACACAAAGCCTCCCAAACTCTGGCCCTGGCCCATGCCAATCTGCTGCCAATGAGGCAATTTATTTCAGTGACTTTATTGACAAGCAGGACTATTGAGTCAAGGTTACTGACCATGTGTTGCTGACCACATCTATTTTTAAAGTACCACTCATCAGCCCTGAGCAAGGGTTAGTTACATGTGGTTTTCGTGGGCAATTGTACTCTGGCTTTCTTTGTTTAGGGGTCTTTACAAGAATGTTGTGTGGATTGTCAATCGTCGCTGGCCTTTCTGACCTCTGATTTGCTCTCTTTATTTTGATGCAAACAGGGAGAGGTAGGAGGGGGTGGAGAAGAGGAGGCCAGTTTTGAACAAAACCTTACTGTCAATGTGTTGGAGTTGGCCTTGCTTTGGCAAGTCTTAATGTTAACCTACACTGCCATCGTGTGGTCACGAGAAGCTAGTCAAAGTGATTTTCCTAGCCACCCTGCCATAAAACCTGCAGAACTCTGCAATCTTATTGATGAATAGGGGCCATAGTACTGAGTCTTCAGACAACGAACATTCAAGCAGGGGAAAACTCTTTAAAACACATTATTATCTCAAATGTTCAGCACTGAGGGCATTTTCCAGACTTTCTAAGTAAAGCAATCCTTTGAGAACTGGAACAATCTCAAGAGGCCACAGCCCTGAATGGTCCAATACAATGAAAACTCTCATAACTCAGACAGGGAGCACAATCAGCCATCAAGTCTCATGTAAATATATTGGAATATTAATTAGAGTTCAAATCAATATGAACTTTAAACTGTGAAAAGGACTTTGTAAGGGTAGTTCTATTAGATCCCCAAATTCTCTTGTGAATGGATATTAGTATTATGCCCATTATGAAGAGGAGAAAACTGAGATGCAAGGAAATCAAGAAACTGGCCCACAATCACCCAAGGGTCTGGAACAGCATTCGAATGTCCCCTTGATTCCAAGTTTGATGCTCTATCCATTGTAAACAAAAGAATGAAACCTTTAAATGCTTAATATTTCACTTGACTGGAAAATAAGAAATCAAAAAAATTGAACAAAATATAAATAAGTACACAAAATAGATATGTTTATTTCTAAAACATTTCTATGATTTCTAAATAATTGTTTGCACCAAATTTTAGATCTAGAAGCCTAAAATTTCAGAAATAAAATTCCAAAAAGAATTAAATTGAATTCCTACCTGAGTCAATTAATTGGACATTTGTAGACATTCATCAGTATCATAGTATCATTGATCAAGGGATATAAGTGACCTCAGAGGGTATCTAGCCCCGTCTCATTCCTTTACAAATAGGCAAACTGAGGTATAGGGAGGTTCGGTGATTTATCCAACGCCACACAGGTACTAAGTAAGAACGAGAGGTCAAATTTAAACCCCTTCCAGAGTTAGTATTCTTTCTTCACTTAGGCCCCTCCTCTGTTCCATGTAAAGCTCATGTAAAGTTGATACAAGGACACTTTCTTTAATGAAGACGCTCAAGTAACTTAAGTATGAATTCCCTCTAGAATATCCCTGGCAAAGTAGGTCAAACTAAATGAACTCTGTGGTGTTTTCCAACTCTGAGAGTCTAAGACTATAAATGGCCTTTGCTTGAAGATCTCAGAGCACACTTCCTGACAAGGTGGCTCATTCTATTTTTTATATATGGGATTGGTTTCAACTCTGGTGGTCTCCTACAAAAAAATAAAAATTGTAAAATAAGAATATTAAATTTCCAGTCTCCCTTGAAGGTACTGTTTTGTCTCTGTTGTGCCCCTGGCCTCAAAGGACATACAGTATAGATATCAGGAAAAAGTCCCAAGTTTATGGTGCTTTATAATTGTAGAATTATTTCACTCCTCTGATTGCCAGCCCCGCTGGGTTTATTTTGTCTCATGATTCTTCTTCCAGTCTTTATCCTGTCTGACAAAATTGATTTGTATCTAATTTGTATGTATCTATATATGTATATGTTAGCTTATGGGCAGCTAGATGGCACAGTGGATAGAGTGCCGGTCCTGGAGTCAGGAAGACTCATCTTCCTGAGTTCAAATCCAGCCTCAGACACTTACAGCTGAGTGACCCTGGGCAAGTCACTCAACCCTATTTACCTCATCTGTAAAATGATCTGGAGGAGGAAATGATAAACCACTTCAGTACCTTTGCCAAGAAAACCCCAAATGAGGTTGGGTTGAGTGGGACATGACTGAAAAAACTGAAGAAAAATAGAAATAAGAACTTATTGGCTACTAAACCCTAAATGTGTGCTCCTTGAGGGCAAGGACTAGTTTCACTTTTGTCTTTATATCCCCAATTCTTAATACTGTGCTGGGTACAATGTGGATGTTTATGAATTGAAATGAGCTGAATTTTTCTGTTTTTTTGGTGGTAATGGTGGGTTTTCTGGTTTTTTGTTGTTTGTTTTGCTATCACATACACATATGTGTGTATATACATAGATACATACATATATTTGTACTATGTATGCTTGTATATATGCATATATACATTTGTATATATGCATATACATATATGTATGTATATATTAATTTGACTTTTTCTGATTTGTCCTCATTGAGTATATATAAATTGTTATTAAGATAAATTGATCCTATTCCTTATTTAGAGTATATTTATATAATATATTTAAAATTGTATTTAGGGTATGTTTAGGATAATAGATTTTGTGACAAAGGGGACCTCCGCAGTCATCTAGCTATTTGGCAGATCAAACCCTTCATTTTACAAATGAGGCAACTAAGTCCAAAATACATTGAATGACCTACCCTAAGGCACAAAGGTATTAAACACAGTGTGTGGATTTGAACTCTGATAAAATGGCAGACTATTCCAATATTTTTGCCAAGAAAACCCCAAATGGGATCAGAGTCAGACTTGACTGAACAGAACAGTTTCTGATTCCAAATCCAATACTTTTTTTCCTATTTGGGATTTTGTCTCTCTTTGTCTCTACCTCCTAGCTTCCCTGACTTCCTCATCCCATTTAATCTAATGACTTTGCTTTGTGAATATATCCAGTTAATCCTGTTTAATCTTATTTTTTTGTAGTTGCTTGCATATTCTCTCCCCTTTAGACTGTAAATTGCTTGAGACCAGGGCCTTTTTTTTGCATTTTTTGTTAACTCAGTGCTTTCACTAATGCCTAGGCATAGTAAGTGTTTAATAAAAGCTTGTTGGCTTGACTTGAAAATAGCCAACACTATATGAACACAATTATATTGAAAGTTGATGGGTTACACAAAATGCCCTTCCTGGGAAGGGAAAACATAGGGAAAATGTCTGTACTATGTGACAGGCAGAAACAAAGGATTGTGGAACATTCCAATTGTCAGGGTTTTAGAATTCCACTCCCTCATTCTGCAGAAAAAAACTGGGGCCCAGAGAGGTGCTGATTTTCCCAGGGTCACAAGGTTAGTTCTTACCTCTGTTTATAAAGATGTGTCAATATACAGATCTCTTTAAAACACTTTTTAAAAATCAAATTTCCTGTAATAGGATAGCCCTATTGAGAAAGTTTCCCCTCAACAAATTAAATGAGATAGAGATGCCCAGCTAAAGAAAGGAATGTGGAAGAGCTTAGCATGTGCTGGGTAAATAAGCAACTGTCACAAGGTGAGCCAAAGAAGGATCAAAATGAACTCTTCTCCTGACTCTGAGTCCCCACCTCCCACACAGTGCCCACAACCCACAAACAGTCCTCATTGGACCCCAAAGAACAATTTATCTCCTATTATAGAACAATGTTTAAATCATCTCAAAATGTCTCTATAATGGTGCTTTATAACAATGTCATCTCTGAAAATAGCAGCATGTTTTCAATCATGACCTTCAGTGCTGTTGAAAGTTTGTGATAGTGAATGGCATTTTGTAGAATGCCTTCCATTAATTATTCTCTGAAAAGCCGCAGAAGATTCTGAGTCCTCCTGTTTGTTCCAATGGTGTTCTTGGGGGATCACTAAGGCTGTGTGTACATGGGGCTCCCAGATTCAACCAGAACTCCAAGTTGCTATTTAGTTTGGCCAGCTAGCTTCCTGCAAAACAATTTTGGAAACTTCTTTGATTGACAAATAGCATCAACAGATATTTCCTGATTATTTTGTTCTCAAACCAGGCACTAAGCTCCCTAACACAGCTCTGGCAAGAGGCAGGCCTAAGAGATCAAGGGATGACTCAGAAAGTATTGCCAAGAGCCCATAGTTAACCTTACGTTATAGACTCATCAATGCCCAGCCCTCTGATATATGCTGTGCCTTAAGACATCCTATACCTTGTGGTATATTCTCTCCCCAAGGACATACATAGTACAGGGGAATAGAAAGTAGAAGGAAGGAAAACAACCACAGGCTGCTCTACTACGGAGATCCCACTTGGATCTACTTCCTGGCAGCAAATGACCTCTACAGTATAAAAGTCAGTCCAGAAGCACCAGGCCAGAAGCCTGGACTAGCTTTGCATTTATAAGATCATAGGTCTAAGGCTAGAAGGAACATTTGTAATGGCAAGGTAGGACTTTTTGCTGTTTTTTGTTTTGGAGTGCTTTTCAGCACTGGGGCAATCAAGTGCCTTTGAGTCTTACCTTTGTTTCATTTAAGAGTCTTTGATTAAATAGGGAGTCTTTGATGACCTGCTTAAGTCACTGGAAGGCTTAAGTCACATGGCTTTGAGTCACATGGTTGTGACACCCTCTGACACTGAAGAGGTGTATATATGCTCTGAAGTCAACATTTTGCTTGGGGCTCACTCACTGGAAGAGTGTCCTGTGATTTGACCAAACTAGACTCTGGGTAGTTTGTTGGAGCCCCCGACTTTGAAAACCCAGATCTTGTTGTTTCCCTCTCTGGTAACTGTGTGCTATAGTCAGGTGGTTGAAGCCCTGTCTGCTGATTTGTGTTATTTTACTCTGTTTATATAATTTCTGCTTGTAATTTCTGTTTGTGTTTTCTCTGAAGTTCAGGGTGCTGACATTTTCCTCTGAACTAAGTTAATGATATATGTATATTTAATTAAAGTAAGATCATAAATGCCTTAAAGTTGCTTTCCTTAGAAAAGCAGATCAAAGAACCTATGCTAGCAGCTCTCCTGTGTGCTGGTGTTATGGTCTTACACAGCCACAGTAGCAGCAAGTAGTAGTGCTGTTACACCTATAGCACATCTATCCCAACTCCATCATTTTAAAGATGAGAAAACTGAGACTCAGGAGGTAGTGAGGGTCTAAGGTGGGATGTTATAATATTGATATAGAAAAGCCTAGAGATAATCAGGCATATAGGAACACAATAGCCTTCCTGACCTTAGTGAATGTCCATCATGGTGACTCTATCCAGAATTCTTCGTGAGAATGAACTTCATTTGCAAGGTGGAAAGACAAGAGGATTAGACCCAGTCAAAACATTTGGCTTTTGTAGCTGTTGCCACTTAGAGACTAACTTAAAATGATCTGGTGAGCTTGTTTTCTAATCTGATCCTGTAGGCTAAACAGAAAGGAATGATCATCTTTATTTCTCCTTCTGTAGCATTGAGGGTTTATGTCTGGCTTCTGTCTAAAATAATCTGGGGCCATGGGGCTTTATATGTCCCTGTTGGGATATATAAATCAGGCATAGAATTCAAAATCTTTTTTCTCTTTCTAGAGATATCCCTGCATGCCTAGCAATATGGTACCTTGATCATAAGGATCTTCTGCTATTCTTTTCTCTCATCTATAACCATCATCACTCTCATAACTTAGGAATCCCAGAAATATCTCTTAACTTTGCTTCCTGGGACATGGGAGTTTAGCGGAAAGAGGGCCATGAGTTATTAGAAGCCTGGTTGTAGGCCTAGATTCGTCACTATTGGCTAAGAGATCTCTAACATCATTGTGACCTTTCTGGGCCACTCTCCACACAAGCGAAATAGGGGTGATCAGTTTCTGGCTTTCACAATTCAGTCTTCTGTAACTGGGCTCCCATCTTTCCTCTCAGATGTCGTTCACATTATTCTTCAGCATTCTACATTCTAAATGAACTGGCCTCCTAGCTGAGCCTCAACTGGCAATCAACCCATCTCCTTTGCATACAAAGGCTGTACAAAAGATCTAGCATTCCTTACTTTTAACCTCTTCTTAATTTTATTACTTTCCTTAAGAACTTGGTTAATGAACTATATCTTTTCATGATTTTCACCAGCTATTAATGCTTTCTCTATTCTCAAATTATCTCATATTCAAAATTTGTTAACATGTGATTCTTTTGTAGACTGTAAGTTTCCTGAGGGCTATTATTATTAATAATAATTGATATTAATTACTATCATTATTATTGTCTTTGTGTTTCCAGAGCCTATCACATTTCCCTGCCTTTCATAGAGGAAGGGGTGAAGGGGAAGGCCATACCTTCAATGGTGATTTCATCAATTTGGGAGGTTCCTAGTGAACAAAGCCCTTCCATTTGTTAAAATAAATTAGCCCTCTGTAATTTACAGTCAGAGAATTCCCTTGGCCATTGAGAGGTTGAATGACTTGCCAATGGTCACATATCTTGTCTCTTTCAGAGGATTTCACTCAGGTTTTCCTAACTTTGAGGCCGGTACTCTATTCATATACACTGCAGCACACTGCCTGGTCCAAAGTAAGTACTTAGATATTATTGCACTTAATTTTACTATTTTGTCTATAGAGGTCATATACTGCCAAGTGACATTATAGAATTTCTTTCTCTAGATAGCTCTATGAATAGAAAAAAGTCCAACAGCCAAATTGATCCAAATGATAATAGCAATAGCACACATTTATATACCCACATATAAAATAGGAAGGGGTTGCTCCAGCTCCTGGATGCATATTTCTGGTGTCTTCGATAAACTCACAGTCCTGATGAGGGGGATTACTACATCCTGAAAGAAGTTTAGGGATGAGAGCGTTCTGATGTGGGCTTTGCCTGGACATGGGACTGCAGGATATGAGGGCAAACTGGAAAGGAGACAGCAGGCATGTGGAGAGAGCAAGCAATGAAGACTTAAAAGAGGCATAGTGGAATGAATAGACATCCACAACAGCAATGGTTGGAAGACGAGCAACCACAGAGGAATGTGGAGAGGAGAGCTGTGGAAGCAAGAGAAGAAGAGCAAGCCACACATGTGAGTGATCAGGGAAAAGGGCTCATGTCTGAGAGGTGGCTGGCCTGGCCTAATCATGGGATGATGGTACCACAACCAGAGGGAGAGATTGCAGCATTGATCTAATGCCATCATTAACCTGTCTAACTGAGACTTGAAAAAAAGGATTTGAAAGAACCAAGAGCATTAAGCACGAAGCTCCACCGGGGTGCCATGAACTGGAGCTGTCTTCCTGCTAGTGCAAGGGTGGATACAGAGGGAATCAAAGGGAATTTGATTATTTATCCCCTTGAAGGCATGGGTGAGAACATCTGTTTTGTATATAGATGCAGATACCATTTATTCCATGAGGCATTCTTCCTTATTTCTGTTATTCTTCCATTTTGGTTAAATGTATATTGCTCTTGAATTCGTGTATCTTTTGCATGGTCTGGCAAAGGAATATAATGGTTGGGGCTCAGATATCAGTTCTGAGTAGATGATTCAGAATAATACAATGAAGCTGGAAAATAATGATTAGTCACAGAGCTGTGTGGGGACCAGTGCTACATATGCAAGTGGGTATACATACAAACATAGACATGTGCACATTATGCAGATGTAAATGCATTAATCTTATCATTTTATTATAACATTTATAATTATAAAGCACTTTACCTGGATAAAAGCCTTATCAGTTTAGAGCTGGGAGAGATCCTAGAAGTCGGGTACAGCCTCTTTGTGTGTAATTAATGAAACAGAGTCTCATGAAGTGACTTTCCCAGGGTTATATAGCTACTAAATGTCATAGGCCAGATTTGACAGCATGCCTTTCTGACTCCAAGTCCACCACTGTATTCAGGATAAAATAGCAATTCTTCATATGTGACCTCATTTAGTCCTCTCAATAACTCTCTTTTTGTAATGTGCATGTTATTATCCCCATTTTATAGCTGAGAAAATTGAGTTTCAGAGAGCTCAGCTGCTTTGCTCAAAATAGTAGAATAAGCTAATAAATGTTGGATCCAGAATGATATCTCCAAGTTTAGGGTTCTTTCCTATGATAGCATATATTTAGACTAAAAAAGAAGGCGTAAATGACTTCAAGAGATTCCAGGGGATAGGGACATTAGGTGAGAATGGCAGCCATGACCTTTGGACTTTACCTGCAAAAAGGCACTGAAGTTGCACTGGGAAGTATCCATTAATGGCATAAGTATGTCATGGTGCTATGCTAACTACCTAGACACATGGAAAGGTCAAATTTCTCAGTCTCTTTTAGAGACTGTCCTCTTGACATCCAACTAACACCTATCTTTACATATGAATATAAAGCTCAAAGGAATGCATTAGGGACCCTTTCCTTTAAATCTTCTCATTTACTTATTAAGGGCCAACTGGGTTACCCATGTTGGTTGTTGTCCTTCATATTTGAAGAGGACCACATGATATCGTCATGTCAGGGTCAATCTACAGTGTGTCCAAGTGTGGTTGATCAGACCAAAATGAACTCAGAAGGCTCTACCATAGTTTTGGGCATAAATAGCCCTTCTGAACCCATATAGGGGAATATAGTCTTTCTGAAATTACTATTGGAAAACTCATCATTTATAGCTTAAAGTGGTTATACCATTTGAGTGTTTACAAAGTCCCCTCTTCTCCTGAGCTGCATAACAATAGATGTTGATATAGTTTTAGAAGGAGCATAGTCTCACTTTTCTTTTTCCTGAATCTCTCCTTTAGGCATTGCCTCTAAGTAATATCACCTTCAGCCATAAAATTAATCATCTATCTGCTTGGTCTACCTCACTCAAAAGAAGCTGATCAGGGAGCTGCATAGATCATACCAAAACTTTGATGAATCTTATTGACAGGTTATAAACCCCAGGATTGGGCAACTAGGTGGCACAGTGAGTAGAGCACTGGCCCTGGGGTCAGGAGGACCTGAGTTCAAATCTGGCGTCAGACACTTAACACACTTACTAGCTGTGTGGGCAAGTCACTTAACCCCAATTGCCCTGCCTTCCCCCCTGCCAAAAAAAATCCTGGGATTTTCTTTTCTTTTTTTAAAATTTATTTTAAAATCAATATACAATAAAGAAATGGAAACATATTTAAATCTTAAATACAAAATAAGAAAAAAAACATTGCCATGTGCACAGCGGAACATGAATGGATTCAAATATACATCATGAATTTACATTTCAAGAAAGCATATATAATAAATACTACACATTGTGTTCAAACTGTCCATCTTTTCTTTGCCTCCTTGTAAATTTTTTTTGTTCTCGTGTATTTTTTCATTTTTCTTTCTTTTCCCCCTTCCCCCAAGAAAGCTACAATTAAGCATGGAGATATACACACACAAACATATACATATATGTATATATACACACATAGACATACATTCACATACATATACTCAGTTGTCTAGAATCACACTCATATAGACATCTATATTTACATGCATCTAGTAAGACCATACTACACTTTTTAGTCCTCTATTTCTCTGAGGGTGGATAACATCTTCCTTGATAAGTCCAAGTGTTTCCCTATTTTCCTAAGGCCACCAACTCATCATTTGCTACACCATAGCAATATTCTAACCTTATATTCTCCAGTTATTTTAAATGGCCTAAAAATTGATTAATATGGCTGACATATCGTGTAGTTTCACTGTTTTCCTCTTTCAAATAAATCTATTTTAGCTTTAACCTTATCTGAGATCTTGCTCACCAGCCCTGCTTTTTTCCTAATAATTCTACTCTTGATCTCTATTTTGTTTGTTTATCTCTTATTTCCCACCCCTCTTAACCCCTCTACTTTCCTTCTACCGCTACCTTGTTCTCCTATTACTTAACCTAGACTCCTCCAAAGATCCTTTCCTTATCTTCTCCCCCTACCTTTTCTCCTTAACATCTTGTTTCTATCTGAATTTAGAAGACTTTTATAGTCTTCTAAATACATATGGTATTCCCTCTTTATACCATTCCTGTTAATCTAGATACCCTTCTATAACACCCTACCCTATTTCCTCACTCTCTTATTTCTTTATAAATTTAAAAGATTATTATTCCCTTCTAAATGCATATATTGTTCTCTCTTTATCCCAGATCTGACCTGAGTAGGATTCCCTCTAAAAGTTCCTCTCTTATTTTCTTCCTCCTCCCTATCCTGTAGCCTTTTATTTCTTTCGCAATAGTTTTATACATATACATATATCTGTGTGTTTTATATGTATGTGCATACATTATATACGTGTGTGTGTGTGTATTATTCCCTCTTTTTAACCCATCTGTGATAAGAATAGGGTTCCAGAACTACCAGTCCTCCTCCCCCATTTAATTCCTCTGTGACAGTTTTTTTCTCTCACACCTCCTTTACTGAATCACTCTTTTCCCCTTCTTCTTGACTTTTTTAGAATCGCATCATACACTGATCTACCCCAATCTTCCTTTTGAACTACCAATTACTACTTGCAATCTTAGACACACAGTTCACATTTCCTTGTATAAAAAGTAAAGTCTGTCCTTATTGATTCTCTTGTAATTAATCTTTGATGTTTGCCTCATGTTTCTCTTGGGTCTTGTATGTCAAATTTCCTATTGAGTTCACATGTTTTTGTAATAAAATCCTGAAGGTCTAGAAATTCATTGAATGTTTTTTTTCATTCAGAATTATGCTTAACTGTGCTGAGTGTGACATTTTCGACTGCAGACCCAGTTCTTTTGCTCTTTGATGGATAGCACTCCAAGACCTGCAGCTTCTGCTAGGTCTTGTGTGATTCTAATTGTAGCTCTGCTATATTTGAATTTTTTCTTGTTTCTCATAATATTTTCTTGTCGAGCTGAGGGTTTCAGAATATAGCTATGATATTCCTGTAGGTTTTCTGCATAGAATCTCTTTCAGGTGGTCATTGATGTATTTTTTTGTATTTCTACTTTCCCCTCTAGTTCTAACACTTCAGAAGATATTTCTTTAATTATTTTTGCATTATTGTATCAAGATTCTTTAGTTGATCATAGCATTCAGGTAGTCCATATATTCTTATCTTTTCTTGAGTTGTTCTTCAGACCAGTTGTTTTACTTTTTAATTTATTTAATATTTTTAGTTTTTGGCATTAATTTTCACAAGAATTTGAATTACAAATTTTCTCCCCATTTCTACCCTCCCCTCCCACTCCAGGATGGTATATATTCTGGTTGCCTCATTCCCCAGTCAGCCCCCCTTCTGTCACCCCACTCCCCCCTATCCTGTTTTCTCTTACCTTCTTGTAGGGCAAGATAGATTTCTATGCCCCATTGCCTGTGTATCTTATTTCCTGGTTGCATGCAAAAACTTTTTTTTGAACTTCTGTTTTTAAAACTTCGAGTTTCAAATTCTCTCCCCTCTTCCCTCCCCACCCACCTTTCCTAAGAAGGCAAGCATCAACATAGGCCACATGTATATCATTATGTAAAATCCTTCCACAATACTCATGTTGTGAAAGACTAACTATATTTTGCTCCTTCCTATCCTATCCCCTTTATTCAATTTCTCCCTTGACCCTGTCCCATTCAAAAGTGTTTGCTTTTGATTACGTCCTCCCCCATCTGCCCTCCCTTCTATTGTCCCTCTTTTTTATCTCCTTCCTCCTTCTTTCCTGTGGGGTAAGATACCCAATTGAGTGTGTATGGTATTCCCTCCTCAGGTCAAATTTGATGAGAGCATTCACTCATTCCACCTCACCTGCCCCCTCTTCCCTTCCAACAGAACTGTTTTTTCTTTATGTGAGATAATTTACCTCATTCTATCTCTCCCTTTCTCCCTCTCCATGTATTCCTCTCTCATCCCTTAATTTGATTTTATTTTTTTAGGTATCATCACTTCATATGCAACTCATCCCGTGCCCTCTGCTGTCTATCTATCTATCTATCTATCTATCTATCTATCTACCTACCTACCTACCTACCTATCTACCTATCTATCTATCTAAATGTATATTCCCTTCAGCTACCCTAATACTGAGGTCTCATGAATTATACACATCATCTTTCCATGTAGGAATGTAAACAAAACAGTTCAACTCTTGTAAGTCCCTTATGATTTCTCTTTCTTGTTTACCTTTTCATGCTTCTCTTTATTCTTGTGTTTGAAAGTCATATTTTCTATTCAACTCTGATATTTTCATCAAGAAAGCTTGAAAGTCATCTATTTTATTGAAAATCCAAATTTTGCCTTGAAGCATGATACTCAGTTTTGCTGGGTAGCTGATTCTTGGTTTTAATCCTAGCTCCATTGACCTCCGGAATATCATATTCCAAGTCCTTCGATCCCTTAATGAAGAAGCTGCTAGATCTTGTGTTATCATGATTGTGTTTCCACAATACTCAAATTGTTTCTTTCTGGCTACTTGCAGTATTTTCTCCTTGATCTGGGAGCTCTGGAATTTGGCAACACCATTTCTAGGAGTTTTCATTTTGGGATCTTTTTCAGGAGGTGATTGGTAGATTCTTTCAATTTCTATTTACCCTCTGGTTCTAGAATATCAGGGCAGTTCTCCTTTATAATTTCTTGAAAAATGATGTCTAGTCTCTTTTTTGATCATGGCTTTCAGGTAGTCCAATAATTTTTAAATTATCTCTCCTAGACCTATTTTCCAGGTCAGTAGTTTTTCCAATTAGATATTTCATATTGTCTTCCATTTTTTGTTCCTTTGGTTCTGTCTTATAACATCTTGACTTCTCATAAAGTCACTAACTTCACTTGTTCCAATATAATTTTTAAGGTAGTATTTTCTTTAGTGGTCTTTTGGACCTCCTTTTCCATTTGGTTAATTCTGCCTTCCAAGGCATTCTTCTCCTCATTGGCTTTTTGGAGCTCTTTTACCATTAGAGGTAGTCTATTTCATAAGGTGTTATTTTTTCAGTACTTTTTTGGGTCTCCTTTAGCAAGTCATTGACTTGTTTTTCATGGTTTTCTCTTATCACTCTCATTTCTCTTCCCAATTTTTCCTCTACTTCTCTAACTTGCTTTTCCAAATCCTTTTTGAGCTCTTCCATGGCCTGAGACCAGTTCATGTTTTTCTTGGAGGCTTCTGATATAGGCTCTTTGACTTTGTTGACTTCTTCTGGCTGTATGTTTTGGTCTTCTTTGCCACCAAAGAAAGATTCCAAAGTCTGAGTCTGAATCTGAGTATGTTTTTGCTGCCCGGCCATGTTCCCAGCCAACTACTTGACCCTTGAGCTTTTGTCAGGGTATAACTACTTGTAGAGTATAGAGTACTTTATCCCAAGCTTGAGGGGCTGTGCTGTTGTTTTCATAGCTATTCTACACAGCAAGCTCTGCCACACTAGTGCTCCTCCTCCCCCAAGAACTGCCACCCCTGACCGGATTCAGATCTGAGCAGGTTCTGCAGTCCTGCTGGGATCCACCACGTAATTCCCCACCAGGTGGGCCTGGGGCCAGAGGCCCCTGAAGCTGTAGTTCTGTAGCTGCACCACCTCTGCTTCCCGGGGCAGTGGCGTGAACCCAGAACTCCTTTCACTCTGTCCCCGCAGTTTTTTCCCACTACCCTTCTCTGTTGTCTTTGTGTTTGTGGGGTGAGAAGTCTGGTAAGCCACAGCTCTCCGATTCAGGGCACTAGGGCCTGTTCCACCTGGTTCATGGTCTGGTTGGTGCGGGCACAGCCCATGCTGGGCTCTGCTCTCCTCCACTCCTAGCTCCCTGTGATAGACCTTACCAGTGATCATCTGGAGCCCTGCTTCCCTCTGCTATTCCATGTGTTCTGCAGTTCTAGAATTTTTTCAGAGCCATTTTTTACAGGTGTTTGGTGTGTCTCTCGGGGAGGACCCCTAGTCAAGTCCCTGCTTTCTAGCCACTATCTTGGCTCCACCCCCCAGCTGTTTTTCTTATGAAATGTTTCACATTCTCTTCTATTTTTATTCTTTATATTTTGTTTTATTATTTCTTGGTCTCATAACTTAGCTGACTTCTCCTTGCCCAATTATAATTTTCAAGGAGTCATTTTCTCCCTTAAGATCCTGGATCTCCTTTTCTAGTTGGTTGACTTCTCTTTCATAATCCTCTTTTTTGTCTTGGAGTGTTCTTATTTAAAAAAATTCCTGGATCTCTCTCATTTGATATTTAAAGTCCTTTTTTCTAAGGTTATTCTACGAATTATTTTGACAAGTGACCATTTGACATTACTCTCTGTGGTAGGACAGGCCTTTTTTGGTTTCAGTATCCTCCTCTGTGGATGAATCCCAGTCTTCTCTATTCCCATAGTGACTTCTAGGGTTGGTACTTTATCCTTTTCCTATTCATTTAAAAGAAAATATAGAAACTCATTGTTGTAATCACCCTCTAGTCCTGGGAGATAGGGGATGATGCCACTGTCCTCAGTTCCTCCTTCAGTTCTCCCCTGTGGCCTGGAATGGAAATCAAGAACTCTGCCCTGCTCTAAGTGTCCACAGCCAGCAGTATCTCCACCCCACTGATTCTGCATTCCTCAGACATGTGCTGGTGCCTTTTCACCACGGGCCTAATCTCAGCAGTAGAGCTGGGCCTGGCATCATTTATCAGCAGAGGTTCCCTCATTCTCTCCCTACTCAGATGCCTAACTCCCCACACTGTCCAGGAGGTGAAAATTCCTGTGGCTGGGGCAGAAGCTACCTCCCAACCCAGCTATCCCAAGGGCTTGCCACTTGCTGCTTTGGCAGAACAGTCCTGGAGTTGTTTACACTCCAAAGGTATTCTTCAGTTCTTCTCTATTTTTCTGGGAGGACTACTGTTCTGCCCCAACTCTTGTTTGTTTTTAACTGCTCTATGTTTGCCCTGAGGCAGTATTTTGTCATGTTTGTGGGGGAAATCTGAAGGGCTTGGAATTTTCTGGCCTACTCCAGCATCTTCCCAGAATCCTCTATGATGCCTGAGATTTTCAAGAATGCCTCCTTTAAAAGTGTAAATTAACCAATCACAAATAATTTGTTAAGTGCTTACTACGTTTTAGGCACTATAAATGCTAGGGGTACACTGCCCTCAAGAAGCTTATATTCCAAAGATGGCAGAGTAGAGAAACCACTCAGCTGATCTCTCACAACATTCCTCTCCAAACAACTTTAAAATGATGCCTCACGATGAATTTTGGAGCAACAGAGCCAACAAAAAAAAAAAAATCAAAGTGAGACATTCTCTCAGCCCAAGACAACATAGGAGGTTAGAAAGAGAAATCTGTAAAATTGGATAGAAAGCCTACCTGGAGCCCATGTGGACTAAATACAGTGGTGAGATGAGGTGGTGGTGTCAGCAGCAGCTTTGGGGATTCTCAAGTCAGAGACAGTAAGGGGACCTGGCAACTGGTAAGAAAGAGATTAAAAGAGATCCCTATGCTATCACTGTACACAGGACCACAAGCTTTTTGGCAGCTCCATTGCTTATACACACTTCTCTGTCATAGTTCAAAGGAAGAAAAGAGAACTATTGGTCAAAAGGGAGTGGAAGCTCTGGGGGACAGCGTCACTTCCTTGTCCAAGGCATAAGTGACCCAATAGGTATTGTTTCTGGTCCCAGGAAAGAAGTGCTTTAAGGAATATGATGGATTGCAGCCCCAAGTGATCAAGGACCCTTTCTGGGTATCAGAGTACATATGAGGAAAGCAGTGACCAGATCACACTGCCTTGAAAGCACCTAAAACTTCCAACCCCACCTGGTGAACCAGCTCTGAAAACAGCAGTGAAGTTAAAAAGCCTGAAGCTTGTATCCCCCCACCCCACACATACACACACACTGGGTACAGAGCTCAATATTAACATAAAGTTCCAAATCAAGACATAGGAAGGAAAAATGAGCAATCCCCCCCACTGACACCCCACCCCCCCGCAAAGAACCTGAACATAAAAAGTTACTATGGTGACAGGGCAGTTCAAGTTGCAAGCTTAAAAGAAGACAGTAAAGTCAAACAGCTGCCAGAACAGATTCAAAGATAATTGTAAATTGGATACAAGCCCAACAAGGATTCCTCAAAGAGCTAATTTTTTAATAAAATATGCGTGGTAGAGGGAAATTAGATAAATAAATGAAAGCAAAGGAAGAAAATTATGAAAAGACAACTAACAGCTTGGTAAAAGAGGCATCAAAAATAATGAAGAAAATAGCACCTTAAAAAGCAGAAAGGGACAAATGGAAAAAGATGTGCAAAAATTCACTGATGAAAGTAAGTCCTTAAAAAGCAGGGTTGGTCAAATGGAAAAAGGTACAAGAACTCCCAAAGAAAATATTTTTTTTTAAAAATTAGAATTGGCTAAGTGGCAGCCAATGACTCCATGAGAGACCAAGAAAAAACAAAACAATGTCTAAAGAATGAACAAATAGGAGAAAATGTGAAATATGTCATTGGAAAATAACTGGCCTGCAAAATAGATCAAGGAGAGATAATTTAAGGATTATTGCTTTACCCAAAACACTCTCATGCTTGGCCTGAATCAGATTAAAATGAAATTGGAAAATGGTAAACAAAATAGATAAAAATACAATGAAACATAGGCAATGGCAATATGTGGCCTCCTAAGACAATATTTAGCTCACAGGTATCTTAATGTGCAGTTGAGTGTCTCCCATTTCTCTTGGAGTTTGACATGACTCCTATAGATATGATATGGAAATATATATATGAATGATATAACTGTAGAAACATAAATGTATATAGATATCATATATATATATGTGTGTGTGTGTGTGTGTGTGTGTGTTCATAGTCACAGTGCTTTGCAAAAAATCGCAGTGCTGTATACATGGAGACATATTTAAGATGTGGGATTATTTTTAGAAAAAAAAATTTACTCATAGTACTTTAATTGTGGTAAGTTATAAATGATCATTAGAGTTAGAAACATAAAAGAAATTAGAGTTAATCTAGTCCAGGGGTTGGGAACCTGAAAGCATATGGGCTTCAGTTTCTTCATCTATAAAATGAGGAAGTTGGGTTCGATGGCCTTGGAAGGTCTTTCCAGATCTAACTAATTCTATAGTTCTCTGATCCTATTATAGCCTCAAAAGACGAGCAGCCAGTCCCGGCGTAGAACATTTCAGGTCCTATGTGGGAATCTGACTAGCTCTTGTTCTTGAGATATTCTCGCTTACTCTGTTTTTCTTTGACCCTTAATTTCAGAAAACATCTCTGGGCCTCAATTGTCTCAGATATGCAATGGGAATAAAGCAGTATAAAACTTTACAATTTGATAAGGATTTATTTTGAGGGGCAGGCAGAATGCATATGTGCCTATCCCCAGCTCCTGTGTATGATGAGAAAGGAAAGCAGGAAGTTTTCAAGTCATAAGAAAAGGTTAGTGCCAAACTCATCATCTTCTGACTTTTGAAATCACTTGGAGGATTACTGAACTAGCCAATCCCCCAAAGCTTCCCATACCTTGGCTTGAAAAAGGACAGCATTAACCCCATGCTGAGCCTGCTAATTACCACAGAGGCAGGGTATATTAAACGGTAAGGATGCACATGCACACCTAATTATGTTCATGCATACTTATAAATCAGTATACTGAAAGCATATGCATGATGAAAATTACCCATCATTAACTTTCCTAATTGCACCCAAATAAAGAGGAAAGCAATTCACTGTGGAATATGTTTTCATCATTTGGGCACAACCTTGCTTGTCTCATTGTAAGTTTGAAAAATTGCTTTTGAGATCATAAACAAGAATTGATTCTTTGGAATTTAAAAACACTGTCTAGGTGTCCCTTCAGAACAACAGAATCTGGAAAGAGAATGATATGTTCTGGATGGCAGGAAGCTATAGCAGGTGGACATCAGGAAGATCTGAGAGCCACAGAAGTTGGCAAATGAGAAGAATTCTTTCAATTTGATGCAGAGTATGTCACAGATGGTAACAGAGGGAGTGCATATGCAATAGTGTGGAACAACCAGGAACAGCTCCTAAAAGACACAAAAGCATTAAATTTAGAGGTTGAAGAGAAGAGTCAATTGTAGTACAGTTCTTAGGACCAATTGGATCACTGGCACCTTTTTACTCAACAATTTCCTTCCAGTTTCTTGAAACCATTTCATTTTCATCACTGGCAAGATGAAGAAAAGAATGCCTCGAATTGCACATGCTTAATTAGACTGCTGGTTGGACCAGGATTCCATATAAGTTTACTATTTTCCCTTGTTGGGGGTAGGGATGGGGAGAAACCAAGAAAAAAAATCAAGATTTTGGGTTCTGTCCTTAATGTGAAACCCAACTTTGGCTAAGATGGTTTGTATGGGCAATGAAGAGAAAATGTTTATTCCTGTTATAGCTCCCCCTCACTTAAATATTTGTTGCCCCTAGAAAATCAGTTCAGGGCTTTTGGGAGAGAGATTACTCACAATCACTTCTATTACATATTTGTGAATGTAAACATTGATACTATGTCTAAAAGACAATAAAAAACATTCAATTGAACTGACAAGTTTGATATCCTACATTCAAATCAAACCATTGAGTATGTACTAGGTTCTTACTAGTACCAAGCACTATGCTTAATACTGGGAGTACAAATACAAGCAGAAAGAAGAGCAATATCTGACCACAAAGAGTTTGCATTCCAGTAGAGGAAACAACACATCAAAGGAAGTAGAAAGGTAGAGGGGCCATGGAGTTACCTAACTCAATAGCACTGTAGAAAAAGTTCAGGAGAGAGTCAGGAACATAGTCCAGAGAAGGAAAGCAAGGTGGCTTGCGTTTCCTCCTTAAAATGGAAATTCTGGGAAGAAGATTCAATTCAAAATAGTTAGTTGCTGTCCACTATGTGTAAGACAAAGTGGCTCAGTACACTGGAAGAATACTGGGGGCCAGAAATACCTGGGTTAAGATTCTGCCTTTGACACAAGATGGCTTTATGACCGTGGGTAAATGATATAATGGCATACTGGCCTTAGTAATGCTGTAAAATTTTAATTTTAAGAGAAGTTGCCAATCTGTATTTTTAGAGGGGCTTTGTTATTAAGAATTTGCTACAATAATGAAATCATAGGTCCAGGCCACAACCCCCCAAAATATAGGAAATTGTATATTGTACTAAAGAAACCATTTTTTGAAAGATTTCTTTTAATGTACTGACTAATTTGTTTAAATAAATTAAATTGCTGTTTGGATATTAACCTAATTTTAACATAATAAATAATAACCAACATTTATAAAATATTTTACAGTTTGCCAAGTACCTGCCATAGATCATCTCATTTGGTCATAACAACAAAACAGTTTATAGGTGTCTGCTACCCAAACTCTTGAATTTGCTATCCACTATATCCCCATAAGTTTTTTAAATGAATTGCTGTCTAGCCAGACCTCTTCTATCTAGTGCTTATGAAGCTGTTTTTTTTATCTCACTTTAATACTATCAAGTGTAACACTACATTTATCTCTATTACATTCATGTTATTAGATTCAGTCCAGCACTCTTGCCTCTCAATTATATATCTGATCCTGACTGTCATCCAATGTGCTAGCTATTCCTTCCAGCTTTATGTAATTGGGAAATTTGATAAGCATCCAACCTGTGCCTTTATCCAAGACACTGGTTTTACTCAACTAGTCAAGTGCCACAACAAATATCATATAATGATTTATTGGCTTGGTTTAGCTTGTTCTCTTATTGTTTCATGGACACCCATGTAAGCTGCTTGAGGATCTGGTTAAGGTGAGTTTATACACACACATGATATATGTATATATACACACATGCGTTATACATATATACATACACATATGTTGTTGTTTGTCCTTTGTTTTTGAAGAGGACCAATGTCATCATGGGGTGATTTCTTGAATTGTGCATAAATTGGATTTGGATTTAAGTGAGGTAGAGTTGTACAAAGTCATCAGCCTCACTCTCCCTTCCAGAGTCATCAAAGTCCAATGGCAACACAAAAATCCAAATGACAGGCAATGGCCCAGAATGCAGTGGATGAATTTGGTGTCTTGAATGCCTGACCAAACTCTAAGCACATCGCGGTACCTGCTTCAGCTGCTGTCATGGCCATTGGAACAAATTGTTCACATCCTCTCATTCCACTAGAGGACGTCTTCATATGCTTGGGATAGCATTCCTCTGATTCACTTGTGGATTTAAGGACTGTCAATTACCCTCAACCTGGTTTAACCCACATGCCAAGATGGTTTTGCCCAGGTGTGTCCACTGCTCACGGTACAGCTTCTTGGAGCCACAGGTAAGAGCTGGGTCATTGGTTGGACACCAAAGGTGGATGAGCAGCCTTGAAAAGGGCATACTAAGCCCTCATTCCAGAGGTACTTAATAGCCTATACACCCCACATGCACACATAATTGACTCATGCATAGCCAGAGCTAGCTAAGCATTTGGGAGACTTCAAAAGAATGTATTGGAAACAGGAAGCATTAAGATGCTTAGCAAACTAAAGGTCTACAGATCCATTGGGCTGACCTCATTGTTGTATGCCTGTGAAACCTGGACAGTCTACTAGCGCCAAGCCAGAAAATGGAACCACTTCCATTTGAATTGTGTTAGGAAGATTCTGAAGATTACCTGGCAAAAAAGGTACCAGACACTGAGGTCCTTTCTCAAACTGAACTGCCATGCATTTAAACTCTACTTCAGAGAATGCAATTCTATAGTCTGGTTATATTGTTTGAAGACTAAAGGTACATTTGCCTAAGAGACTATTTCACAAAGAACTCAAACAAGGCAAGCATTCACATGATAGTCAGAAAAAGCAATACAAGGACACCTTCAATGTTTCTCTGAAGAACTTTGATATGGATTGTGAGACATTGAAGACACTGGCACAGGACTGTCCAGCAGGGTGTTCCCTCATCAAAAAAGATGCTGTCCTCTATTAGCAAAGCAGAATTGTAGTAACTCAAAAGAAACATAAGATGCACAAACTCAAATAAAACTGCCTTACTAATGGTCATGTAGACTATTTGAGCCCGACTTGTGATAGAGCCATCTGAGCTCATATTGGTATGATCAGCCACAGCAGGATACACTGTACATTGACTCTGACATCATTATGTCCTTTTGGCCCTCTTTGAACACAAAGAACAAACAAAAATAATCAATACATACGCATTAGGAATCCATTATGTGCCTGCCAGTATCAATTAAATGAAACTTGCTTTACTATTCACCATGGGAGATCCAAAGAAGGAGAAGTAGGAGGAGGAGGAAGAAGGAGGAGGAGGAGGAAGAAGGAGGAGGAGGAGGAAGAAGAAGATGATGATGATGATGATGATGATGATGATGATGATGATGAAGGAAGAGGAGGAGGAGATTGAGGAGGAAGAGGAGGAAGAAAAAGGAGGAGGAGAACCTTCATAATACACTGTACAATGTATTTGGGAAGAGATTAAAATGAATAAATACCATTACAAATAGTAATCAACAACAACAATAAAGAATAGGTCTTTGTGTATGACTTCTCCAATCGATGTTATTACTGGAGTAATAGCTTGACATAATGACATTCGAAATGTAATAAAAGAAATTTCATCACTCTTTGATGGTCCAGAAGGCTTCATGAAGAAGATAGGACATTAGCTAACCTTGCCAGATGGCAGGTTATATAAAAAAGGATCAGAGAGTTATTGAATACCACAAGTTCAACGTAAGTCAACAGTGTGCTATGGCATATGAGAAAGGTAATAAGAACTTGAGACTCATAAAAAAGAGTCATAAGGTCCAGGACTAGAGCTATGATCGGCCCTCTAGACTTTACTTAATCAAACTTCATCTGCAAGATAATATTAGTTCTGGTCATCCCAGGTTAGAAAAGACATTGCTAAGCTAAAGAATGTCCAGAGCAATGCAGTCAGAGATGTCTAATAAAGAACTAGGAGTATTATGTGGAACCGACAAAAAGGCAAATTTAGGCTCGATATCAGGAAAAACAAACCAATCCATAAATTAACCAATAAGCTTTCATTTATTCATATGTGCACATGGCTACATATTCATATGTGTGTATGAAAATATGTATATTCTCATATATATGCAGACATATACAAAATATATAATAAATAAATAAAAAGTAATTATGACGGGGCATGAGCAGCTGCAGAAATTGGGACAGGCTTTGTGCAGAAGGTTCCACTTGAGCTGAATTTTAAAGGGAACACGGGATTCTGAGAAGGAAAAATGAGGAAGGAATGCATTTAAAGAGAGAGGCACAACTAATGAAAAGGCATATGGAATATGGAAGATTGTGAGCAACGGATGATCAGAAGGGCAGTTTGGCTGAATCATATAATCTATGAAAGCATGTAATGTGTGATAAAGATAAAAGGCTTTTACTTTAAATGACAGAGAAGTTTATATTTTATGCTGGAAGTAATAGAGAATCTCTGAAATTTATTGAACAAGAAGTTGGCATGGTCAGACCTGTGCTTTATGAAAAAAAAAAAAAAACTTTGGCAACCATGTGGTGTATGACTTGGAGGAGGAAGAAATATGAGCCAGGGAGACCAATTAGGTAGCTTATTGCAGTAGTTTGGGTTCAAGGAAAAGAGGACCCAGAAATGCTAGGAATGTGCAAATAGCAAGAACTGGTGAATGATTAGATATGTGTAGTTAGTGAAATTTATGAGTAAAGGATAATTAATAATAATAATAACTAGAATTTTCATAGCACCTACTATGTGCCAGGCACTATGCTAAGTGCTTTACAAATAGTACTTCATTTGATCCTCACAACTCTGAGAGTTAGATTTGAGAAGGTAGGTGTCTGGGAGTATTGTAGTATCTTCGATAGAAACAGGGAATTTTGAAGAGTAGTGGATTTAGAGGAAAAGTAATTAATGTGATTAAAGTAATAAAATTAATTTGTTAATCTTTTTTTGACACGTTAAGTCTTAGAAATTAGAATTATTCAAAAATCGAACATACTATCTCTCCAAATAGTAGTGGATCTCCTCTCATTTGAGGTATTCAAGAAAAAAGCCATGTGATATGGCCATGGTATGTTATCTTGAAAAAGGGATACTTGTGCAAAGATGGGTTGAAGATGATCCATGAGGACTGTGGCATCTGAAGCACCTTCCAACTCTGAGATTTCTTGATTCCACAAACTGGGCCTTGCTCAGTAGAAACCATCTGTCAAGCTAAAGAGAGGAAGGAAAAAGAAAACCTATTCTTTGTGAGGGAAATAGAAACAAAAAAAATGAAGGAATGAATTTCTAAGACATAGGCTGGGGACAATCAGTCTGTTGGAGTAGAGAGCTGAGAAAGTCTTGGTGATGGTAAGGTTTGATATGGGTCTTGAATGAGTTTGGGGAAGTCTGATAGAGAGGAGGAGGGAGAGCATTCCAGTCATCAGGAGGGCTTGTCTGGGACCTGGTAATCTATTTTAACAGGTAAAATTCCCTTTTAGGGAGTAGAATAATGAAGATAATGGCTATCTATGGTTTAATTCAACTACCATTCATTAGGTACTTCTCATATCATGACCTAGGCAATGTACTAAGGTGATGGGAATTCAAAAATGAATTGTCTCTTCCTTCAAAGAGCTTATGTTCTACTAGGTGATGGAGTGAGTACAGTGGAGAACAAAATGTACATAGACAAATTTTTAAAAGTATAAATTCAGAGTAGTTTGGTGGAGATAGATATGAAGTCATTAGGAAAGCAACCAAGGAAGGAATTCCAGAAGGAGTAAGATATTTCAAAAAAAAAAAAGATGCCATGTCCCTAAACACAAAGAGAAGCATAATATAGTCATGGAAAAGTTTCCATAGATTACCAATTTAATGTTCTCATTTGCAAATTTAGTAAGTTTCTTCCTCTATCTGTGACATAGATTCCTGATCTGTAAAATGAAGGGATTGGATTTAATTGCCTCCACAGTTCCTTCTAGCTCCAAATTTATGGTCCTATGAATTGAGAAGGGTGTGAGGTAGAAATCAAAAGCATTCCTTTGGGAATGGTCACTCATCCATTCCCATATACAATGAAAACATGCAAGCAGCTGACTCTGCTATTACGGTGACCCAAATCCTTGGTCAGGGAGAGTCTGGGGCAGGTAACTCTTTCCTGCAGGTGAGGCTCCACTGGGGCTAGCTGTCCTTGCATTATATGGCATTAAAATGATGTCTAGGAATGGGTGGACAGAGAATGGGGTCTCGGGCTTGATTCCCAGAAATCAGTGTCAATCATAAACTGGCCCAAAGTAGTAATTTCAATCCCACTACTCTATGGAGTTAGAGTTTAGTACTCTAAGGCCTTTTATTCAGCCCTTTGCTCCTCTACCTTTCTTTTTTTAGAAAAAAAAAAACATGTAACAAGACCCGATAAGTCTACAAATTAATGAATATTATAGACATAAAATAACATACAATTTGGGTTGGGTCTATTGGCTTAAATGACCAAATTCATTTAATCATATCTTAATGATTCTCCATTTTTAGAGTTTACTTAAAACTCTCTTGACATTAAGGAAGGTGCTGTCATCACCTGCCAGGTGTGACTGGAAGCCTATAATAGCCTTCAAGTCTTCTGGTCCCGGAGAAGCCCCACTTAAGGAATTCAGCCATAATTTCCTGTTCTAAGTTAATCAGCTTCCTGTCTGAGGCAGAATATTTCTTGGTTTCAAGGCTCTATTCTCTCTGGTGTGGTGCATCTTCATTGACAGCTCCTATCTTTTAACTCCAGAATAAATTTGACCTTTGGCTCTGGTGTAATCCTATTCCCCCTAGTCTGTCCTCATCACGGGCTTTCATGTGCTCCTTAGGTCCTGTAACAACAATGTTGCTAGCAGCTGTTGTGGGGGTGAAAGAACAGCGACAAGAGCACACAGAAGGGCAGCTAGCACAGGTCCTTCGATCGGCTTTTCTAAGGAAAGCAACTTTAAGGGGTTAACAATCTTACTGTAATTAGCTCAGAGGGAAAAGCCAGCACCCTGAACTTCAAAGCAAATACAAACAGAAATTACAAGCATACATTATATAAACGGAACAAACACACATAGAAATAAACAGACCGACCTCTGTCTCACCAGGGAATTACAGTTACCAGAGAGAGAGGTACCAACATCTGAGTTTCCAAAGTTGGGGGTGGGGGCTCCAACAGCTCCCTAGAGTCTCCTCTGGCCAAATCACCAACATTCTTCCAATGAGTGTGCCCCCAAAGGCAAAACACCAACCTCAGAGCTCTTACACCCCGTTCAGGGCTCAGAGCCTACTAAGCAAAAAGGTGTGGGGCCTAGGGCTTCACACCTAGTTAGTTAAAGGGTGTGGGACTGCCTCTAATCAGGCCTCACTTTGTTGGCCCCACTTGAGGTCCATTGAGGGGATAGGAAGAGTCTTTAATTCCTGATCCACATCACAAAGGTGTGGGCCTGCCTCTAATCAGGGCTCCCTTTGCTGGCCCCACCAGAGGCCTGTTCAAAGGTCGGGAAAGATCTTTCACTTACAGATTGGCCTTAAAGACCAAGTTACCCTCCAAGTATCCTTTGACACTAGAATTTTCCAAAACACTTTTCATCCTACCTAGCTTCTTGGTCCTTTGTATGTACTGCTAATGGCATGACTAGCAGTCCTTGGAGATGATGCATTTATTCCACGGCTAAGCTCCCTTCACTTCACTTCCTCCATCTGTAAAATGGGAATGATCCCACCTACACTACCTGCTTCCTGTGTGAAGCTAGAATGATGTATTTGTAATATATTCCTCAAATTTTTAAATGTCAGTTGTCATTTTTACTGGTGTTGTCATTTGGATTAGGATTCATATTGAGACTTGAGTGTGTGTTGTCCTTTCCTTTAGTAAATAATGATCATATACTAAGCCTCTTACATAGGGATTTAAAATTTGCAAAACTTTTTTATGTACCTTATCTCATCTGATTTCCACAATCATGAAATGGAGGTGCAAATATTCCCATTTTATGGCTAAGGAAACTGAGCCTGATAAAAGTTAGGTGACTATCCCAGGGCCACAGAGCTAGGAAGTGTCTGAGGAGGTTCTCAAATACAGCACTTCCTGATTCCAAGTCTAGCACTTTCACCAGTATACCATGTTTCCTCTCAAAGTGTCCTGGATGACAAAATGTCACCCCCGGATTATATACTTCAAGTCTTTTGAGGATTTATTTTTTTTTAATTTCACTCTGTCATTCCCCATCCTCTGACTCCCTACTCTTGAACTAGAGGCTCTCTGCCATCAAAAGTTTATCTGCATTTGTCAATCAAACATCATTATTTGGAACTAGCAGCTCCCAAGCTCCCCTCAAACACTGGCAGTAAGTCCCCTACAAAGTCACTGTTGACTTTTGCCTACCTCTGTAAAGTTTGCAAAGTATTTCACACTGAATCAATGATTTAGAACTGAGAGAGACTTTAAGATCTTATCTGGTGCAATCTGCTTGTTTTATAGATGAGGGAACTAAGACCCAGTGTAAGATGCATTGACAACTCCAAGGTCGTATAAATCACAAATATCAGTGGCCAGATTTGAACCTATATCTCCTAACCACAAATTCAAAATTCTCTAAAGGTAACTTCCTATGATCCCTATAACCTCGTGACTTCGATGTTTTTGTTCTGCCTCTTTCTCTTCCTTTTTTTTTTTACAGATAAGGAAAATAAAAAGTTCAGAGATGCTTACTGACTTACCCACAGTCACAAAGCTAGATGGGAATTGAACTTTGAACCTCTGACTCCAACTCCAGGACTCTTTCCCACTGAGCCAAACAGTGATGCTCCCAGTTCTGTGAGATAATTGCTTTTGTGAACTCCATTTTATAGATATGGAGATGGAAGCAGACATAGGTTAAGTGACTTGCCCAGGGTCACACAATCACTGATTTTCTAAAGTGCGATTTGAAGTCAGATTTTTCCAGTCTCCTGGACTGAATCCACTCTATGCCACATACAGTTAATGAATAGAGCCTTTCATCTCAGTGTTTAGCCAGGAGAGAATATTTAGAACTGAAAAAGAGAACTCTAATTCTCTTACACTAGTATAGCGTGTAATGGTAACCCCCACTGCTCTCCTGAAATAGCAGTCAATAGTGGGGCAGTTAGAATCTAATAAACTCCCCAAATAATTATCATCTTCAAGCACAAGAGGCACAAGCCATTTTTCTGTTTGATCAGTTGCTGAGAGTGGCATAATTTTCTCCAATTGTGAAAACAGCCTGGCGGTTTTGTTAGAAAAAGAGGAAATCGCTTTGTGGGATGTGTCATAATATTACTGATAGGCATTGTGGAACGAGGGAAGAGGAGAAAATTCCATCTCAACGGGAGAAATGACAGGCAGCCATTGCCACGAAATGATTCTCCTTTATTCCAAGCCCCACATTTCACTTTGCAACGACACCGGTTGTTAGTGCGATTTAGCAGGCTGGGGGTGTTCTTAATGTGTTGACTATTTAACAGGCTTCAAAGATCAGGCAAGCCCAGTCTCAAGCAGGGGGAGAAGAAACTACCATGGAGAGTCTCAGAGATGACAACTTAACATCAGTCAGTTCAAGCAAAAGGATTTCAGAAAGGATTCTGATTCAGTAACAACAATTACCAATAAAATGTTTGGGAATGGAGGCAGCTAGGTGGCGCAGTGAGTAGAGCACTGGCCCTGGAGTCAGGAGGACCTGAGTTCAAATCCAGGCTCAGACCTTTGACACATGTACTAGCTGTGTGACCTTGGGCCAGTCACTTAATCCCAATTGCCCTGCCAAAAAAAAAATGTTTGGTAATAAGAGGACACGAGTTCAAATACCAGTTTTGCCACAATGTCACTTTGGGCAGGGCACTTTTCCTCCATTGCCATCAGGTTGCTTAAGTGGAAATTGAGTTGGTTAGAGTAGGTCAATGGTATCAAACTGAAATAGAAATAAGGCTCCCTACATGCTACATATTGACTTCTTTTTTTTTTTTGGAGGGGGAAGGCAGGGCAATTGGGGTTAAGTGAGTTGACCAAGGTCACGCAACTAGTAAGTGTGTCAAGTGTTTGAGGCCAGATTTGAACTCAGGTCCTCCTGACTCTAGGGTCGATGTTCTGCCCACTGCGCCACCTAGCTGATCCACTTAATTTTATAACATCATGTTTGATTTATTGTATTTTTATTTATTTTGTTTAGTGTTTCTCAGTTATATTATAATCTTGGTCCTCCACACTGAGGAGCATTGTGAGTTGCATGCAATGACTTGTTTTAAATACGTGTTTCATTTATTAAACATCTACTGTGCACAAGGTCCTGTGCTAAGTGCTGGGGGTATAATGACAAAAAAAGAGAAAAAACTGTCCCTGAACAGAAGGAATTGACAGTCTATAGCGGGATATATCAGTAACAAAGATATAAAACTACAAACTTAATTTAAGGAGGGAGAAGGCACTAAAAAGCAGAGGTGTTAGGAAAGGCTCCTCTAGGAGAGATCGCCTGAGCTGAACCTTGAAGGAAGCTAAGGACTCAAAGAGAAGAGATGAGCATGGAATGCATTCTCTCAGTTCAAATGACCATGTACATGTACATCATGTCCAAAGGTCTGAAGGAAGTATTCAGCATTTAGGGAGGAGAGAAATGATTATTAATAACCAATTATGGGGGGGAACCAGGCTTTTTCCCTATCCTATTTCTTGATCTAAGTAATCTTGATCTAAGTAATATCTTTTGAAGGATATTACTGACCTCTGCCAAAAATTATCTCACCTAGACCATCATCTAGGTGAATGAACGGATCTCAACCCATTGTGTTTTACTCAGACTAATCTGGGAAAATGTGGATTCCCCCTTTTATTCATATGAGTGATATGGATACAGATAATTCTCTTTGACCAAAATTGAGTGATCAAAGTCACATACCCCAGACCCTTATTAAAATAGGTCCACCTCTCATTATAAAATTCGGGAACATCTTAGGAATACCCACTCTTCCAAGGACATATAGGCATGGAGTGGATTACAGGAGGCATCTTTGGTCTAAGACAGAAAGCTAAATGACCATCATTTTATTAATAATATCCTAACATTATTAATAAAATCATTAATTACCCAGAAACTAAGTCTGTCAAATTTTTTACATGCCACAGGGAATAGGAAATAGGTCAGTTTAGCTAGAGTCTAGAGTTCCAGATGAGTAATCATATGAAATAAGCCTGGAAAAGCTTTGTATGTAGGATCATGGATTTCTACTTATCTAGAAAGGATCTCAGGGGACAATCGGACCAGCTGCTCTATTTTACAGATGAGTAAACGGAGGCCTATGAAGATTAACTAACGTCCCCAAAGTCACACAGGTAGTGTCAGAGTTGGTGTTTGAACTCACAGTCTCTGAAGCCAGAGGCAGTTTTTTTTTTCACTGTACCAAGGTGTCTCCCAAGGAGCTATTTCATAAATGTTAGTGGAATGAATGAATGAATCAATCAATCCATCAGGAAAATCTAAGTGGGATTCAAATTGTACAGTGCTTTAAATTCTAAACTAAAAAGGTTGTATTTTATCTTAGGTATAATAGGGAGCCAAGAAAGATTCTTGAACAGGAGAGTAACAGGGTCAGATACATACTTTAAGAAGACTGTTTTTCAGCAGTGTAGAGAATGAATTAGAGCAAGGCAGAGACTGGAATCAGTAAGACCAATTAGAATAGTATTTCAGTATTCTAAGTAAAAGGTTACATGAGCTAGAACTATAGTAAATGGCAGTTTGGAGAGAGAGAATGTGTTGTTGTTTGTCCTTGTTTTTGAAAAGGATCAATGATATTGTGGGTGATGTCTTGACTTGTACATGAATTGGATCTAGGTGAGGCAAAATTGTACAAAGCCTCACTCTCTTTCAGAGTCATCAAAGTCCAACGGCAGGAAAAAAGGTCAAGACAACCAGTAATGGCCCAGGATGCAGTGGATGATGTTAGTGGAATGCACTTCAATGTCTAACCAAGCTCTAAGTGCTCAATCTGGTTTAGCCCACCTGCCAAGACAGGGTGGCTGCTGCACGTGCTCCAGCTTCTTGGAGTCACAGGTGAGAGTGAGTGCCAGGTAGACACCAAAGGTGGATGAGCAGCCATGTAAAAGACTTGGCAAGCCCTCTCCCCAGTGGTGCTAATCCTCCCTGAACACCTCATACACCCTGGAGAGAATGTATATCGATGGAATGATCACTACACACCCAGAATTTTGTTTTATTTCAAACTTTCCCTTGTATTGAAGTAATTATTTCTACTTCATAAAATGTTACAGCCAAACTGGACTTAATAACTGAACTCTGCTCCCCAGCCTCTGGAATCTTAACCTTATCCTTAACTCTTCACTATCCCTCACTACACATATCCAATCAGCTACCAAATATCACCATTTCTGATTTGACAATATCGCTTACATCTGAAACCTACTTTACTCACATAGCTAAAATTTTTGGTCTTGATCACCTCCTGATCTGAATCTCCGACTCATCTAGGTGGTACGGTGGATGAAAGGATGAACCTGGAGTTATGAAAATCTAAGTTCGCATCTGACCTTCAATATGTGACCCTTGGCAAGTCATGTGACTGTTGTTAGCTTCTGGTTCCTCCTCTCTAAAATAAGGAAATTATAGCACCTAGTTCCCAGGGTTTTTGCTAGAATAAAATGAGATAACCTTCATAAAGTACTTTCCAAAACTTTCTAAAAGCACTATATGAATGTTAGTTGCTGGTGTTGTTGTTAGCAGTGGCAGTGATATAGATCAGGACCCACTAAACCCAGATGCTCAGGAGGAAAGAGTGAGGTTGGTGACTTTGCACAGCCATCCCTCATCTAAATCCAAGTCACTTGCAAGACATCACTTTCCTGATGTCATGGTCCTCTTTGAGAATGAAAGACAAACAATAAGAACAGTGGTGGTGATGGTGGTGGTGGTGGTGGTGGTGGTACTCTCCCCCAACACCAGTCCCGACTATTTTTCTGCCCAAGTAATTTCTCTAAAGTGCAAATCTGACCCTATGACTCTCCCACTCAACCAAAGCCATTGGCACCCTACTTCCTCTAAGAAAAATATAACCTCCTTTGCTTAGCTTTTAAAATCCTTCACAAACTTACTCCAACTTATCTTTCCAGCTTCATTGGATATTACTTTTCCTCCCCCACTCTGTATTCTAGTCATACTGACCTTTTATATATTCATCACACACAAGGAATCAGAGATGTAACTCAATATCTCCTCTCTGTGCCTTCAGCAGCAGTCATTCCCCATTCCTGGAATACACTCCTTTCTTACCTCTGCCTCATAGAGACCTTCTCTTCCTTTAAAGTCCAGCTTAGGCACCAACTTGTGCATGAACACTTTCCTCATCCCTCAATTGCTAGGGGACTCCTTCTCCCAAATACCTTGCATATAGTTAAGTTGTATATATATTTTTATTTATTCTCTTTATAGTTATGCTGTATTAATAATATATAATATACAATACATGCCATCTATATGATGTGATAAAATATGAATTTGACATATTACTATACTATACTATAATACAATATGACGTACTATACTATAAATGTGTATTGTATATTATAGATGTATATATATAAGTTATATGTATATAGTATAGTAAAGTGTATATAGTGTATGTTAGTATGTATGTGTATATATATATATAAGTGTATATAGTATATATCATAGATAGTCTATGTGTATATACGTGTGTATACATGTATATATTTGCATATATGTATATAGGTGTGTATATGCATCTAAATGGGTATGTGTATATATGTATATGTGTATACATGCATATATACATGTATACATGCATACATATATACACATATGTATACACTTATGTACATAGATACACACAGGTACATGCATACACATGTATACATATGGACACATAAATACATATGCACATATACATACACATACACATATATACACACACATATACAATATTTTTTCGTTACTGGGATATATCATTGAGTGCAAGGATTCTTCCATTTTTTGATGCTTGTATCAGCAGTCCTCAGGAGGCATTTAACAAGTCCCTGTCTGGTTGATTTTCCTCTACCATAAAAGCACCCTTTGCTCCATCTCAGCCTATTGTTGTGCTACCCATCATCCTTCAAGACCTAGGTCAAAAGCTACCTTTCCCATGAAGTCTTACCTTTTGCTGTGAGTTGTCTCCTTTCCCTCTGATCTATTTATATTCACCTTGTTGCTTCTCAAAGACCATATAGTAGGTTTTTGAGGGATTATCAGGATTCATCTCCTTTATCAGGGGAGGATCTGCTCACACCAAGGAAATCACAGATCATCAATGCATCAAAATATTTAGTAGGGAAGTTTTAGCAAACTAGACATTATTAAATATACTTGGCAGGTATGGCTCTTTATTCCAGAGGATGTGAAAGAGACATTAAGCAGCAATCTGGGAACGTGATCAGAGCATGGCTGGATAAACAGCAAAATCATTGAAAGAACTGGGTGCACTTAACCTCGAGACAAGAAGACTAGGAACAGACATGGTAGCTGTGTTCTACTGTTTGAAAGGCTGTCTTATTGAGGGGAGATTTGAACTATTCTGTTTGTTCCTGAAGGGTGGAATCAGAAGCAATGATTGGAAGTTACAAAGAGGCAAATTTCAGCTGGTTGTAAGAGGGAAAATGCCTAATAATTAGATCTATCCAATGTAGAATGGGTTATCTCAAGATGTGGGAGATCAACCTTTCTTGGATGTCTTCAAGCTAAGACTGGATCATCACTTGGTGGATCTGTTATGATGGAGATTCCTTAGTTTATGAGTGAAACTAGGTGGCTTTGAAGTCTATTCCAATTCTCAAATTCTGTGATCATTGTGGTTGTGCTTTTTGCACTTATATGACCTTGAGCAATCAATGATCAATCACCATGTATTGCTAATGTGGGTATATAAATACAAGCAATAAAATGATCTTTACTTCTAAAGATTTTACATTCTAATGTGGAGGAAAAGAACTATGTAAGCATACATATACACAAAATCTATAAATAAAAAGGAAATAAATGCCAACACATAGTAGTCAGATGCAAGGTAGTTTGTCAGGGAGGATACTCATTGTTGGAGGATATAGGAAAGGCTTCATGTAGAAGTGGTACCATTGATGCTCCTTTAAGGAAGAGAGGGATTCTATGGTTCTATCAGAGAGAATCATTTAAATTTTCTGGCCTCCAATTTCCTAGTCTGTAATATGAGAATGGGAACAGGGTGGTGTAGGAGATAGAGCACTGGACTGAGAACCAGAACTCATCCTGAGTTCAAATCCAGCCTCAGACACTCACTACCTTTAACGTCCCCAAAGTCACACAGGTAGTGTCAGAGTTGGTGTTTGAACTCACAGTCTCTGAAGCCAGAGGCAGTTTTTTTTTTCACTGTACCAAGGTGTCTCCCAAGGAGCTATTTCATAAATGTTAGTGGAATGAATGAATGAATCAATCAATCCATCAGGAAAATCTAAGTGGGATTCAAATTGTACAGTGCTTTAAATTCTAAACTAAAAAGGTTGTATTTTATCTTAGGTATAATAGGGAGCCAAGGAAGATTCTTGAACAGGAGAGTAACAGGGTCAGATACATACTTTAAGAAGACTGTTTTTCAACAGTGTAGAGAATGAATTAGAGCAAGGCAGAGACTGGAATCAGTAAGACCAATTAGAATAGTATTTCAAGCAAGTCACTTTACCCTGTTCACCCAGTTCCTCATCTGTGAAATGAGCTGGAGAAGCAAATGGCAAACCACTCTTGTATCTCTGTCAAGAAAACCCCAAATGGGGTCACAGAGAGTTGGATACAACTGCAACGACAGAACAACAGCAATATAAGGGGCTTGGACTTGACCTCAGGTCTTTTCTAGATTACATCTATGATCCTCTGATCCATCGTTGACTGTCCTGATGGACCAGACAACATTCTGCTTGAAACAATGAACCAGAAATGGCTCTTCCTCTTCTTTGCCTCTTTGATCAATTTCTGGGATTGCTTCTATCCATATTTCATTCAAATTTTGTCTATTGGGCAATAGGGTGCATATTACTTGAAGCATAGGTTTAATTTTTTTTCCCAATGCTATTTGTTTCAGAAAAATGAAAATAAATGTCTTCTTCCTCACCCAACCCCTTTCTGTATATCTTCAAACATAAGATAGTAATGTTTGTATAATCATGATTCTTGCCCCCTATCCTCTCACACATTAACTCTGAGTAAGTTGTAAATTGGAAGTAAAAATAACTTCCCCAGCCAACAGTGGAGAGAGAAGGAACAAGAAAACGATAAGCGAGACGCAGCTAAATATTTATATATATGAAAAATGAAAACATGAAAAGTACTCCTTCTGAAATGCATAATTAAGCTGAAGACATGCTAGGCAGATGGTGTCGGTAATTGCAGGTTCTTAATGTCTCTGAAATTCCCAGGGACTCAGAGTGGTGCTCCTGCTTTTGTAGCTCTGGTGTTGTGTGCAACAGTCTTTCTGTGCATGCTCTTCATTCTCTAGGCCAGCTTTCTCACCTTCCCTACTCTAGAATTGTATTTTATTTTTAATTAAGTGTGCTAATGATCTTTTTGGATGTGCGCCCTAATATAGGCTGCACTGGGTCATAAAGTGAATCGCTATGGTGCAATTTCTTTGAAAGGGGGTGAAAGAATTTTGAGATAAATCAAAAAGCATTTAATAAATACCTCCTATGAGCCATACATTGTGCTAGGTGCCTACAGATACAAACTCAAATACATAATAGGCCCTGCCCTCAAAGAGCTTATATTCTATAAGTGTCCTGAAAAACAAGTCTAATTATAAGCAACATAGAGGTTCTATGCAATAACACTTAGGAAGGGAAGTATGCCTTATATTCTAACTATTAGATTAAATAAATGTGTGGTGTGCAGTAAGAGGGGGCACCAAAGAACATATTTTACTAAGACATTCAACAAAACTTTAATGAGGTCTCCAGCCAAGGATGTTAAGAGGGAAAAATATCATTAAGTTTAAGAATAGAATGCTGGGTTTGAAGTCAGAAAGGTTAGAATTAAATTTTGGCTCTGACACTGGCTAACTCTGTAACCCTGTGAAAGCTATTCAATCTGGCTAACCTTTAGTTGATTTCTCTGGAAAATGAAAATAATATTATGTGGAATATCCTCAAAGAACTGTTGCAAGGCTTAAATGAGGTAATGTATGTACATTGCTTTGCCTACTTTAACATGCTACAGAAATAACAGTTACATAATTATCCTTATAGTTCTATATTAGCCTGTTTGTTTTACTTAAATTATATTATTTTAAGATTTTCATTTCCCCAATCTATGTATAGATCACTATCTAAGCCTGTGTTATTCTTCACAGAGGATCATTAGTCTGATTACATATCCTAAACCAAAGGTTGCATGATATGACTTGGGACAGTACAATCTAAGTTCCTTGAAGTTCTTATCCTGTTTTTGCCTTCCTTCATATCACAACTGTTTAGCACAGTAACTCACGTACAGGGAGGCTTTATTAAATGGTAGTTGATTGACTGATTGCAAGCAGTCCCTTGATCTGGGAATTTGAGGCATCTAGTCTATTATAATTTTTAATTTTGAGCATGGGATGCCCTTTCATCAGAAAACACACATACCCATTTCAGAGTATCATAGGATCCTATTTAGAATGAGTGCTTCCTTCAGGCAAGACCTCAGACCCATTATCCTTTGAAGATGGACTCATTATCCTGACAAGATAGCAGTCTATGATCCCTTGCGATTCCTAGGGCTTCCAAATTTGGGGTGGTCACCCTGGGATGTTATTTTTTAGGTTCTTCCAGCTACACAAGTGCCCCTACATATTCCTAAGAATTGATCTATTTATTTCATTTTTTAAAATTTCTGCAATCTATTCAATTTCAACCAATGATCTTGGCAATATAAAATTAGATATTGAGAGATAGAGGGTGTCAGAAGCTATCTGCTCCAACCTCCTTGTTATAAAGATGGGGATACTGACCCCAAGACAGCTAAACCAGTGTGCCCTAACTCACACAGTAAGGTCCAGAGCAAACCCAAGCCCTGCTACCCGGGACACCCATTCCTGTACCACATTGTTTGGTGTTTAGTTCCGTAATATCCTAAGAAAGCCACTGTACCCTTTCTAAGATTAAGTGTTTTCATCAGTACACTGAGGGTTTGAACTAGATTTCAATTAAGCATACATTTATTAAGCACCTATTTTCAGATGAGAACTGTGCTGGGTAAACGGGAAAGGTAAAAAATAGCTAAATCATACATGTTTTCTGCCTTCACAGAGCTATGAAACTTTGATGAACTATGCTATAGGAATACTCTTTAGTTTGCATGAACTCAGATTAGAAGGACCCTTCAGGGCCAAAAAGATGTTCCTTATCCATGTTTTTTGTTTCCCTCCTTGCAGATCCTTAGGGTACAGAGAGTCACGTGTTAAGGAACACAAAATGTCCCTTGTTTTCTAGGAGTGGGAGATGGCTCATGAGGCCAAGGAGCTTTTTCCAGGAGGAACTGAAGCCATGGAAGAAAAGGGTAAATTAATTATATTTTAACCTCCCCTCTCTGGGAAATGATACAAAGAGATTTGTATGCTGAGAACAAGAGCTTTTGAAAAAAATAGAAGACTTCCTGAAGGAGATGAATGTTTTCTCCATTTCTGCTTGTAAACGTGGTTCTATTTTTAATGCGGCTTCCACAGGACTGCCCAGGAGAGTATTATGCAGTGAGGTCATCTTTCCCCTTATGCCCAGCACTACTCAGCTCCTGACTGGAACACCAAGTCCCTTTGGGAGCTCATGGATTAGAAGGGTAATGGAGGGCCTAAAGCCATAGAATAGGGGTAGGGCGGGGAGGTAGGGTAGTGCCACAGAGGTGAGGTTTATAGGGAAGTTAATAGTAAGATTAATAGTAGCAGCAGCAGCAGCAGTAACAACTTCAACAGCAGCAGTAGTAGTAGTTAAAATAATTATAATAGTGGAAGAGGCCATATAGCATAACGACAGCATGATTGGATAACATTTATAGATGACTTTATGATTTGCCGAGACAAGAGATTTAAAGGCCTTATTATAATTCTATAAGGTAGGTTTTATTATTATCACCACTTTACACATTCGAGAATTGAAGATGAATGAAATTCCATGTTTGGCTAGAGTTAGACAGCTGATAAGTGTCTGAGACAGGTTTGGAACTCAGGTCTTCCTGATTCCAAGTCTTACACTCTATCCACTAGATAACGAGGGAGTGTCAGTTATGTAGAAGTGGGTTCCAAGTGTACCTCTGATATATAATATATCCTATAAATAAGCATGCCCATAGATAATTCTCCTAAGATCAAAAGTTTAATCAAATGACAAATATTCATTAAACATCTACTACGTTAGGCACTGAGCTATGTACTGTATACACAAAGGAAAAAAGAAAAGAAAGGGAAAACAAATATGTCCTTGCCCTGAATCAGTTAATGCTTTATCAGGAAGACTGTGCCTAGACAGTGTGTCCCAAAAATCTTAGTGCACTTTAAAGATTTAATAGCTTAAAATTACATTAAGACTTTTGGGACACCCTATATTTGGGACCTAGGATTTTATTGGTGGGAGGAGTTTCTGGGTGAGGAAACCCCCTCTATGAATACAGGTTGTCATCTTCTCTGCAACTTATAGTCTTGGAGAGTTGCTTAGAGCATTGATAGGTGGAACAACTTGCCTAGGTTCACACAGACATTAGGAGGATTTGAATCTAGGTCTTTCTGGTTTTGAGCACAGCTCTCCATCCACTGCACCACATTGCCTCTATTCTATAAGAGTTCTTTTTTTCTCTGTTCTTGCTATAAATTTCCCCCTACCAACACCTCTCCCACCCTCCCCGGATTCTTGCTAAGATTAGCTGGATATATTTAAAATCGCTGCATTAAAAATGAATTTAAAACACAATTACAAATTTGATTCTACAGAAAAAAGAGGAGGGGGAAGTATTTTAAGTAGCCTCTAACTTGTGTGGCCAATTTGGATGTATCGCATTGCACATACCAAAGTACTAGGTAAATCATGTGGTTGGCATTTACTCAGAAAAATGAAATCCTCAGGTATTGTAGCTTATAGAAAATATAACTAGTGGACTGTGAAAACATTAGACTATGAACTTCTTAAGAGCAGGAACTATATTTTCCTTTTTTTTAAATCCCTAGCACTTAGCACATTAAAAGGCATGTAGTTGGTGCTTAATAAATGTTTATTCACCCATGAATTGAGGTAGAAAAACATTAATTTGGGTGGATGTCAAGTGCATTTAAGGGAAGAGAATCAAATATATAACAATATAGTGGTGAATATGGTGGTGAACTATGTTTTATGGTGAAACAAACAAACCTTTCTATAGCGAGTTTCTGTCTCAAGTAAAAGAGATGAGAAAATGCAATTCCCTCCTTTCCAGAATATTCTATGCACTGTCAAACGCACTTGATGCATTAGCTAGTTCTGCTGAACTGCTATTTTTTTTTCCTTTTTGTCCATTGTTTGTTACAAGGAAGGACTTTCTTTGGGGAGGGGGCAGAATATAATTGGGAATAAAGATGATGTGAAAACCAAAGATATCGATATTTTTTGATAAAAAATTATCTGAAGCATTTCTAACTACTCAAAATGCATATTCTAGTCAACTGCAAAATAATTTTTCTCATATTCTTTTAGACCATATGTTTAGTGGGGATCAGGGAGAGACTGTCTACTTGCCTGAAAGTACCATATAAATCCTAGTGCTCATCAGTAAGAGTTGAATATTTCTCTCTGTCTTTGTCTGCCTCTCTCTATATATATGCATATATGTACATATGTGTATACATTTACATACACATATGTATAGAGAGGTATCTATCATCTGTGTCTGTCTACACACATGCACACATACATGCACAGTTTCTTCTAAAAGTCTTGGTTTGGTTTTAAGTAATTTATAGAATTATAGAGTTGCTAGTAGCACTTAAATGTTAACTTCCAAGTGCAGTGATGTTCAGAGATATTACCCTGGAGGTAGCTCTTGATACATTATATAATGTTGCCTCTGTCTTTCTGAATCATTTTTCTTGTCTCTTTCACATAGTTTTGGATTATTATTATGCATGCATATACAATTTTACAAAAAAATCTTTCCTAATAATAATTCTATACACTAGGTAATGTACTTATTCTGATCACCATGTAAGAGAGGATGAAACTGGACCCTGAGATGACTAACACAAAATTATAAAACTAGTAAACAGAGAGACAAGATGTGATAATCAACTGTTTTATTTTAGAAAGGAGTCCCTTGAAGATGAATTGGATTCTTCAGTGTCACACAGGTGCTAAGTAGTAGTGTTGGAATTTGAACTCAGTTCCAACGACTTCAAATTCAATTTGTTTTCTTTACATGAAGAAATTATAGGCAACAAGGCAGAACTTTGGGAAACAGGCAAAACCCTCTGTGGTGGTCCTTGTAGCTAAGACTTGTCCAAAGGCAATTAGGATGGTTTTAATTGTGGACCAGCCTGAAGCTGGAAGAACAAATCAAAACATTAAATGATCAGATATTTGCCATTGGAAGAGACCTTAGAAGACATGGAGTCAAGCTCTCTCCTTTTTCATTTGAAGAACTGAAATTGATGAGTGCCTTTACTCAAGGTCAGCATCCTGCTTGTCAGAGTGACCGTTCCAAACCTTTTCATCACTGCTCAAACCATGCCTGGAATTCCCCCCTCTACTGACCTTCACATCTGAGAACTTCACCTCAAACTTCACTGAAACAATAGCAGTATTCACTCATAGCTCTCTCTTAATCATCTCACATCAGATGTCATCCCTTACTATCTCCTTCTTCCCTGTTTCACATGAAGACTTTTTCTAGCCAAGGCAATGCATGCACCCTTGATCCAATTATACCTCATCTTCTTCAGCAAATTGCCTCCTCTATCATCCCCACTTTGTCACTAAGTTTTAATCTTTCCCTGTTAACCCTGTTACTTCCTTGCTAAGTATAAACATGCCCATATCTCCCCAGCCTTAAAAACCCTCCTTTGATCAAAGTATCTTTACTAGCATCCATATCTCTACTTTCTTTAGTGGCTAAACTCCTTGAGAATATCATGTACAATTAATGCCTTCAGTTCAGCTGCACTCATCCTGGGTTAAATCATCTTCTATCTGACTCTCACATCATCATTCAACTGAAATTGCCTTCTCCAAAGTCACCAATGATCTCTCAGTTGCCAGGTCTAATGTTCTTTTCTGTCCTCACCCTTATTAATCTCTCTGCAGCCTTGAGCATTTTATTGTCCTCTTGTCCTGGAAATTGCTTTCTAGGCATTCATGACACTAGTGGTTCTTCTTATTTGATATTCATTCCTTTTCAGTTATCTTTGTTGGATTTTCATCAGGTCACATTCACTAACCATAGTTTCACCCAAACATTTGTTGTTGGCACTCTTCTCTTCTCCATCTCTACTATTTTGCTTGGTGATTTTATCAGGTACCATGGATTAAATTATCATCTCTATGCAGATGATTTGTAGATTCATCTATCCATCCCTAATCTCTCCCTTGACCTTCAGGCTTACATCACCAGCTGACTATTAGATATCATGAACTGGATCTCTCATATATATCTCAAACTCAAACTTGCTCCTAACTGAATTTATCTTTTCCCCAAAGCCCTTCCCCCTTCCTAACTTCCATGCTACTGTTGAATATATATCCATTCACCCAGTCACCCAGGCTTACAAGGGAGATGTCTTCTCATTTGGCATCTGATGCCAGATGGTAAAGAGAGAAGAGAGGGCTACTGGGAAATAGCTTCAATTGTTTAAGCTAAGGATGAGGGAAGGTCTTCAGCTGAGAAGGTAGGGAGTGGTGAGGGAATTCAGGGGTGGTTTGATTGGTAATGAAAGGGTTTGGAATGGTCACTGTGACAAGTAGGATAACAACCTTGAGAAGGGCTGACCCTTCACTTATACTCATACCACGTATCCAATTTATTGCTGACTCCTACCAATTTCACTTACATAAGATCTCTTGTATTCGTCTCCTTCTTTTCACTCACAGTTACCACCCTAAGGCAGCCCTAGTCAGCTTTTTCCTGCATTATTGCAAAATCATTCTGGTTCAGAGGTGGGGAATCTGTGGTCTTGAGGTCACATGTGGCCTTCTAGGTCCTTGGGTGCAACCTTTTGTCTGAGTCCAAGTTTTATAGAACAGATCATTTTATTAAGGGGATTTGGTCCATGATGTTTGGATTCCCTGCTCTGGTTGGTTTCCCTGCCTTACGTCTTGTCCCCTCCTGCTGATCTTTCATTCAGCTGCCAGTGATCTTCCTAAGGCATAGCTTTAATTTTGCCATATCCCACTCAGTGAATTCTTGTGGTTCCTTATCACCTCAAGATAAAATATAAAATCCTATGTGGTACAGTGGATAGAGTGCTGGGCCTGAAGTTAAGAAGACACATCTACCTGAGTTCAAACTTGGCCTCAGATACTTACTAGCTTTGTGACCCTGGGCAAGTCACTTGACTCTGTTACTTTGCTCATTTGTAAAATGAGCTGCAAAAGAAAATAGCAAACCATTCCACTATTTTTGCCAAGAAAACGCCAGATGGGTCTTGAAGAGTCAGACATGACTATTGAAGAGTCAGAACAATGACTGAAATGTTGGGCTCATAAAAACCTTTATACCCTGGCCCCTTCCTACCTTTCTAATATTCTTGAACTTTATTCTACTATGTAACCTATGATTAAGAAATGCTGGCCTTCTTGCTGTTCCTCATACATGACTCTCCATATCTGACTCCATGCTTTTCCATTCACTCTCTGCCCATGCCTGGAATCCTTTAGTTCTTCACTCCTGCCTCCTCACTTTATAACTTCAAGACAAGGCTCAGCTCTAATCCCACCTTCTACAGGGAGCCTTTTTTAGTCCCTATCGAACTGCTGCCAGTATCTTCACTTAACTCCCATTTACATATGTCATATACATTGACTTATAGTCAAGGCATCATTTTAATTCAGATACTGTTGATTGAAGATCAATTGATCTAAAAGTGTCTGTCATATATGGGGTCAGACAGGCACTGTGCTAGTTGCCCATGACACAAGTACAAAGAAAGAAACAATTCCTAGGTCCAAGGAGCTTACACTCTAAAGGGGAAACAACCACCATAAATTAAAATATAAAAAGCATATACATATGTGTGTGTGATACAAATATACGTGAAGTAATTAAACCTAAGAAAGCTAGTAAATGTTTTAAAATAAGGCTCTCTAAAAAATTGTGACATATTTTTAATTTTAATCTTCATCATAAATATTTTCTCTTTTACTTATAAATTCATTATAAATATTCATTATAATCTTCATTACAAATGTTTTATATTTAATATATAATGTATATTTAATATTTAACATATATTTAAACTTCATTATAAATATTTTCTTCTCATGTCTAGACAATGAACAAAACAATAAATCAAGCCTTGATTTGTGGCATTTGCTATTTTTCAAGGTGTAAATGATCATATTGAAAGTTTAACTATTGGTTTCCTCAGACTTATTCAAGGTGGCTTCAGCATACCTCTCTTAGAAAGGAAAAGCACAAGCAAGATTTCCATACCCAATTGAGTGGGTATGTTATTCCCTCCTTAAGCCAAATCTGATGAGAGTAAAGTTCACTCATTCCCTCTCATCTCCCCCCCTTTCCCCTACACTGTAAAATCTTTTTTCTTGCCTCTTTTATGTGAGATAATTTGCTCCATTCTACTTCTCCCTTTCTCCTTCTCCCAATATATTCCTCTCTCACCCCTTAATTTTATTCTTTAGGTATCATCCCTTCATACTGAATGCCATTTAAAAGGAAGAGAGAGACTCTGTGAAGAAGACGGAGGTAGAGAGGGAGGACATTTGAGGCATGGGAGAATGTTAGTGTAAAGGCACAGAGATGGGAGATGGAGTATTTTGTGGAAGGAACAGAGAGAAGCACAGTTTTGCTGGATCACAAGTGTGTGGGGGAGGGGAGCTATGAAGAGCAGGTTGGGGTCAAGTTGTAAAGGGTTTTCAAAGATAAACACAGAAATTTATATTCTTTCCACAAGGCAATCAGAAGTCACTGAAATTGATTGAATAGTGGCATCATGTGGACAGATCTGGGATTAAGGAATTTACTTTGGCAGCAGTGGGTAGCACAGAGAGGGGTGGGGAGAGACTTGTGTCAGGGAAACCAATTAGGAGGCTGTTACAATTATCTGAGTAAGAGGGCCTGAACTAAAGGGACATTTATGTGAGTGAAGAAAAGAGGTCATATTTGAAAGATTTTATAGATATAGAAAAGGCAATTGACAACTGTTGGTGGCATGTAAGAGCAAGGACTCAAAGACAATATGGAAGTTACCCATGGGAGCCTGACAACAAGGTGACAACATGGGCTTTGACAGAAATAGGAAAGTTTAGAAGAGGGGACGGTTTGAGAGGAATTATAATGAACTCTGTCTTGGAAATCTTGCCAAGAGTAAAATTTTTATTTGGTTCATACAGACTGTCTATACTGTGACATTTTGTGGTCTGCTGGGTTGGTGTTATTTGCTCATTTCTTTAAAAAAATTAGAATAGCTAGATAAAGAAAAAATATTTTCCCAAGCCATACGAGGTCCATTTGTATGTGTCAGCTATGTAGTTATGACTCAAGAGAATAGCACCATAATGAACTAGAGGCTATTCAAAAATTCACTTGCCTATAGCTGGGTAAAAGCTAACAAGTCATCAGTTTGGAGCAATCATAAAACACCTCCAAGTCAATAAGGTCTTCAGTATCTTGCCCAAAGTTTCATAATCCTTAACAACACTTCCAAGGTTTTTCCAGAAAGTATAATTAGCCCAATGATTAGTACCTAGTAGTCTTCATTAGCTATGGCAAGACTTGTCAGGCTCTACATCATGACCCAGAAGAATGCTCCCTAAATACAGCAGACATTAGGAGGCATGGAGGTACAGGGGAAAGAATATTGGACCTGGAGTCAGAGGAAGTGAATTTAAATCTTGTTTCCAGCACTTAATATCTGGGTGATCTTGAAAAAATCCCTTAACTTCCTAGGCCTCCATTTCATTATTTATAAAATGAGAAATCTGGAAAAGATGGCTTCTGAGTTGTTTTACAAAGCTAGACTTGTGATCCCAGAATCTCTTTTGTTAATTTCATGGCCGCTTTTGTTATTATCTGTTCAACCAAGGAGTTGGCTCTAGGTAGACAAAAACCACTACTAATCCTTATCTCTTTTTCTTCCCCCATTGTCAGTGTGGAGTTATATCATCATCCCTTCAACCACAAGCAGCTATTCACTTCCTGAGATAGTCTAGCTCTACACAATCCATACTGTAGGCTCCAGGTGTTTCCTTTACCCCACTCTCTAGCACATCCTTCTTCCTCCAGACTCCTATCCAATGTCTTTCACCATAAGTAAGAGCAGACTGTGTTTGTTGCCTACAGTTTATGCCACATACACTTCCCAATGGATCCTGCTCCCCAAGGACCATCTTTTTTTAATAAAATGAATAAATAAGAAGAATAGCAAAAGTTCAGCAAAACTAAACAACATAATGAAAAGTTTATGTTATATTCAATGATCCCAATGCATAGTTCCATACAATTGGAAAGAAGGTTTTCATTTGTATTTTCTTTGGGGCCAGTATGGTTGTTTAATTTTCACAGTATTCAGCTTTGATTGCTTTATAATTCTTCTTTCCATTTTCACTGTTATACCATCTATATATGTATATAATACATCCACATATAATATACTTTAGAGCTATTATTAGAACCTACATATATTTTCATATATATCATATGTATACACATATGTAAAAAAATTTAGAAACCTGCCAAAATAATAATCTTAAAGAATAATTCTATGTCTCTCTCCTTTGTAAAGATATTGAATGGTTCCCATTGTCTCATATAGTGACTCTTTTTATAATATCTTAGAATTTTCCTATAATCAAGCTTTTCTGTTTTATTCCCTATTGCCTCCACCCATATAGTCTACATTCCTATCAAACTGGACTGTTAACTGCTCCTAAACTTGATGAGTTATCTTCTGTTCCCTTGCATTTGCAAGGAATCCTATCAAGAATGGAGCCTAGAATTAGTTCCCCCTTTCTTCTGCCTTACAGAATAGTTATCTTCCTTCATGACTACGTTAAGATGACTCCTTCTCTGTTTCCTTCCCTGTTCTTCCTAACTGAAAATCTCCACTCTGTCCTCAACTATTGCTATAGCATTTTCTAGGTATGCACTTTGCCTCTATCATGCCCTATCCTATGTTATACTTATCTGTGTACCTAATATACTTTCCCCAGGAGAATAGAAGTTCCTTGAAGGAAAAAGCTCTGTCACCTTTCATCATGTTATCCCTAGAGCTTAGCATAGTCCTTTATACACAATAAGAACTTACTAAATATTGTTGGATTTTATTGAAAATAAGTGCTGGTTTGAATTATTTCTAAGGTTACCTACATTTCTAGTTATATGAATTTATGAATTACAGGAATAGACCATCAGAAAAACTCTTGAGAAAATAAGTTTGCTAGAAAAGTAAAGTAACTGTAACATTCTGCTTTCTAAGAATTCTTGATCATTAAGGTTTGCCTGTCTCTCGTGGGATTCAATATATTGACATACCACAAATAAAGTGAACGTTACAAAGGGGAAGGGTCATGGAGAGAGGGGAGCTAATTTTTTCATTTCCACAATTTAGAAGGATAAGTATTTTATGCTTTTCATGTGTAAAAAATTATTTTTACAATAAGATAGTACTTTTCTCTGTCTGAATTTTGCTGTGGAGATGAGAAAGACAATACAAGCCTTAACTAGTATGGAGTGGCCAAAGCTTAGTCCAGCAATCAGAAGTTAGAGGTCATTGCCAAATTTATGTTTATTCCTTCATCATGTGGAAACAGCTTAGAATAGCAACCAGGTTACAAGTTAAGAGAGAAAGTTATCAGATTACATGACACATTTCTTCTTCCTCCTATTTAATACTCCACCTCCATGAAGCAATTGCACCCTAGCTGGGCTGCTCCCTGGCAAAAGTCCATACTGTTTTTTTTTCCTTCACCAGTAACATTCCAGGGTCTATACCTCCATGAGATCTTATGACCAAAAGTCTAAGCAGCTCTTTCTTCAATATTTTCCCAGCCCCATAAATGAATTTTTAATTAAAATTTATTTTTCAGGCAATAACCTCTACCAACTCCTCTCCCTTCCACTGAAAAAGAAAAGAGAAAAAAATGCCTTTTAACAAACATGCAAAGTCAAATGAAACAAATTCTCATGTTGATCATGTTGTATCTCATTCTATACATTTACTCTATCACATCTCTGTTAGGTTGTGGGTAGCACTAATAATAATAACTAAAATTTACTATGTGCCAGACACTGTACTAAGAAAGCACTTTACAAATATCTTATTTCATCCTCATAACAACCCTGGGAGGTAGATGCCAGTATTATTCTATCTTTACTGATGAGGAAAATGAGGCAAACAGAGTTTAAATGACTTGCCCACAATCAGACGGTGAGTACCTTTCTGAGTCTGGATTTGAACTCAAGTCTTCCTAGCCCAACATTGCATTGATTGGAATTCTTAAGTCTTTCAAATTTTTTTTTTTGTTTTTACAATGGTGTTGTGATAGTATAAACTGCTCTCCTGTATCTTCTCATTTCACTCAGCAGCACTTCATACAATTCTTTCCAGTTTTCTTTGGAAGTGTTCTGTTGTTTCTTGTGATCCAATTGTGTTCTCTTACATTTCTATACAATAATTTATTCAGTCATTTCCCAATTTATGGGCATCCTTAGTTCTGGTTCTCTGTCATCATGAAAAAAGGAACTCTATGAATACAGCTACACAACAATATTTATGATAAAAATCTTTTAGAAATATTAATTTTCTGGGTAGGCCAAACCAATATAATAAACCAGGCTATGTAAATTGAATAAAAATGACAATACTATCTAAATTAATTTACTTAAGTGCCATTATAAGCTAGAAAAACAATGAAATTCCTCTGGAGGAACATAAAATCAAGAATCCCAAAGGACATAATTTTAAAAAGGGGAAAGTTAGGTTATCTAGCAGTGCCAGAATTCAAACTACACTATAAAGTATACAAAACAATTTTATACTGGTTAAAAAACAGACAGGATAGTCAATAGAGTACAACAGGTACACAAAATACCAAAAGATGCAAATATACTAACTTGGTGTTAGACCTCAGCTGCTGAGTAAGGAATTAGTATTTGACAAAAATTTATGGGAAAACTGGAAAGTATTGTGGCAGAAAGTAGGTTTAGACTAGCATCTGATATCACATACCATGATAAGCACCAAATATATACTTAATCTGGATATTAAAGGTCATATCATAAAAAAGGAGAGGAGCAAATAAGAAATCATCTTTTTCATTTTTTTTATTTTTAGTTTACAATGCTCAGCTCCAAAAGTTTTTGAGTTCCAAATTTTCTCTCCCTCTCTCTCTTCCCCCGTCCCCCCAATATGGCATGTAATCTGATATAGGTTCTACACATACCTTCACATTAAGCTTAATTGCATGATAGTCAAGTTGTAAAGAAGAATTATAACTAATGGAATAAACCATGAGAAAGAAGAAGCAAAACCAAAAAAAGAAGAAAAACAGGAGAGAACACATAGTTTGCTTCAATCTGTATTCAGACTCCATAATTCTTTCTCTGAACGTGGATAGCTTTTTCCATCAGAAATCATCTTTTGAATATACAGATTAGGGAAAAGTTCATAACCAAACAAGATATAGAGAGGAACCCAGAAAATAAACAGAGAAAATGGTTACATAAAATTTTTTTAATTTAATTTACTTATTTAACATATTTAGTTTTCAGCATTGGTTTTCACTCCCGCAGCTTTTCCCACTAACCTTCTCTGCTGTCTTTGGTATTTGTGGGTTGAGAAGTCTGGTAACTGCCGCAGCTCACTGATTCAGGGTGCTAGGGCACTTTCCGCCCAGCTTCTGGTCTGGTTGGTCTGAGCAACTCACGCTGGGCTCGGCTGTGCTCGGCTCCCCTCTGCTCCCAGCTCCGTGTGGGATAGACCTCACCCAGAGACCATCAAAGCTGTCCTGGGCTGGAGCCCTGCTTCCCTCTGCTGTTTTGTGGGTTCTGCCATTCTAGAATTGGTTCAGAGCCATTTTTATAGGTTTTTGGAGGGACTCGGCAGGGAGGTCACGCTAGTCCCTGCTTTCCAGCTGCCATTTGGCTCCTGGTTACATAAAATGTAAAAGATTTTTCATAAAAATAAAACCAATGCAGATAAGAATAGGCATGAAATAATTAACTTGGAATAAATCTTTATAGCAAATTTCTCTCATAAAGGTCTCATATCAAAGATATATTAGGGGCTCTTTTAAATTTTTAAGAATAGAGGCCATTTTGAACCGTGGTCTTAACAGATAATTCTTAAAGGAACAAATCCAAACTATCTATAGACATATTTTTAAAACAAATTTGACAAACAATGGAAAATGACATTTTGAGGTGTTGTACCCTAGGCAGTGAGCAAAATCTGCATGTACTACCATCTGTAGAGCTCCTTGTCTCCATGTGCCTTTAGAAGTTGGGGAGCAGGGGAAGGAGTAATTGAAATCATTTCCAAAACAGGTTAGGTTGCCAGAGAGTATAGTTCCTGATAAGAACTGATAAGTCATCTGATTATTTTGTTTCTGAACCTACATTTCTATTTAATAGGAGGGGGTAAAGAGACTCTCACAGGGAGCCCAAACTGCACTTGAAAGGTCATACAATGCAAAGCTGGAGGAATCTAACTCTCTAATAGATGAGGTAGCTGAGGCACAGATAGCATAAATGACTTGTTTAATATCTCTCTTGTAATAGTCAATTTGTTATTCAAATCTGAATCCACTGGAATCATCAGTAAATCAATATTCTGACCTCAAAATCAGGTGGGAAAATTACATGCCACATTCTACTTTTGTATAGATCTAATTATTGGGAGTTTTAATTACACTGAAATGGTGTTTCTCTTCAACTGTTGCCCCTAAATCTTGTGTCTGGCACCAAACATCTAACTTCCCTTATAATGGCAACTCGTATTTCATACTTCCAGAATGTTTTCCTCACAACAGCCCTGTGTAGCAAGTTGTTTTTCATCCTTCATTCTCCAAGAGGACCAATGACATCACAAGGGTGATATAGAATAACTATCATTTCTTCCTTTTTAGAAATGACAAAATGAGGGTTTGGGGAGCTAAGTGACTTTTCTCTGATTATAAAATGAATAAAGCTATGAGGAGAGATTCAAACTCAGGACCCAAGACAGCAAACGTAGACATCCTTTCTCTAAGGGCATGCCTTATTAGGCAGTTTCCTTTGATTCTTCATGGATAAAGTGTTCTTGATTGGCTCTCTCTGGGCTTGTCCTATAACATCTTCTATGTTATCCTCTGGTCTTCTTTCCCTTGCATGTTCTCATCTGACCCAGGCTGAGTAAATAGGGCCCCATTACCCAGTGAAGGAGTCAAAATTGGACAACATGCAGAAAAAGACAATCATAGTGAGAGATGATTATCTATTCATGCAACCCCATTCTCCAAAGGAATTCTACCAATCCCTGTGTTTTCAGAGGAGCCTGGATTTTGTGTATCCTACACTCTCTTTGTCTACCTCAGTACAAAATCGGATGGCACCTAACACTTGTGGGGCCACCTAGTGTTCAACTGTGGTCTTGATGAAATCAACTTCATGGAGGCATATATATGCCTCCATGAAGTTTTATATATGTATATATATATATATATATATATATATATATATATATATATGTGTGTGTGTGTGTGTGTGTGTGTGTGTGTATATATGCATATGTATGTGTGTGTGTGTGTGTGTGTGTGTGTGTGGGCCTTCACTTCCCAAAGCAAAACAACGATGGGAACTAAGTAGGGGGTAATGAAAGCAGGATGCAAATATCGTCTTGCAATCTTCTCGTAGGAGCATATCTGTATCTATTGAATATTATATATTTTATATTTATGTATTTATGTGTTATATATTTCATTATGTTTATACTATATTATCCATTTATGTCTATTTATACTTATTTACTTTATCATTCAATATACCTTTTAATAGTATCAACTGATGCTGAAGTTTTATCTCTGTGCTTTTTTTTTTTTTGATACAGAATTTGACTAACATATTATCACTAGAGCTAGATTCATACACACAACCACAAGGGGGCGAATAAGAATTATCAGCTTATCTCCCTCTGAGCCGAAGCCACAGTTATAAATAGTAAATCATATTGTCTTCCAGTTACTTATATTACTTGTACTTTCATTGGTCATCTAAATATTTATTGGGGCATTTAAGCACAAAATTATTTCATTTGGTGCTAGTAGGGCTTTCCTAAGCAATCAAGCTCTCCTATTTTTATTTATTTAGCCTTCCTTTTTTTTAAGAAAAAAATGTTTGAGTCCCAAACTCTTTCCTTTCATTCAACTCCTCCCCCACCCATTGATAAGGCAAGCAACATGATACCCATATCCATTATACATGTGAATACATGTAAAACATTTTTCCATATTAGTCATATCACAAAAGGAAAAAATAAAATTTTAAAAATTGCTTCAATCATAATATTTCTTGGTTTTTTTCTTTCTTTTTTTTTTTTTTTTTAGTTTTTAGGCTCTCTTCTTCTTAAGTACAGATAAAAGGCATTAGTTTGTCCATCACAATGACAGGTACTCACGAGGGATGGAATAGAAGTAAAAAACATGGTCCTTGCCTTTAATAATATCATAATTTGGTGTAAGATGAGAGATAATACCATGTATAAAACAATTCTTTAAAATATGACAACACCTATATATTTGTTAAATTACATAGTTTCTTGGATCTAAATACTCAGTATGTTCAGAGAAGAGAAGTCACTAGGGACTTGTATAGTTGGAGAAGGTCTTCAAAAGAGTAGTTACTATTATTCTTTACAAATATCTTAAATGTTCACATACCTCTTGACTCATTGAGCATATCTGGACCACGGCTTTGGTCACTAACTTTCTTCAGTGTGGTACAGTAGAGAGAACATTAGACTTGGAGTCAGTAAAGACCGGGATTGAATCCTGGCTCCAGCATTTATTATATGTATATCCATGGGTAAATTGCTTAACCTATTTGAGACTCATTTTCCTCATTTGTAAAATTGGAATGATAATTGTACCTACCTCCAAGACTCGTGAGAATCGAATGATATGGGTGCATAGCACTTGGTTTTTAATGAATATGTCAGTTATCATTGTTATTCAGTACTTATCTTTGAACAACTATGATGCATGGCAGAAGGTGGTATGTACAAAGGAGATGCCTATGCAAAAAGTGTGAGAGGTTTGAAAATGGAGTATTTACTTTCAACTGGGGGTTGTGCAAATGAGTCACAAAAAGTATTCAAGGAAGAGCTAGGCCTGATCTAGGCTCAGATCAAAGAAGAAAGAGAGAAGGGAAATGGGGGAAGAACATTCCAGGCATGTTAGATGAAAAATGAGTGCATGCAGAAATGATGGCGAAATGAGAACAGTGGTCACACGTAAATTTAATTTGACTGAAATATAGAGGACATGTAAAATAGTACTATAGAATAAGTATGGAAAGGCCAGTCAGAAACAAACAATGCCAAGATTAGGCAGTATGTCTTTATTTGGCATCCAGCTAGGAACTAGTGACCTGAGCAGAACAACATGTGAGTAAAATTACTCAAGTAGTACATAAAAAGATAGATGTGAGTAGGCAGAGACTGGAAAAAAGGAACCATTAGGAAGCTATTGCAATAATTTCTAAGCCGGGGGGTGGAGCCAAGATGGCGGCTGGTAAGCAGGGACTACTGTGAGCTCTGTACCGAGTCCCTCCAAAAACCTATAAAAAATGGCTCTGAACCAATTCTAGAACGGCAGAACCCACAAAACAGCAGAGGGAAGCAGGGCTCCAGCCCAGGACAGCCCGGATGGTCTCTGGGTGAGGTCTATCCCACATGGAGCTGGGAGCTGGGAACGGAGTGGAGCAGAGCCCAGCCTGAGCAGCGTGGAACAACCAAACTTGGAGTCCAGCAGATGGGGCCCCTAGCTCCCTGAATATGTGAGCTGCGGCAGTTACCAGACTCCTCGACCCACAAACACCAAAGACTGCTGAGAAGGTTAGTGGGAAAAGCTGCAGGAGTGGAAGGAGTTCGCGGTTGGGCTTCCAGCCCCGGGGGCAGCGGAGGTGGGGCAGCTACAGTTGCTGCTGCTTCTGGCCCCAGGCCCACCTGGTGGGAGGAATTAAGTGGCCGATCAGAGCAGGAGTGCACAGCCTGTTGAAGATCTAAGCCCAGCCCGGGCTGGGGGTTTTTGGGGAAGGAGTAGTGCTGGTGTGACAGAGCTGGCACCTCCCCCCCAAACGTGGAACATAGAACTCGTTAGTCCACAAGCAGTCATACCCCACTGAAAAACTCAAGGGTCAAGTTAGTTGGTTGGGAATATGGCCAGGCAGAGAAAGCACACCCAGATTCAGTCTCAGACTTTGGATTCTTTCTTTGGTGACAAAGAAGACCAAAACAAACAGCCTAAAGAAGAAAACAAAGTCATAGAGCCTACAACAAAAGCCTCCAAGAAAAACATGAACTTGTCCCAGGCCATGGAAAAGCTCAAAAAGGATTTGGAAAAGCAAGTTAGAGAAGTAGAGGAAAAATTGGGAAGAGAAATGAGAAGGATGTGAGAAAACCATGAAAAACAAGTCAATGACTTGCTAAAGGAGACCCAAAAATATACTGAAAAATACACTGA